>NC_051182.1:34192878-34533541 GCF_013339695.2 Rhipicephalus sanguineus | reverse complement strand
ATTTTGGCGTAATTGGAAGTCATTTCTTCTTGTTGAAACTGAAGCACACAACCAATGTGCACTTTAAGAAACGCACCTGTGTGCGAAGCAAGTAAGCAACGCTGAAAATATGAAAGGTACACTGCTGCATGCTTTAATCAAGGAGGTTTAAAAAAAATCTTCTCGATTGGAGGTCCCCTATATGCGCCCACGCGAGCGCGTGAAGCCTGGGAGACCGGTTGGCAGCCATCTTGCTCCAGGCAAGAGGGAGCACAGCTTGAGCGCGGGAAGCATAATTGTGAGCTTCCGCGGGGGCATTTCAGCATGAGAAGTGTATAGTTAGTGTCACTTATTTGGCCGAATTTTTTTTTTTTTGTCCTGCAAGGTGGAAGAAGGCAGTTTATTACGCCATAATACATAGCCGGAAGCGAGCCTCATAACACATAGAATTCACTTCCAGCATTCCCGAGATGAAGCACATGGTGGAGTTAATAAGTGGTGCATAAAATATTATTCATCACTGGCCTTTATACAATTTCAAAAGAAAAAAGAAGCATATACAATGTGGTTTATACGTGAATCGATAAAGCAGCAAATCCAAAATAACTTCAAAATGCATCATAATGCAGACAGTCACGAAACTAACCGTTTGAAACATGTGCCCTTAAAGGGCCAGTAAACAACCCCGACGTCCAAAAATTTTAATGAAAAGAAAATATGCGCACTTTTGCTATGTTAACATGCTGCCGCAAGAATTTTGCGAGTACGTGCTATAATAAGGAAGTTACAGGGGTTAGAACATCCGTTTCAGCTGGTTTCAAATTTTCGCGCGGCCTCACCACCCTTCTCCGCCACATGGAGGAAAAGGGCGAAGCGGTAACTCCAGGAGGGTGATCCTCGCTCTCATTGGCTAGTTCGATGCAGACGTCACCGCTCCGTATAACATCGCTTTCTGGGGAATTCTAGGGACGGTGCAGCGTCAACCACGAGAGAAATCAAGAGCTCGATTATTCCCCATGAGGCGATGCCAAGTTTTCCCAGTTTACCTACAGTTCCTGCCGATCCCGCAACAAGTGAGCCTCGCGTTCCCGTCTCCCGAGCTAGCGGAGAGCGATTCCTTTCTCCTGTCGGACGCTCTCGATGGACGGCAGCGAAAGCGCCGGGGCGCGCGCTAGCACCTCTTAGACCTAGCACGAGCAAGCGGAATAGCACATACTGAGACAGCGACGGAGCAAGCAAGACAACACATGCTCTCGTGTCGACTTGCTTACACCGTCCCTGCCTCGGTGTGAGCTATTCCGCTTGCGTTATGTATGTACACGAACAAGCCCAAGCTACTCTTCTTGCGTACAAGCATTTCTACGGGACACTTAAAATGTGTGCAGCTTCATGCAATACATGAAGGAAAAAAAAACGCAAAACACTTCTCAAACCATTCACGGAAACTACGTAGAGTCAGCACACATGACACCAATGAAAATGCCTCAACCTAGCTGTTGCCAGTACATTTGGTTCATAGGCGCTTTCTCAACATTTAGCACTTCACATTGCGTTTTCACACCTCACTTGCCTGTATTTCTTTTCCCAAGAGTTGGTTTCAGTGCTAATGAAGACGTGCTTGAAACGGCCTGCCACGTTTTAAGTGGTAACGAATTAACGCAACTTTACTAGCTCGGAAGCTGTGGACACACGCCCACCCCGTTCATGCCTCTCACACACACCCATCACGCACCACGCGATTGTACTACGTGTTCCGCGTGTTCGGTGGTTGTACCTAAACCGTCCCTAGACACACTCTCTGCTCCTAGGTGAAGATGTACCTAGATGAGCTATCGCTTTGATCACGTGACTTTATGCCCACGTGACCTGAGGATCGTTCTCCTGCATGTACCGCCTCGCAGGAAAAGGCGTAGCCCGTCGTCGTGACTCCGCCCACTTCGGCAACGCGACACGACGTCAACAATTGACGTCATGGGCGAGCTCGATCAGTCGATCAGTCGCAATGCCCTTCCGCTTGCTGCGGCTCCTGGTTGTTTATTGTTTATATTGTCGCACGTGCTCCGTAACTTGACGGGCAGTTTTCGGCTCTTCACTATTTTTAAACCTTTGTGACAGTTCACAATGCAGCAGGAATGCGTGCTTGCTTTCCGAGACGTCGAAGGGGCGCGAGAGAAAAGCCTGGAGAACCCCGGTGCCGCGCAAGCAAGCGCGATCCGTCCGAGCTACCGGAGATTCCCCCCTCCCCGCTCGATTTGCAGCCGGCAACTGAACAACGCTTCGCCTCATGTCGAAGGCGAAGCGCGTGCAGGTGCTAAACCGCATCACCGCACGGCCAAAAACAAGGCGCAGTTTCGTAGCGGTGGGTGGGAAGAGGAACTGACGTTAACTTGACAATTGTTTGTTGAGACCTGGTTTAGACCAATCGACGAGCTCAGTGCTACGTCAACTCGGCGATCGCCGAGTTGACGTCACTGTGCGTACGAGGAGGATTGGTCAGGCGTAGGAAAGAAGCGCGGGAATTGTTTTTCGAAATGAAGGGTCTGCGCGGCGCGCGGCGCTGTAATATTCGGAAAACGTGATCGCCACGGTCTACTGTACGGATTAGCGAGCTTGTTTGGCGGGTGTAAAAAAAAAGTCGCAGCCTGTTTACGGGCCCTTTAAAAACTAAGCACAGCAAAAGAAAAGATACAAAAGCAGACTGGTTGACCAGTTTGCTGCAGCTCTTGTTTATGCATAATGCAGACATAACTAAACTAATCATATGAAACATGCGCCCTTAAAAAGTAAACACTGCAAAAGAAGAGATACGAAAGCAGATTGACTAGCTTGCTGCAGCTCTTGTTTACGCTCGTCTACAAAATTTTAAAAATAACGGTCCTTGTAAGCCGCATTCTTGCTCCGGTCTCAGAGTTTTAAATGCGAAGCATTTTTTAGTGAACCTTTGGCACATTCAGCATTTTTATCTATACGTATCTATCTATCTAGCCGCCTACGCCTGGGTGCTCTCATGATTGCCTCCTTAACTTGGTGTAGACCAAAATCAGCATGGGAGGGTAAGAGGATTTGCTGAATATGACTGTCAGATCATGACATGAATAACGGGAAAATCCTGTTGCGTGCGTCGTCAACTTCCTTTCCTCCAGACACGTGTGGCACATAGCCGTTTACCACTGGCCGTGGTGTACGGTTATGCACCACGGGTGATTGACAGTTTATATCTACCCAGGAATGGCGAAAAGAGACATTTATAACTTAACTGCGAGAGCGTTAAGAAAAGCCGACATCGGCAGCATTGACCCGACAAATGGAAAGAATAAATGTTAGGATCACAGCAGGAATCGAACCCAAGCATTCTGCGTGGCAATCAGGTATTCTGCCACACAGGCACTTCAGGTATATAGTCTGGTTTGGAAAAACAGCCTATGCAGGCGTAATGTCGGTGCAACGTCAAGTGTGGTTGTGGTGCTGGCTATCTAATTTTGCAAGAAAGCAATGCACAGTACGTATGTACTCCTACCATACAGGCGTCATGTCAGATTAACGTATGTGGTTCCAATGTTGGCTCCGCTTTCATAGCAGTGTAATAAACATTACATTTGTATTCCTGTTTCAGCAAGCTATACATACATTGAAGCATTGCTCGACCCCAGAGGAATGCATTAACGAAAGTTACGTATGATATGCACATGGTTGCATCATAATGTGCACTTAGTTTCGATAATACTGACGTACGTATTCTAACGTGAGGGCTGACGTTACGTTGCACCATAAAGTTACCCTTTAAATGCCAGTGTTGTAGACGTGCCTGGTAAGCTCACAATGTGCACACAGCCACTACACTTACAGAAATACGTTGATCCACCTCGTAACGCTTGGCTCAAAGCCATAAAATACAGCATAGAAGTACTCACTAACTGCTTCGCATGAAACAGATTCCCACAGCGCATGGGGTCTGCCGAATTTTTAAAATGCGAAGCATTTCTTAGCGGCGGCATGTCCCACACGCTCGTCGGCGTCCGCACTCACGCTGCGCACTCTCCGCACTCACTCTCCACTTCTCCCGTACCACCTGCTTGCACTTCTGCGTTCTCGCTTCTGCTCTCGCGGCGTGTGCGCTACTCTCCTCCTCTAGTCTCCTCTCCTCTCCAGCGAATGCAGAAATACATGAAACGTGCCCTCGGCAATGACGCAGACACACGCGCTTCAGGCAGGGTCACTAGGGAGACAGGGGATTGCAATGCAAGGTAAACGAACTCGTCGGACGGGTTGTCGGCCGGCGGCTTGTGACGTCAAATTCTTGCGCACATGCCCGAAAAGTTCTAGGAGGTGTTGGCTGAGCGCTGCGCGCGTTCAGTTCAGTGCTTGCTTCAATTCACTCCGCTTGACTCCGTTGATCCTTCCAATGAAGTGTGATTGTCCGATGAGGTGTGATTGTCCGATGAAGTGGGATAGAAGCAACAGTCTCGTCAGTTAGTGGGGAAGCGTCAACGTCGAGCGGCGGATGCTGAACTACGACAACATGAAGCAGCGTCGGTTCGAGGACGTCGAGCGGCGCACCCAACCTCTCGCGCACGGCCGTGGAGACATACATTGACGAGGCCATGGGTGACTACCAAAAGCAATACACAGACACACATCCTTTCATGTTCATTGGCGACTGATGTCAACGTCATGAAGAGCGATTGGATAGTTGAGTACATGTCATCACACCACTCGCTGCAACATGTATCACACGACGACCGAAAACAACAGCCAACTACCAGTCACGGCACCTGCATTGATCACGTCTTCACCAATTTCAAGATCCACCTACTGCACCAAGATCCCCTCATGGTTCACTTCAGTGACCACAAACCCATCCTCTTCAAAGCAAAGTGCACACCTCAAGTACTATACACTGCTCAATAAAGGCCTTCCTTAACCGTTTCACCTTCGTCTACGCAATTAAAACAACGGAACCCCCCCCTGATGGTTTGCATCACCTCAGGGTTCCCTTCAGGAAGATGTTTAATTTTTTCCGGTCGATTTCTTTTGAAATGTGGTCAAGCCTGATTTTACAGCGAAAGTTATCAGATCACAATGGCAGTGGGTTAGTTGTCCGCTGCCGCCGCCGGTGTCCGTAACTATACTATCGCGCAAAATAAAAAAAATGAAATAAATAAAAATGAAGAAGCGCAGCTGGGATTTGGACCCGAGTCCTCTGCGTGGCAGCCAAATATTCTACCACAGAGCCACGCTAGTGACTGGAACTCCTTTGCAAAAACATCCTTACAGGCGTCATGTCGGGCAAAGAATCTCGTTAAATGTGTAATATAGCGTGTCAGAAGAGTAAAATAACGACCAGGCTTCACACATGTATGCTAATTGTGCAACGAGTGACCGGATCGTTAATTGCTCCCAATCCATTACAAAAGGCTCAGCCATAATTCTTCATCGTCATCAGCCACAGGCAGCATCAACAAAGTTCACATAATGCCTTACACATGTGTAGCGGGTACCTCGCTTATCCGCAGAAAGACGAATAATGGCATAGTGATTGCTTCCCCACTTCACAAAAATTATTATTTGCAGCGTAGTGGGTACCTTGCAAGTGTACTTGCATTAGTCTCCCCAAGAGAGTTTAGAACGGGCTCTAGAAAGGCTGCTCTTCCAGCTTTCGCTGTGACTGTGCTGCGTGCTCCGCGCAGGCCTGGCGCTTTTTATGTACAGCTTGGCAATCTTCAACAAATTGTAAATGTGGTTATCGAGTGGATCGCAGTCCAAAAAATGATATATCCACAACACTCGCTTGTCACCAAAGGAGTTTAGAAATTCGCCATCTGTGGAACTTCCGCGTGGGCTCAAGCGACGACCCACACGTTTTCTGCCTGGAGCAATATGGCGGTCGTCGCCTTCAACGGCGGCGCGCCGCCTCCAATCCAGAAGTCTTTTTTTCAACCTCCTTGGCTTTAATCTATCTGCGGAATATTTCACGATCACCGGATAAAAGTTGCAAGAACAAGTTTCCTAGTAAAAACAAAGTGAATTAAACGGCAGTGCACTTAAACACCACCGTCTAGACATGAGTCGATATTAGTTTAGCTGGCATTGACATGAAGCGCACTCGTCATGGACTTTGCCGGCTCGCCTTAGCACGAGCCCTTAGCGATAAGGGGCCTACGAAAACAATTTTCACGTCACATTTTGCGCTAGTGCCAACAAAATGACGTCACTTATTTACCAAATATTGCGTCACATCCGCTTTATTTTTTGTTCCGCCGGAAATGTTCCCTCCTCACATAGATGGCGCTAAGCCCCATGAGCAGCTGCTGAGCCATCATTTTCTGAATGTATGGGCTCCTATGGAAGCTTCGCTACCAGTTACATTTACCTTGCATTGGTTCAAAAGGGGTAGTGTACAAGATACCCCTGTCTTGTGGTCTGTCCTACGTAGGGCAGACATGTAGATATCTGAACATCCGACTACAGGAACACAACAACAAAGTGAGGAGAGGGAGAGAGGGCTTTCTTGGTGTGCATTGCGCACAATGCGGCTGTATTCCATTCTTTGAAAAGACTGCTGTACTAGCAAGGCAACCCAACGAGAATACAAGACTCATCATAGAAGCTGCAGCAATCGCTGAAGGTGGCTCTGTTAGTAAGCCTTCGATAGCTTTAAAGGGGTACTGACACAAAAACTCTGGCCTCGCGTTTTTTTTGCCGCAATGTGTTGCTGGGGGCCTGTTAGACATAACACGGCACATCGTTTGCTGCAGCGCGCGACAGATAATTAATTACAGGCTCCTCATTACCGACCAGTGTCAGTTTCGGTTTCGAAAACGACAAGCCTCCGGGTGCAACTATCACCACCTAGCGGCTGCAGCGCTCGATCACGTCAGCACACAGAAGTGTGACGCACTTCCGCGCTGTTCGCGTCGTCTCCTCGCATTCGCACGCTTGCCGCACGTGCTGCGCGATGTCGTCGCCATCATCGTCCTCGTTATCGTCGTCCTCCTCTGTTGGCAACGATTTCCTTGAGACACCAACAGCGCAGCGGCGAGCGCGTCAAAACAAAAATGGCGGCTACGACGTCATCACAACTTGTTGTACCAGCTACAACGGTTACGTATGGGAAGTAGGGGGGTCACCTCGGGTCACCTCGGGTCACCTCCGAGGGTGTCAATGCAATAGGTGCGCCCTATAATGCTGGATCGCGCACGCGAACTTCAATATTCATATAAAATACCTTCCAAGCTTTATTCGCTGTCGATATTTCGCAGATGGTACACGCACGTACACGCAAATCGATCCAGCAGGCTATCTCGGCCGCGAAATTTTTGTGTCAGTACCCCTTTAACTGATAAGGAACTTGCTTTCTTGCACTCACACATGCGCTAGTGTTCTTTTTGACAGGTCTGTTCTCGCTTTGTTGTTTTAGAGTGCTTGATCATGTTGGCTTTGTGTTTCGGAAGGGGTGTCATTTATCATATGCAGTTTTTATCGCATGTCATTTTTCATGAATTGCTTGTTCTTCACAATAAAATTTTAGTTGGAAGTCAGTGCTCATCTTCGTTGCTCTCTGTCTTGTGTCTTACCTTGCGCTTTGATCACAATTTAAAATGGAATACCAACTAGCCCGTACCTAGACCTTGCTTACGACAAAGCTGACACTGTTCCAGAATGTGAAGTCAGAACCTAGCGGCATAACAACTTTGTCAAGCAACCCTGTGTCACGTCATGTGACTCTATACACGTGCACAGAGGCAGGCCCTGCAAGATAGCTCGGGTCATACACGTCGTTTTGTTTACCGTCGGAGATGCGACTTCAGTATTTTATTTACGCAAGGCTTCAAGGTGTCTTCGGGTTTCTGCACTCTTCACCCGGCCATGTGACGAGAACGTGTAAGATGGTTCGTGCCGATCATGTAAAAGCCAGGAGTGACACTTCAGAGACAGCTTGAAGGTAGCCTGCGTGTCTCTGAGAACGGGTAGGCTGAACTTCGGTTTGTTCCGACAGTGGACTGCCCACACGGAAAGACGCACTGTGCTTCTGTGGAACAATGCGCGTCCAAGTCTTCAGGTTGCCAACAAGTGCAGGCCTGCTGATGGAAAACCCCTTGTGCTAGGAAATGTGCCCATGGATAACCGTGAGGAAAAAGTGCTGGGTCTCGGCCCAAAATTCTGTCTAGACACCCCTTTGAAGACTGTAGAACGATTAGCTTTGACGTGGAATGTTGCACGTTTTGTGACTGAGGAACGAAGGAATCACTTTGTATCAGAGTGCATTGATGTCGTTGCTAGGCCCAGAGCGGTGAGCGGACGGGGGGGCTCGGCTTTAGCTGCAAAGGGAGCACGGTTACTTGTGTCAGACAAGGAAGGCCACTTCGTGGTCCTGGAAGAGTCCGCATTTGCTGAGAAAGCGTGGGTAGCAGTGGCAAATAACTTCAAAGGGGCTGAGGTGACAGCAAAAAACGCGAAAAAACGAGCACTTGACCTGTGCAGAGAGCTCAGTTTGGAAAGTTTGGCCGCAGCTATAAAACGGCCTACGCAGCTGACGTTGACGTTATTTTTCGCAGCTAAAACGCACAAACCAGGAATCCCCTTCTGCTCTTATCGTTTCTGAGCGTGGCACATGGCAACTGGCAGTTTCAGGTTTTTTGCAGAAACGCTAACATTCTTTGTCCATCCATGATCAGTTTTTTGTACGTAACTCCGAGGAAGTCGTTCAATTTCTGTCTACCGTTGAGTCGGTCTTTGTGCACTAAATAAAAAGGCAGTACCGAAAAACACAGCTGGTTGATAGCTTTGGTATGTCATTATTTTTCTTTAAAACCTTTACAAAGAGCGAGTTAGGCGCTCCTGTTAAGAAACTGGTCATTAGTGATAACATTTTTAGATAGAACTGGACTTCTGAGTGGAATTCGCGCAACTTTGCTTATCTCGAAATTTTTTCTGGTCTTTACTACTTTGAGTTAACGAGGTATTACTGTATTTGTACCTGACTAGCAGACTATTTTGGTGAAATGTATGTGAGGTTAGGTTGATATCATACTGATTACTAACTTCTGCTGTAACAACTTTGATGTGTGACATTACCTTTACTTGTTTATCAGCTTTGACCTCATTTATGCCATAAGAACTGGTATTTTACGTGTATAGCTCATTTAGCTGTTTTTCTTTTTATTTTCAACGCTGGCTGTTTTGGTGAAATATGCAAATAACATTCCTTTGATCTTGTACCGATGATAAACTGCTGCTTTGGCGACAGATACATGTGATCTTGGCTACTTTTATAATTTGGTGCTCAGCTTTATCTATTTTATATCAGTTCTGCCAGAAGTACTGGTATTTTAAATAGATGTACGTGCCTCATCATACTTTGTGTTCAGTGACCGCTTAGTTACTTGTTTCTTGCAATTTGCAGTGATTATTGTGTGTGCAGTATTTTTGATAATAAATAATAATATTTATGAGATGCTTAAATGATGCTCTAAACTTTAGGAGTCATTTGCAGAATTTTGCCATCTGCTCCGAAAACACCAATGGCTGCTCCAAACTAGCATTTTTTCAGCTTCGCAGCACTTATGGCTGCTCCTAAGCACCATTTTTTCTGATTCAGAATCTGCTCCAAAAAGCAAAATGGCGCTTCCATTACTGAAAAGGGTATCCTCGAACCGGCTTCTTACGTCGAAGGCAGGCAATTGCTGAGGAGGTTTATTGAGTTCGTATGCAGCAACAGTGACGATGGTAGCAACATCGAGCAGGGCATAGCTAGAGAGCGCACCGCTGGTATGAGCCAGTCGATGGCGATAGGCATTTGTGCATCTTGCTCACTATCACCCCCTCTATTGCAGTGATGGAAGTGCTGGTCCATGCTGCTCCAAATAGTAATTTTTCTTAGCAACTGCTCCGAACCTGCTCCGAAATGGCACTGGGAAACTGAAAACAATGAACTTTGACCATGTGATCATCCAGCGAGCCTAAACAAAACCAAAAACAAGCTGTATACTATTGTCCTAGTATGCCGATTGTAGACTGGGTGCGTACTAGCATTGCCAATATATATCTCGTTTAGCTATATATTTGTACCTGACAAGCAGGCTATTTTGGTGAAATGTGTGCGAGATTAGTAAAACATCGCACTGATTAATAAATACTGCTGTTACGAATGTAATGTGTGACTTACATTTATTGCTTTATCAGCTTTCACCTCATTTATGCCACAAGAACTTCGTTGCCTTTTTTAAATTTTCAGTGCAGGCTATTTTGGTGAAGTATGGAAATAATAGATTGCTTTGATCTCGTACCATTTATGAACTGCTTCTTTGGTAACGGTTATATGTGTCTGTGGTTCCTTTTATAATTTGGTGTTCAGCTTTATCGATTTTATAAAATTACTGCCACGAGTACTGATATCTTAAATATATAGCTCATCCTAGTGTTCAATGGCCATCCATCTGCTTAATTATGTATCTTGCACTTAGCAGTGATTATTGTATGTGCAATATGTTTAATAATAAATATTAATATTTATGAAAAGCTTAAACCATGCTTTAAACTCTAGGAGTCGCACAGATAAATTTTGCCATCTGCTCCAAAAACACCAATCGCTGCTCCAAGCTAGCATCTTTTTCTGCTCCAAAAACACTTATGGCTACTCCAAAGCAGCATTTTCTTACGAGAACAGATAACTGAGCTAGTTTGTGGGAACTCATGTTAAGACAGGTAATGCAAAGAAACACGGACACAAGCGAATAAGTACATGGGACAAGTGCCAACTTCAAACTAAGGTTTATTTCCTGAATCCTCGCCTACTTATCAAAGATCACAACACCACATTGTCACCATGGAAAGAACAACTGATAATGCTATGGATGTCATGACGCCGACTCATCTTGATCAGCTCTTATACCTAAAAATGATAACTACACCGAAACGCGCAAAAACTGCGCAGTCAAAAGCTGATAACACTCGAAAACATCACAATAAAACAAACATGCTCAGAATCGAGAGTTCCTTTCACGTGGCAAGGGTAGGAGCCAGGTTGGCCGAAAGGAAGGCCATCTCACACGGGAGTAGGCTCAGTGAAGGGCTAACACATACGGAATCGTTCTTGAGAATTAAAAACGCTTCTACGATCTCTCTGGACAGCTTGTTCCGGTTCCGGTACATCACCGCCGTGTCAGAAAAAAGTTTTTTTCGCGATGCACTGCCGACAGTGCATCGCAAGATGCGAGTATGGCGAACCTTTTAGAGAGCTGAAATGTTCTCCGAGCCTGATGTTCAAACATCTGCCCGTCTGACCAATATATTTACGTCCGCACGAAAAAGGAATGCAGTACACAACATTACGAGTGCACGGAACGAACCGCATACCGTGCCTAATGGTTCAAAACGCCGTTTTGTGGTCTTCCTTGCTGCACATGCGCCTCTGCAACTTTGGACAAATGGCGCCCACGTTGTTTTTCGCAGTGAAAACAATGTCAACGTCGTGACGTGATGCCATCTTTTTGACGCGATGAGAAAACCTGTGGATGTACGGTATAACCGCGAAACTATTCCTCTCTACAGTTTGACCCTTTGACACCCTCTGCTGCCATTTTTTTTACGGTCTTTAAAGAGACCGACAACTGCCCAGAACATGAAATAAGATGACTGCACTGATGGAAAGATTGTCCATCGCATTGACTCAAATCAACCCTGTTTATATCTTGAGAGGCGGATTTATATTTTTATTTCTTCATTGAAAGTCGCGAAAAATGACCTTTGGCGCCTCTAGCGGCAAAATCATACACGGTCCGATGAAGCCGGTCACGTGACCATTGATTGGTGTATGCGTTCGATGACTTTTCTGTTAGTACTGAAATATTGTTCATTTCTTTATATTAAAAGATATTACTCCATAAAAATGTACATATAGGCCTGCGTTAGTTGTATGCAACAAAGTGACGCTGCCTTCGCTTGGCGTAATGATCCCATGCCGCGAAAAGCCATCCATGACACAGGCGTGGGCAACCTTGGTCGCAGGCGCGCACAACGCTGTACAAATACCGAGAAGGTGTGTAAAGCCACATCATCTCATTGTAACAGCTTGCTATTTTCAAAAATGGCTGGAAAGCTCAAAATACAGGTGGTTAAGCATAGCTACAGTAACTCCTGCGAAAGCAGAACGACGACAGCTTTCACAAGGGCTAGCGGCATTGCTATCAATTCTCAGCGTTGCTGGAGCAAGCCTTCATGCGTGTTTGGAGCCTTTCAGATCGAAAAATACTGCTTATAAAATAACTGCGTGCTTTTAGGATAAACCACTGCAGCTACAAACGCTACGAAGGGTAAGCTTCCTGTCGCGCCGTAAAAAGCTGGGTCGAGAAAAATCAGTTGTCGGTCCCTTTAAACATTTGAAGGCAGCCGCAGTAATGATAGACTCTGGGTACCCAGCCGCCTGAAGCCTTTTCACCTGCCCTTTCGTACTTTGTGTCATCAAATGTTCACAAGATTTCTTTAGAGCTGAGTGAATGCAAGAAATTAGGTGGGTAGATGAGATTAAGAAGTTTGTAGGTATAACGTGGCAGCAGAAAGCACAGGACCGGGTTGATTGGCGGAACATGGGAGAGGCCTTTGCCCTGCAGTGGGCGTAGACAGGCTGATGATGATGAATGCAAGAAAGAACGATACCTTGCTTCATCATCATCATCAGCCTGTTTACGCCCGCTGCAGGGCAAAGGCCTCTCCCATGTTCTGCCAATCAACCCAGTCCTGTGCTTTCTGCTGCCGCGTTATACCTACAAACTTCTTAATCTCATCTACCCACCTAATTTTCTGTCTCCCCCTCACGCGTTTGCCATCTCTTGGAATCCAGTCAGTTACCCTTAATGACCACCGGTTATCCTGCCGACGTGCTACGTGCCTGGCCCATATCCATTTATTCTTGATTTCAACTATGATGTCCTTAACCCCCGTTTGTTCCCTGACCTACTCTGCTCTCTTCCTGTCTCTTAAGGTTACACCTATTATTTTCCTTTCCATCGCTCGCTGCGTTGTCCTCAGTTTAAGTTGAACCCTCTTTGTAAGTCTCCAGGTTTCTGCTCCGTAGGTAAGTACCGCTTGACCTTGCTTAAGCCTTAACCAGCTTTGAATGGCAGGAAATTGTAGCTCAGCAGGGCTTTCTCAGACCGAGGCATATATTGCCAGCATACATGCGAGCCTCCCAGCGTAATCTGCAAGTCCAGGAACTGTATAACGTTGTCTTTGGGTGTTTCAAATGAAAAACACAAACCTTGGCCTTGCTCTTTAAAAATCTTTAGCACCTCAGATACCTTGAGGTGAAAATCTTGCGTTTGAGCAAAAATCAAGTAGTCATCGACATACCTCACAATTTTTTGTGCCACACTACCAAGACGGCTGTTGATGCCTCTGTCCACCTTGGCCAAAATATTTGACTCAAGATGGGTGCGACTCGAGACACTATACACACGCCTGATCGTTGCGCATAAACACCTCCTTCCCATGAAATCAAGGTGGAGCGGAGGTAGACAGTTAGCAATTCTAAAGAACCTTCAGCCGAAACACCGCATCTGGACATGAAGGCGACCTCGTCATTATCAGTACATATACGAGGGGCGTTCAATAAAGATTTCCCCTGACCCACTTCCTGGGGACAGAGAGCAACGAAACTTTGCAGATTTATTAGCCCTTCTCTACATAGGTGCCACCCAGGGACACACACTTCTCACATCGTTTTATGCAACTGTGACAACTCGCTTGTAGAAGTCGACAGGTTGCTGCAAAATCCATGTTGTAACTTCAGAAATCAGAGTCTCATCATCTGGAAAATGCTTGCCCTTCAAATGTGACTTCAATGTTGTTGGAAAGAGGTGAAAGTCCGATGGTGCGAGGTCGGGTGAATAAGGGGAATGCGGTAGAATTTCAAAGCCTCAGGAGCATGCTTCCGTCTGGGCAACATGTGAGTTGTCAACTGCGGCACTGTCTTGCAGAAGGCGGACGCCTTTGGTGAGCATGCCACGTCTCTTGTTTTTGATGGTCTCTCGCAATTTCCGCAGCAGTGAAGCATAGTATGCCCCAGTAATCGTAGCACCCATTGCTAGGAAATCCATTGAGACTACTCCGTGCTGGTCCCAAAAGACTGTGAGCACGACCTTGCCCGCCGAGGGCTGGGTGCGTGCCTTCTTTGGAGGCGGTGAGTCCAAGTGCTTCCATTGCATCAACTGGACTTTAGTCTCCGTTATCATAGTGATGGACCTAGCATTCATCCTGTGTAATCAGTCTGTTGAAAAAGTCCTGCTGCTTTCTATGGCACATGGTCAAAAGAGCCTGGGAGCATTCGACTCGTTCCTGCTTTTGGAAAGGTGTGAGCAGCCGGTGAACCCAGCGATCGGATACCTTACGCATATGAAGATGGTCCTGAATAATTTTTTCCATGGACCCCACACTAATCTTGACATGTTGGGCTAGGTCTCGAACGCTAACGCGGTGAGTTTCCAAAATGGCGGCCTCCACTTGCTGCATGGTGTGTTCATCGACAGCGGAGTGGGGTCGCCCTGCAGTCGGAGCCGCTTCCACCGAAATCAGACCGTATTTGAATTGACGATGCCAGTTCTTCACTACATCATATGATGGGCAATCCTCCCCATAAACCTCTTTTGTCTCATCGAACGTCTCCCTTGGAGTGCGGCCTTTCAAGTACGGGAACTTGACGGCTGCTCTGTATTCCACTGCATCCATTATCACACCTCACACCACTTCAGCACCTCTAAAAGAAAGACCGTTATTAGTTTAGAGTTGCACATTGGCACGTGACCTACAGTGACTTATGTCATTACACACGCGCAGTTTCAGCATCCTGCAATAAATAGAAGTCAGTCAGGGGAAATCTTTATTGAACGTCCCTCGTACATTCTCTTACGCTCAACATGAGGGCGACCTGGGACATGGAATTATACATGTTCTCGACATCGATACTGAAAGCGCCGCAACCCACCGGATTGTCTTTGTCCAAAAATTCCACAACAGACGCGGAACATGAAATATAGGACGGATCGTTCACATGCAAAGACCCTAAATGTTTCTGGAGAAACCCCGAGACCAACACCGCTTGTGTCCGTGTTTCTTTGCGCTACCTGCCTTAACATGAGCGTTTTCTCTGCTCTAAAATTTGCTCCAAAAAGCAAATTGTCGCTTCTATCACTGCTATTGAGAGGTAGCCATTCTGGCGAACTAGAGAGAGGTCAGAGGATTGCAATGTGGCTTAAGCCCGTCAATGTGAACTGCCTCTTACCTGCGACGATGGAGATATGTGGTTGACCACGTAATTAACGGGTGACGTTCGTGCAACCACGCAGTAGCGTCCATGGTACTTCGGAAGGACCTTAAACAAAAGACCAGGGGCAGCAACTGGCAGGACCCAAAGCCTCACGAGGGTGTTGATTGCAAATGGGTTGGAGTCACGACGCTGTTTTAAGTGCGGAGCACTTGAGGGGCCCAGCTTGTAGGCCATCCATGCATCTCATGTGGCATGATCACGCTCACAGTAAAGCGCTCAATACAGGCCATAACAAGGCTAGCAATGCTCAAAACCGGGTTAAAATGAATGAGCAATGTCTAATATAATATAATTAACAAAAATAACGAAGAAGTAATCGCAATTATTGACTAAAGATCGCCAAAAACGCTTCGAAAACCTGCGGCTTACTCTGGGGCTGCACAAGAGGGGTCGCACGACACAACAACTACCACATCACCAAGCAAGAGAATGCCCCTCCCCCTATGCTTCGCCGGCGCTGCAGACGATGCGTATCTCAAATGCCATAACAAGCAGGAAGTCGATGAAGTGCAGCAAAAAGTAATGCACATGTCACTCACCGAGTTTGAAAATCTGCCTAACAAGATTCTACTTGTGCCGGGGACACCCAACATGCTTACCTCAAACATTGGCGTCATCGACGCTTTTGGTAAACGGAGCAGTGGGAACTCGACAAACAGGAATCGCTAGGTGCCCATGCGACCCGCTTCCTCAGGTTTCACAGTAGTAGAGCTGCCATGCGTTTTTTTTTTTTTTTGGCAACTCTGTTGAGCAGACGTCAAAGAACAGGCCTGTTGTCGGCATTTCTCGGTATACTGAGCGACCTGCCTCTTTTACTGCTTCCTTCCTTCGTGACTGCGCAGTGCGCCACCCACAGACACAGGTTGGCAGTCAGCAAGGTCCGAACAGTACAAGAGAATCGTATCAGACTGTGGTGCTGGAGGGCCCGTAGCCATAAAGTGAAAAGAGCGGGGAGAATCCAGTAGTGGCTTGGGAGGCGGGGTTGTAGGCGTATGTGACAAATGGAAGTTTTAGATCCCAGTTGGAGTGGTCTTACACAACATATGGCGACAACTGTAGGAGTGCGCACGAGGGACAGCCCCCCCCCCCCCTTTGAAGGGGAACCCTGCGCACGCCTATGTCAACAACACGTCGCCAAGAGTTCGGTTAAATCGCTCGCAGTAGTGGTGTGGTGAATAATTTAGCATGCAGATAGGAGTGACTGCAGTACATCCGAGAGGACTAACGACCCTGATCACTCAGCAGTTCACAAGGTGCGCCATGACGGAGACCAAAGTTGTGTAGAATGAAAGAGGAAACGCATTTTGCTGTTGCAGCAAGTAAGGCGGCAGTTTCAGCATACCTTGTCAAATGGTCGGCGGTGACAACAATCCATCGGTTGCTAGCACCAGTGCATGGAAGAGGCCCATATGAATCAATGCCGATACAATCAAATGGGTGGGCTGGGCAGGGACATTGGCTGAGGAGGTGCGGTGGAGAGATGTGAGACTGGTTTGCGTCGTTGGCAGGCGATGCAGGAGCGGATGTACTTACAGACAAAGTAGTATGTGCTGTACGCCAATAATATTTTAGGCGAAGCCACGTGTGCGTCGTGGACACTTCAGCTTGACCACACTGTAGGTCATGGTGAAAAGCGGAGCGCACGTTTTGTCAAAGATGGCTGGGTACTACTAATAACTGGAGCTGTGCGAATAGGAAAATTTTGAGTGAGAATCGAATCGAATAATTTTCGAATATTTCTCGAATATTTTTCGAATACTTCAAAGCCAAATTACAGAACATAAGTTGCTGAGAATCCATGTATATTCTCAAGAGGTAGGAACATGAAAGTGTTATATTTGGCTAGGTTGATGAAGCACTGGAGGGGTGCCGCTAAGTCGTGTTCCCCAGATGTCTTATAAAGAGTGAGAAAATGGGGAGGCCACATTGCGTTTATTTGCATGATTTGGTATAAACAAAGCGGTGTCACCACTTAACGCGTTGGTGCCGGCATCAGTGCCGGTAGGAGAGGTCACTTGTTTTCCACGCGCTGCTTTTGCGGACTCCGGACGAGTGTGAGTGCGCAAAAAATAACGAATCGATTTTTTCCAAATCACATTTTCAGTTTATGTAGCCCTTTTTCTATCTGATTCCAAAGTATATTCACTGAAAACTGCCTAAAACTGCCGTAAAAAATTTGTTGCGCCTGCCGACGTGTAAATCACAAAAAAAGCAAGAAAAAGAGCTTTTAATAAAATTATAGCTCCGCAACGGTGCAACTGGGCGCCGCTATTTTGCGCTCGCCGGAAAGAGCGTTTCTCCGTGTTCGAATTTCCCGCTTTAACTAACTACAGTAAAATGCCGAGCAAGCGCCCCACCCGAGGAAGCGCCCCCCTCCCTTTTTTGGGAGATCTGAAATAAGCACCATTGACCGAGCAAGCGCCGCCCCCCTCCCCCTCCTCTTTGGCGGCCACTTTTCTTTCAGGCCAGCATCACTTGCGTAAAAAGAACCACAAGAATGAGTACACTGAATGCGTGTGTGGCATATCTAATGCACTAGATGGTTCGGAGGATGCTTCGCTGCACGCCAGGCTCTCCGGTGTCGGCGTTGTACCACCAGAAGACTTCAGGTCTCTGCAGGCCGAGTGCGTGGGCTTAACTTTTGCGTCCGACTCTGAGGAGTCGTTTGACGAGTTTGACAGTGACCAGGGGGAATAAAAACAGTAAATAAATAAAACATTTCATTAGAAACATGGATGGGCTTTTTTATTTTTAGCGGCTCTCCCACCGCCATCTTGAATTTCGGTCCGGGGCCGAGCAAGCGCCCCCCCTCCAAATCTGGTTGAATTATCCTTCACCGTAAGGGGAGCGCTTGCTCGGAATTTTACGGTAGTCTACTTAGAAAGAAGTGGACATATAGCAAATGTTTGAAGTTCGTTACGAGGCTTCCACTTGGCTGCACCCAGTAGCTCCAGCACGTCTCGCCATTGGTCCGATCTTGCTCCAGGAGAGCGTCAGCGTCGTCTACTGCTTGCGCATCGCAAGGCCACGGCTGTTGAAAATCGCGCTACTTAGGGACGCCTTCGCACTCGGACATTGTTCGCGGGTTGACAGTCATTTAGAAAATAATTACGCCTTAGTTTGGCAGCTCCAAGCGGAAGCTCAATCAACAGATTACGATAGTGCGCTGTGCTCGTCGCGAACATCGCAGACTCATGTCTTGGACCGACTTGTGGTTGGAGGTTCTAGTTATCACCACTTCGGACCCCGTGACGAAGACCGTCGTGGGACGACTCTTTGCACTCGCGATCAAGTCATGATGTACTTTGAAACATCGGGCACCGCGGCCACGTACACCGCGATCGAGCTTACTGCTCGAAGTCGTTGCTAGGCCTAACTCCGCTCACGGCGCCACGATGTACTATACAAATCCGAACTTTGCAGGCATGTCTGCTAGCACGGTACCTCGGAACTCATGACAGAGACTACTGTGGAACAACTTTTTGTACTCGTGATCGAAAATGGCGTACTTTGAAACATTGGGCACCATGATCGAGCTTACTGCTCGGAGTTGTGGCTAGGCCTAACTCTGCTCATTGCGCTAGCGCACATGCGAAAGCGAAGAAGCCACTATGTGCTTCGTCACAAGCAATGATTGTCATCGCCCGCTGGCTCCTTGGAAACGCGGATGGGCATCTCACGCATCGGCAGCGGACCCTCGGCCAAGCTCCTCGTGCAGCGACCACTCCGAGCACCGGTGGCAGCGTGTGGCAGTTTTGCACGTTGGTGCCCCAAAACGCTAGACCAAGCACGCTGCATGCTGATTTATCCTCGTTCTATTAATTTTCCGTTATTATAACCGTTATATCTGTTTTCCGGAGCTTTGAATACTTCGAATAGTAAAATCCCGGTGCGAATTGAATTGAATAGCAAACACTAATAGAAAAATATTAGAAATTTCAAATATTCGCACACCCCTACTAATAACCATGTGCGGCCGTCATCGTGGTAGTTGTGGTGGTATAAAAGTCCGCCACGGATAGCGAAATGCTGTACCTAGCACCGCAGTGCTTGAGGTGCCGACGCTGTTGTAGGGCTTGTCAAAAATCCAAAATGGTGGCGATTCATGGGTTGCTTCATTGCTCCAAGGCCATGTCCATAATATCAAGTGGCAGCATATCATTACTGCAAGTAGAAGTGCTGCAGTCTCAAATGAGTGGAAACCGGGAAGGGGCGCCAGCATCAGTGTCTGCGTCCAGAGCGATATACGACGCGGATGTCGTATTTCTGGAGTCGGAGCTGCTGCAGCAAGCAAAGCAACCTTCGGGCTGCCTATTACTTCAACTCAAGCTTTGTGATGATAAGGAAACACGTACAGAGGTATGTGTTTATTAGTTGATCGCCTGCAAGAATACGGGGCTCGCGACCTGTGGGCAACCACGCCCGGCTGGTCAAAGTACGCATGTCGTGCTGGAAGCATGCAGCTCCCCCTCTAGCATCCTTCTGTGCGCCTTTTGCACAGTGTAGACGGCCAGTGCAGCCGCAATCTTCAGCAGTGCTCACAAGCTTTCACTGGGGCTCATCGATTTTTTACTTCTGGCGACCCACGGGCTGCCAGAGCCAGCCAGAGCCTGTTCGTTTTTCTTGGGTCGCTCCGCGCCCTGCGCAGGGCACTTCCGGTTGGCGTTCGTTTTTCTCGTGCCGGACGGTTCTGGTTACACCTTCGCTCTGACTACACCTTCGCTAGCCTTTGCTTGTCATTGCGTGCGGCGTTATCTTCTAAAGCCCGTTTCGCCGTGCGAGATGGTGCGATTATGAGTGGCGGCGAGCATTTGGAGCTAATGTTTATTGCTTTTTTGTGTGTCCCATGAAGCTTCCTTTCGTGAGCAATGTGGCGAACTGTCGTGTTATAACTGTGTCGTGCACATGTCTCAAAAGATATGTAAACGTTCGTACGCACGCATGGAAACCCCTTTCGAGTTTATTTTTTCGTAGTAGGTATTCGGTTGTGGTGTCGTGTGTGCTTTCTGTGCACTTAGCAAAGACGATTGTGATCGAACTAGCTATTCTGCTCCGTCGTATGTTAGGGTGCGTGAACCCCTTCGGAACTTAACTGTTTCAACCAGGTCTTCGCTGTTGATAGAATGCAATGATTGAATAATAGCGATCGCGACAGTGTTTTTTGTGTGATGCTCGTTGGTCGCGAACGGCGTGCGAGCGTACATTGATCTATGGGCCAGTATATGTGGTATGGTATCATGTTATGCTACGGCGTGTCGATGTGAAAAAATGGAGATCAATTCAGAAATGTATGCATTCTTTTGTTGCTTATTTCATTGTCGGATTTGTCTTTTTCCACAATTTAGTAATCATGCCATGCAGTACGTAGTACGCGGTTATCACCTAGTAGTTCAAATAAAAGCTGGGTTACATGAGATTTTTGGAAGTGCCACTTAGGACTGGAAAAGAGGCTCAGGCAGCATCTGCCAAAACGAGTCGAAGACGCGTCACGCAGAAGTTTATTTTAGATATAATACGCACTCGTGGTACCGATACCGCTGTATGTCTCAGTAAGACAAAACGCAAGCTGGTCAACGCGTGTGTGCGATGTAGTACGCGATAGCCGAGCAGGTTATCCTCGAGCTCTTTTGGGGACACGATCACTTTCGCGAGATTTTGCGTCGTGTTGTGCAGCATTGTTACATGTAGTGAGCAGACGTGAGCTTGTTAAGCAGTTAGCAGCACGGCAGCTCAGCTTGCATCGTTCTCTAGGCGCCGTGCGTTTATTCGCGGACGGGGCAAGTTGTGCGTGATCTTGTGAGCGTGCATGGCGGTATCCCAAATACGTATGCTCTAGAATATCATTTCAGCTCTTCAGCAAACCTAGCCACATATATTTCCAAGCGGGCAATGCAGGAAAAGCCAACGCACATGCGGTGAAAAGTTTCGTTGGCTGCCACGGCGGTAGCACTTGTTTACATTTACGCTGGCTGTCCCAGCATTCGATTTTGCAATCTTCAGACAGCTTGGGGTTGTCTCGGGATTCCAACACAGGTGACCACGATGTTGTTTCCTGTCTCAACTGGAACTAGCTGACTGACCCTCTGGCTAGCCCTGCCTGCCAGCAAACTGCCAGAAGTCCAAAAATCGAAGATCCCCACTAGCGCATAGAACATACAACACGTGGCGCGATAATATCAGTTTGAACTTTATACGAAACATGATGGAAATTAACGATGTGATGAGGGCACTCAAATGATTTCGTTAAGTCAGGAAGTTCGTAAAATTGAGGAAGGAATTTTTCGGTCCTTTGAAATCTACAATTGTAACGTAGCGTCTCCTGAAAGCTACCGCGGCATTTTGTTTGCTACTAATACACACCTGCACGTGTGAAAAGCCCACGTGGGCAGCATGAGCATGAATTCCTCCTATCTCCGGGCGATACAGGCGAGGTAGATGGCCATGTGAAGCTATGACAAGCTGCTGATATTCAAAGATAGGGAGAACGGGTGCAGTTAATGTGCGAGAGCAGACAGATCAAGAAAGTTCCAAGGAGACGATCACTGCCATCTGTCACACAAACCATTTAATAACCAAAGGAACCACAGTGTTCCTGTGGGAGTATTTGCAGGGACAACAAACCACTACCGCCCAGCGCCATTTGATAAGTAAAAGCGCTATCAACTGCGGCAAACAGCCTCGTCAGAATAAAACTTGTGCTGTGACTAGGGTGGCAAGTTGCTTTAACGCAATAACGATACAGCGCACATCCAAAGACTGTGTGAAAACTGGAAAGGAATCACGGCATTTTTGCTCATTTATTTCCGGAAAAACTTGGTTAAATTCAGTTCAGTGCCACAAGAGCTTCGTTAATTCAAGCTGATGACAACATTGAATCCTATGGGTACCTGCCGGGGAATAGAAATTTCTTCGTTAGATCAGGAAATTCGTAAAGTTGTGTTTTGTTAAGTCGAGTTTTAACTGTAATTACTATTGCAATTAAGCGCTTTCACCTGAAAAAGTGAAGCATTGACCTAGACACCAAAGAATTTTATTATTGTGAAATATTTTCAGTTTGTCGTTTTATGAATAGGGTAAACTGCAGGAAACCTATGCTTACTAAGGCATGGTATAATGTGCCTGAAGTTCACTCTGTGAACAGTGAGCACTAGTCATCACAATGGTGGCAGAAAACCATGAATGGTCCTTTGCTTCAGCGTATAAACTATGCCGCATGTGCAGACAGACCACGGAACATCCACCCAGGCGCACTTTAGAGCTGCCACTTTTCTAGGCTTGCTTAGACCACATGCATAGTCTTCCATACAAAGCATGCTCGTCATGTCAGCGTAAAACACTCTCTGCATGGTACCTGTGCAATAAAAGAGAAATTTCAGTGGGGGGTGATGTTTCAGCTTTCCATGATGCTTCCCATAACACCTGGCTCTTTTTTCCAGACGCTGCACGTGCAGGCAGATTTGGGGTTGATGTCGCAGGACGAATTCTACCAGCTCCTCACCCCCGACTTTTTTGCATCCCTGACACCAGCCGAGTGGGACTGGATCCATGGCACCATCGCTGCTATTGCAGCACAGAACTCGCATCAGTGAAAGCACCATGGCTGTGGTCATCTGTCAAATACTCATCATACACACAGCCTTGCGGCCAATCCCTGGCAAACTTCCTTCCATTTCGACTCCGGAGGGCTTTAATAATGCACATAGGTAATCACGGTGTGCAGATGTGTTGTCTCATTGTGTGTTATTGGCATTAGTCATGTCTTCCTCACCTGTTGTCAACTGAGTCTTTATTGACTTTGTGCATTGGCTGCCATTGTCAGAGCAGCATCTCTTACATTTTCAGCTTATGTTTCATGTGTAGTGACTGTACAGCTTGCAGCTGACCGTAAAATATGGACAAGTGCCCCCCTCAACTTTGGGAATAATGCAGGGAACATTGGTGAAGGGGCTCTTGCTCAGGACTGCCGAAATGTTCTGAGGTCTTTTGATCGGTATTTTACAGTATTTGACGCGTACCATATGAACATTTGCTTCTGCATCTGATCCAGTCCACATAAAACAAAGGGGGGGAGGGTTTTAGAAACCGCTTCTACTAAGATCCTTGTTTTGGACGTTCTTTTGCGGGCATCATCTGCCAGATACCGCAGCATACCTCTGAATGCTTTTAATTTGGCTCCAAGTTGATAAGGTAAAGTCATGCATGTGTATGATACATTTAATGTTTCTATGAACGTGGGAGGAAGTTCAACAGTGCAGCTGGTATGCTTTCTTGCCGTCATGTATTGTGTCCTCGTACCTACCGCTCACTGTAGCAATTGAATTTTGGATGAGGATCACAGCAGCGATGGCCAAATTGCAACTCTCACCAAATGTTGTACATACAAGTCTCCTTTGTTTAAGATGTACCGTATTTACTCGAATGTAACGTGACCACGATTGTAAAGCGAGGGGTGACTTTTCAGTGCCGAAAAAAAAAAAGAACACGAATGTAACGCGAGTAAATTGGGGGGAAAAAGGTGCCTTTATTTGCTGCACAGGGTAGTGGCAAAGACATCCCAGCTTCTAAATATAAAGTGAGTTTTGTTCATTCGTCGCTTTCATCGCCATCATCGCCGGTGGTCGAGCCCTCTTTGTCACTTTCTTTCTCCCAGATGAGGTCATCCTCCGTGTCATCCCTATAATTCGATATACAGCACTTTTTAAACGCGCGAACTATCATGTCGTGCGGCAGGCCGTACCAAGGCTAGCATCACGGTTAGCCGCGTCTTCTCGTTGCCTGTTGTCCTTATGTGAACTTGGGGGCACCTGTTTCGCTGACAGTCCTTGACATAGGCATGTCCAAGAAAACGGGAGTCTGGTCCGCGTTGCCAATGTGCCCCAACGGCATTTGCAACGAGCGGCGCAGGTCGAGCACATAGCGCTGAAACTCCACTAGCTTCGCTTCGCAATCTGCTGGTAGCTTCTGCCTTATCGACGTTGTTCGCCGGAGGGAAAATCCATTTCTTCGCATGAACTTTTGTGCCCATCCACGTAAAGCCCTAAAGTTCTCCCGCGGGATCCCCATCTCTCGAGCTACGTCTCGGGCTTTCCACTGAATCAGCTCAACGTTGACCCCCAGTAGGCGATTTCGCTGCTCAATCACAAACTCCGCCACTTTTTTTTCGAGTTCTGTGTGACTGCCACAACGAGGTCCACAGAAGCCTTTTCGGCCGGGCTCACTCTTGAAGAGCGCTTCACGCTGGAGCCTCCACCCACGGATAGTAGATTCCGCCACATCTAGCCGTCGAGCCGCGGCTGAGTTCCAGATTTCCTCAGCCATCAGTATTGCACTTCTCTTAAAGTTGGCATCGTACTGAACTCGTCGTGCTGCCATTTGCTCGAGCCAAAGTTGCGGAAGCACAAAGGAAATGAACCGCCCGCAAAACACGTCGCGAACAATAGGATTGGATTGGATTGGATTTGATATTGCCAGCATGCATATGTTGCCAGCACAAGGTTGAAAGATCGCTAGGTTTGTCGTAGCCATTTTAAGGAACGAGTGGGGCGGCACCGTTAAGGCACGATTTGAGGTGCTTCGATTATAACGCGGACCCCCAAATCACTTACACTGAACAAAAATCTCATTGGCCATTGACCTCCTAGTGGTTTGCACAATGGTGTTTCTGCCTATTGTAGCTCATCACTGGGTGGGTGCTGGGAGAATGCACAGTCCCGTGTTTTGGAAGATATAGTACTACTTAGGATACAGACTTGCCTAGTTTAGCAGTGTGTCAGTCTAGTGTTTTGCTGCTACGTTGGGTTACCTATTTCAAATTAACAGTCTTTGCTGGACGGTTGGTTTTCCTCTTTCTAGATTTTTGTGCCCTCGTGCTTTTCCTTGTCAGATTTTTTGACAGGCTTGCACTAAAGAAAGAAGTAATTTTACACACAGTTCTTGGTGATTACTGGGGCATCAAGAATTTGTTACGATAGGGTGCTAGCTCTTCTAGACTGAGAAAGCATAGTGCTATACTGCTTTGCTTGAAGGGGCCCTGCAACACCTTTCTGAGGTATATTGGAATAGTCTCATTATTGACGTATGACTCTTCACGAGTCGTATGCCGCAAATATTTTTCAAATCCGTCAAGTCTAAGTGGTGTTACGAAATTATAGAAATCACGTTCCGCAGCTTTCTCCCTCTGCTCAATGCCGCCAGCGCACGGAAAGCTGCGCGGGGCGTGGAGGGAGGGAGAGCGGAGGTGCGAGGAGGTGCCCAAGAGTTACGTCAGTGCCGGCGGAATTTTTTTTCTTCATTTTTTTCTCTCTGGCGTGTGGGTGCAACCACGTGGTCTGTGGCGCCACTTCCGGTCGGCTTGCGTGGTCGTCGTCGAGCGGAGCCCGTCGCACCGTGTATCGCGCGTGCTTGAAAACTGCGAGTCGGTTTGGTAATGTAGGGCGTGCACCTCGAACTGCTGTAGTGTTTTCATCGCTCTGCCAACCATGGACGCAAGCCTGCGTGCGCGTTTGGAACGAATGACAGCTGAGATGGGTTTTGACCCACAGTCCGATACACCGCCTCGTAGCGCTGCTCGCGCTTGAATCGTATTGCCACGCCCACTTCTTGTCTTGTTTTGATGTATTCGGGTTTGACCGGCAGGGACGGTTATCAACGCTCGACGCTGTCAGCGAACTAGTGTTCTAGAAGCGTCGCGATTGTAGTAGATCGGTTTGTTAAGATTGCGCCCCGCACGCGAATGTTCCAGCTTTGTCTAGAGATTACGCCGCCACCAGCGATATCGCTGGAAAGTTCGATAGCGCCTGTATAAAAGCCGACGCACTTGACTGCTTGTCAGTTGATCGACGGACGACGCCCTGTTCGCCGCTATCATTGTACAGCGTGTATTGCTGTAGTTCTAGTTCTCATTTTCCCGGCCACAAGTTCGGCCAAATAAACAGTTTCATTCTGCAAACGCCGACTGCTGTCTTCGTCGACGTCACGACCACGTGACATCCCCTTCCCCGGATAGAGGAAGGAGGAAAAAACATTTATTAACAGAAAGGGGTTTGTGATGCTTGGTCCGCAAGTACCATCTAGCAGTGCTGGCTGCCCTCAGTCCAGGACGCCACAGGCAGTTGCCGCCCTGCGTGCCCTGTCGATCAAACTGATCTGATCATCAAGGTTATCGCTGGCTAGCAACTCCTCCCACCGCTCCACACTAGCTTGGTCAATGGGGGGCAGACCGGGGATGGCCCGGCAAGTCCATGTAATGTGTATTAATGTGGGTTTCTCAGAGCACCATGGGCAGCGCGCAGGGTATTCTGTTGGGTGCACTTTATTGAGAAAATGTAAGTTCGGATACGTTCCGGTCTGGATTAAGCGCCAGCTGGTAGCTTCCTCCTTTGTGAGCTTCTTATGGGGGAGGGAGTAGATACGTCTGAGTCCCTTGTAGTGATTTAGGATGGCCGCATACTCACACGGGACCGGGATAGGCTCCTCGGAGGCCGGATCATGAGGTGCTCGGTCTGTTGTGTACCCTCGAGCCACCCTGTCTGCCTCCTGGTTCCCCTCCAGCCCCATGTGACCAGGCGTCCATATTATCCTGTGCCGGATGATGGGGTTTCGTGTGTCAAGGGTGTCGTTGGGATCTGGTGCACCACGGAGAATGCTAATCGCCGCTTGACCGACTCGCCCATTCAAGAAATTTCTACAGGCCGCTTGAGAGTCCGTGAGGATATCTAGTGACCGCCTTTGGTGGTTGCCGGTGGCAATGGCCAAAGCGATGGCCGTTTCTTCAGCCTCCGTAATGGAAGAGCAGCGGATTGATGCACTGGTGATTTCGCGAAGACGATGGTCGACCACCGTGGCTACAGCCTTATTGCTATTACCAGTGTAGAGCGCTGCATCTACATATCTTGCGCTCGTCTTATTTAAGTGTTGTTTTCGTAGAGCCTCGACTCGGGCCTCCCGCCTGCCGTGATGTAGTTGAGGATCCATATTACGGGGTATGGGGGCAACCTTGTAGGTTGCTTGGAGGTTTGATGGAATAGGCTGTTGTTTAGCGACATCTCGAAGGAGGCCCATATGCCCAAGGCGCCGCAGTAGGTCCCTGCCGGTAGAAGTCTGCGCGAGCCGGGAGAGTTGGGTGGCCAGTTGCGCTTCCTGTAACTCTTCAAATGTGTTGTGAACGCCGAGACTTAAAAGTTTGTTGTTAGAGGTTCCTAGTGGGAGCTTAAGGGCTGCCTTGTAAGCCCGTCGTAACATAGCGTCTATCTGGTCTACCTCCGCTTTAGTGAGACGCTGATAAGGAAGGCTGTAGGTCACTCTGCTGACGACGAGGCTGCGTACGAGTTTTAGTGTATCCTCCTCTCGCATACCGTGGCGACGAGTGGTCACTCGCGCAATCATACGAGAGACCTGTAGAGTGGTGGTGCGAAGGGTGCTGAGAGTGTGGCTGCTCTGACGGTTCGACTGTATCCACATGCCCAGGATGCGTACAATAGTTTTTTCCGGTATTTCTTGCCCGGCCAGCATAATGCGTAGCCGATGGCTGGGATCTTGGGGGTTGGGTTTATTTTTCTTCGAATGCCAGATGCGGAGAAGCTCCGACTTCTCTGTGGAGCAGGCGAGGCCACAATTACGCACGTAATCCTCAACGCAGGTAGCCGCTTGTTGCAGATGAGTCTCTTTTTCTCCGAGGGAACCCTGTGTGGCCCATAGCGTAATATCATCCGCATAAAGCGCATGGTGAACTCCCTCGATTTGTTGTAGTTTCCGCGCGAGGCCTATCATTGCTACATTGAAAAGCAGCGGGGATATTACAGACCCCTGCGGGGTTCCCTTGTTAGGAACAGACAGTGTGGCAGATCGAAGTGTGCCCAGCCCTATCGTCGCAGTGCGATTTGTAAGGAACGTCTTGACGTATTCATAGGTTCGGTGGCCGCAATTGAGGGCAGCGAGTGAGTCTAGTATAGCTCGATGACTGACATTGTCAAAAGCGCCTTTAATGTCCAGGGCCAGGAGGATGTGGGCTCCGTGCTGGGGCACTCTCTCGAGGACTTCCTCTTTAATTTGAAGGAGCACATCTTGAGTTGATAAGCGAGCCCGGAAGCCAAACATGGTATTAGGAAGGAGTGAGTGGTCTTCTAGGTAGTTCTGGAGACGGGTGGTAATCACTCTCTCATAAAGTTTGCCAAGGCAGGAGGTCAGAGAGATGGGTCGAAGGTTCTCGATCTGAAGCGCCTTGCCTGGTTTGGAATCAAAATTATCTTGGCGTGTTTCCATTCGGGCGGGACTGTACCCTGCTCCCAGTGTGCGTGAGGAAGGTCGTGAGATCATGCACAGCTGCATCGCTGAGATTCCGTATGAGGCTGTAGTGGACATCATCGGCACCGGAGGCTGTATTACGAGTGCTGCTGCGGATTGCGGCATAGACCTCGTCAAACGTTATTGGGCGGTCTAGGTATTGGTTTGGCTCCCCTTGATACGTGCCCTGATAGGGAGGAGGATTAGTGGTGCCAAAGCACTTGCGTCGGACCTGCTCCAAGAGTTGATCTTCAGTACCTGGATAGGTGTGGACTAGTCGTGTTATTGCTTTAGTTGTTTCATTTTTTGTTTTTGCGGGGTCGATAAGAGACTTTAAGATATTCCAAGTGCGGGCCGTCCCCAGGGACTTTTGAAGGCTGTCGCTGAATTGAGCCCAATTAAGGCGGGTTAGCTGCATCGCATATAGTTCCGCCTGAGTTGTTAGGGCGGCAATTCTAAGCTTTAATTTGCGATTGTGCTTCTGTGTTTTCCACCTCTTGATGAGGCTGCGACGTGCTTCCCAGAGGTGGAGTAGATGGCCGTCAACTTCTGGGTTCTTTAATGTTCTGGCTATGTTCTTGGTGCATTTGTCCCTCAGTTTTCTTAACTGAGCAGTCCAATCACCAAGATCTGAAAGATGATCGAGAGCCAACGTGCTTTCTTTACGGAAAGCATCCCAGTCAGTGATCTTTGCTTGCCCAATGGGGTGGCTTTTGGCGCACTCCGTGAGTTGGATTCGGACGATGCAATGGTCACTGCCCAAAGTCTCTTGCATATTTTCCCATGTGTACGTCGCGTTGCCCCGAACTAGGGTAAGGTCGGGACTGGTGTCTTGGCATACACTGTTGCCCAGTCGTGTGGGTGCAGCTGGATCGTTAAGCAAGACAAGTTGAAAGTCGTCTATAGCTGTGTCTAACTGTCTCCCCTTGGCATCTCTTTTGCGGTAGCCCCACCGATCATGGTGTGCGTTAAAGTCACCTAGTATGATGATTTCTTTGCCTTGTGCGATACGGCATGCTCCACGAATGAGTTTCCGTAAATCCGCGTCCGATTGCCGAGGCGGGCTATAAACATTGAGCACGATTAAGCTGTTCTTCTTCATCTGCTTTTTTACTTGCAGGATCAGCTCAATAATTACATGGTCAACATTAGTGTCAGGTATGGTGTCGTGACCAATGACCGTTATGGCCTTCTTAACTAGGATGGCCACCTTTCCATCCTCCGGACCCACAAAGACCTCGTATCCGGCTAGTGCAGGGTGTGTCCCTGTCTCCTGAAGTGCGATGATATCCGGCGGTACCAGTTGCTTCTGAATAAATTGTTGTAAAAGGCCCCGTTTACGACGGTAGCCGCGGCAGTTCCATTGCCAAATTTCTAAGGATTTTTGAAATGGAGAAGGTGCGCTGCCCATACTATTTCTGAGAGGTGGAGTGAGTGATTTGGGGAGCCAGCGTTAAGACACCGGGGTCTAAGAGTGGTTGTGTGGCGGCACGTGTGGTGCCAGTGGTGGCTCGCTTTTTCCGCGCGATGCTGCTTTGTTCGCTGATTCGTGCGTCAATTCGATTTTCAATGGTGTCGAGACGAGCACTTAGTTGTGTGGTCTGGTGCAAGAGGGTTTGGTTAAGCTGCTGCGTAAGTTGGTGCGTAATCTGCTGTGTTAGATCCCTCATCATGCTCTGAAGCGTTGAAAGGGTGACCGGAGAGTCATTGGAGGATTGCGGGGCTACGGGGGCAGGGGAGTTCGTGGAGGTTGGGGCGGGGTGTGAGGTACGAAGCCCCGTGATGAGGGCTCTTAACTCTGCCAATTCCCTAGCATGTGTGGCTCGTAGGGTTTGTAATTCGCGTTTTAGTGCCTGATTTTCGCGAGCTAGGCTGTCAAACAAGTGCGGGTGGGGTTGGTTTAGCGAGTGCGGAGCCGCGGGAGCCGAACCTTCTGCCAGCCAGCTCACCTTAGTGCCATCCCCCGCGGGGCATGCGTTAGGATTCTTAATCTTGGTGCCTTTGGCGCTATGTGGCTGCTGCTGCTGGTGCTGCTGCTGCTGGTGCTGCTGCTGCTGCTGTTGTTGCTCGGTGTCCTGGTGGTTCCGGGGGCTGCCCTGGGTTTGGTCGTGGTCCAAGTCCGCCGGGGGAAGGGGCGGGAAGGATCTGGACCTGGATCTGGATCGAGACCCAGATCTGGATCCGCCGCGTGACGCGTCCCTCTCCGAGCTGAACCATCGAGGGCGGCGTTGTGGCTTACGACCGCGTTCACTGTACGCTTTGGTCTGGTGGGGTGGTGGATGTTGGCGAATCGTCTTCAGCCGTTGTCGACACTCCTTAGCGCCTGTGAGGTGTCCCTCCCCACATATCTGGCACTGAGGGGCGCAGGGATGGTCCGTCGGTGGGTTGAGAAGACCGCAACTGCGGCACACAGGAGCTGTCGGGTTAGGGCACACGTCTGATCTGTGTCCCTGTTGCAGACAGACCTTGCAGACTTGTCGGGTAGCTTTGTAAGGATGGCACGCCACCTCACCCCCGTAGTAGAGCACGTATCGGGGGATCATGCTGCCGTCGAATGTGACGACTGCTGTGTTAGTGTCTCCTAGCATTCGGGCACTATGCACCTTGACGCCCTGCGTGCGTACCCGTAGGTTTGCTAAGAGCTCTTCTGGTGGTGTTCCTGGATCGATGCCGTGGATAACACCACGCAAGGTGCCTTCCGGGGCAGCCACATATGCGTTGAACTCGTAGTTTTTGCCATCCAGGGTGAGGGTGTTCACTCGGCGAAGTACCCGCGCTGTCTCTTCGTGCGGTGTGCTTACGATGATGATGTTGGATCCGGGTCGAATCCGGACAATGAAATCGTTGCCCGTGCATTGAGGGTGGGGTGTGCAGGCTGCCACTATGGCACGAGAGATTTGGTGCGTAGAGTATTCTTTGATGGCAAGGCCTTTCTTCGGTCGTAGCACAATTTTAAGGTCGCTTCGAGGCAGCGGCGGCAGCTTTCGTCGCAGCTGACGCGACGCTGTGGAGACTGTTGTTGTCGGAGACGCCGCCGCTACCGCGGCAGACGGGTTAACGGAGTGATGCCCTGTTGAAGCGTTCCCGGTGGCGTTCGGGGCCGCAGCTTGCCCGGCCTGCTGCTGCGTTGCTGCCCGCTCGCGTTCGCGTCTGTTTTGCTTCTGTCGGGAGCGACGAGACAACGCCAATTTCCAGTTTGGATCCTGGTCATCAGCGGGTCCCTCGGATTCCTGAGGTGGTTGAGTTGTTCCACGGTCGTCCTCATCGCTCACCGATGTAAGTTCGTCGAGGTCAGAGGGGTCGGCCGGAAGGGGGGAGTTGAATTGGTCGTCGTCCGGTCGCGAGTCCATGTCGTGGTTCGTGCAAGTACTCGTTGAGTGCTGAGTGGGATCCATCATGGGGTTGTGGGCCCCGCCGCGAGGCCTGGCAGCCCGTCACTCGCCGAGGCGAGTTTGGTCTGCCGTTAGGCTTAGCGAGCCAGCGCTCGCTTCGTCACTTTACAAGTCGGAAATGGGCGAAAAAATTGTCCTACCGACTAGAAAGTTGGGTCCGGGTGGTCCCTCTGTTGAGCACTTGAATGTCCGACAGACTGTCGGCGACGAAAAGAGGGTGGTCCGGGTCAAAAACTACGAAATGCGCAGAGCCAACGTGACATGCGTCCGCTCGGCGCCATAGCGGCGTTCCCTCTCTCCCCGGATAGACGACACCCTGGATCGATTACACAACGCAAAGTACTTTTCGTCGATGGACCTCAAGACCGGTTACTGGCAAATAGAAGTCGACGAGAGAGACCGAGAAAAGACTGCCTTTATAACGCCAGACGGCCTGTTTGAGTTCAAGGTCATGCCTTTTGGTCTTTGCTCGGCACCTGCGACTTTTCAACGGGTTATGGATACAGTACTGGCCAGCTTGAAGTGGCAGACGTGCCTCGTGTACTTGGACGACGTCGTAGTGTTTTCCTCAAACTTCGACGAACACCTTCGGCGCCTTGAAGCTGTACTTCAAGCAATCAATACCTCCGGACTCACTTTGAAGCCTGAAAAGTGCCGCTTCGCGTACGAGGAGCTCTTGTTCTTGGGTCATGTGATCAGCAAGGATGGTGTTCGCCCGGACCCGTGGAAAACAGCTGCCATCGCTGACTTCCCGACGCCCACCGACAAAAAGGCCGTACGCCGTTTTCTCGGCTTGTGCGCCTATTACAGACGTTTCGTCAAAGAATTTTCACGGATCGCCGAGCCACTGACGCAACTCACGAAGGCCGACGCCGAATTCAGGTGGGAAACGTGGCAAGTTCAGGCATTTCAAGAATTGAAACGATGCCTGCAGACGCCTCCGATACTTGCGCATTTCGACGAATACGCCGATACAGAGATTCACACCGATGCAAGCAGCATAGGACTCGGCGCCGTCCTTATGCAGCGGACGGGCGGACTGGAAAGGGTTATCAGTTATGCTAGCCGGTCGCTGTCTAAAGCAGAGGTCAACTATTCCACAACAGAAAAGGAGTGCCTCGCCATCATCTGGGCTACGTCAAAGTTTCGCCCCTACCTCTACGGCAGGCCCTTCAAAGTTGTGAGCGACCATCACGCCTTGTGTTGGCTAGCTAACTTGAAGGACCCTTCAGGTCGCCTCGCACGGTGGAGCTTAAGACTTCAAGAATTTGACATTACTGTCGTGTACAAGTCCGGAAGGAAACACTCCGACGCCGACTGCTTGTCTCGTGCCCCCGTCGTCCTTTCTGCCGGCGGCTGGTTCGAGGCTCCGGGTTGTCCTTAGAGTCGTCTTCTTCGCGGCTTGGGCTTGGGTCAGCGCTCCGCGGTGGCGTCCGGATCATGAAGCAGCACCTCCACCAGATGTCACGTGGTCGTGACGTCGACGAAGACAGCAGTCGGCGTTTGCAGAATGAAACTGTTTATTTGGCCGAACTTGTGGCCGGGAAAATGAGAACTAGAACTACAGCAATACACGCTGTACAATGATAGCGGCGAACAGGGCGTCGCCCGTGGATCAACTGACAAGCAGTCAAGCGCGTCGGCTTTTATACAGGCGCTATCGAACTTTCCAGCGATATCGCTGGTGGCGGCGTAATCTCTAGACAAAGCTGGAACATTCGCGTGCGGGGCGCAATCTTAACAAACCGATCTACTACAATCGCGACGCTTCTAGAACACTAGTTCGCTGACAGCGTCGAGCGTTGATAACCGTCCCTGCCGGTCAAACCCGAATACATCAAAACAAGACAAGAAGTGGGCGTGGCAGTATTCAACACGGCAAAGCTGCGTGCACCCTTCTCCAGGTGGCGGTACTGGATTGACAGCATTTAAGCCGGTGGGTGGGCACTTCGATGCTGTTTGCTCTTCGAATGCGGGCGCACAGCGAGTGCGGGTTGACAACAAAGTACTAAAGACTAGAAGAAAGGATCGTGGGGCATCGGGCCAGTGCGGACCCATCCCCCGGCTGTCTGCAGCTACCGTGAAAATGCGAGTCTGCTTGGTTGCTATGTCGCAGTTTCTCGGGAACGTGAGACTACGGGGAGGATACGCCGAGGTACGGCTCGATGACATACTGAACAGACAGCGAACGGGACTCTCGCCATACAGCGAACACAGGTATCCTAAACTAGCCGGCGCCAGCATTGTTATTGGAGAAATGCTGCACCCCTGCCTCGGTCAGTCGTGAGAACGTGCCGACGATGCAGTTTCTAGCTGACGAGGCAACACTCGAACGGCTACCACTCTCAACAGCAACCAGCGATGGTCAAAAGCACAGAAATATTCACGATTTCGGCACTGCGCATGGTGAAGAAAACGCAACCACGCAACTACGAGCAGACGAGCTCGTAGTTGTACTACTACTACTTTAGTGCTACTTGTACTACTACCATAGTACTACTTTTCTGCGCGCACACTCCGCCGGCGCGCTGCTGCGTGTCCGGCGTTCCGAATTATTCTGAGAGCGCCTGTACGCCTTTTAATGCAGCGTGTACATTTGTATATAACACAGACCTGTACAGTTGTTTGGAAACTCATGCAATATTGCAAGCCCACATGTCTGGTGTTTGTCTGGTACAGGTCTGTTATCAGACTGTATTGAATGCAATAAGACAAACTAAGTCATACTCCTCCAGGTTCAGCAATCCTACAGTGCTCGAAACAGACTTATTTCATTCTTGCCCACATACTTAGTGCCTCATTCTTTTTTTAATACAAATGTCAGGCATTGTGTATGAGCTCGTGTGAATAAATTAAACACACTGTACACTAGAGAGGAGGCAAGTGGGGAACAGGTTGATTGGCGATGGCTGGTCAGTACACGAACATAATATGAAGACAACGTGCCCCATTTGGGTAGCCTGTTTGTACTGTTGTGGTGGTGCTGAAGACGAGAAGAGTGTGGCATCCTGCTGGTTGTACGTGCAATATTGTATATAAGAACAGTGAATGCATGCTAAAATAAGAGCAGAGACATTTTGAACGCTGCACCAAACCTTTTGCTAACATGAATTAAATCATGCGCACAGGGAGTCGAACTCTGTAATCACAAGAATTCAAGCTACAGTTGTAAAAATGAACGAGGAAATTGTAAGTTGCTTATAACAATAATTCAGGCCCAACAAGGAACATCAAAAGGCAGAATGAGAAGGAGTGAGATGTGCGAAATGCACTGGCGAATAAGCCACTTCATTCCACGAGTTACGAAAAAAAGAGGGCACTATTAGATAAGTCTGTGTAGTTACATTTAACTACAGAAGGCACAAACCCAGGATATTTTTTTTTCAAGAAGGGGAGAGGGGGTACCTTTACCAGTACAAACGTGATTAACGCCCACCATTTGCCAAAAGGTGTGTAAACTGAGCAATCTCACTGACTTATGGTGCATTCAGGCAATGGACTGATTCCGGATTTGTCATGGATGCGGACGGCTAATCCACAGATCATTCACCAGCAGGCACATCCACATGACGGACGGTGTCCTAGCATTAAGGCCCAACCACTGGAAAGCGCCGGCACGCGCTCCACGCATCTACGCGTCAAATGCGTCGCGTCGCACCCCGTGGAGGAAAAGCGCGCGCAACCACTGGCAAGCGTTGACTGCGTCGACGCTCGCTTTTGGCAGAGGCACAGTGTTGCTTGATGTTTTCCTTTAAAACTGTCCATGTACTGCCTAGAACGGTGCATTATCAATCGAAGCGAATTAGAATGTCGTTAAAATATTGATTGTGCTTCACCCACCACTGTTTTGACTATTTAAGAAGTAATTAACATCGCAATGACCAAAGTAACAACCACGGCATGCACAAGTGATCGACATCGGTGCATGCGCTGCTCCCGCGAACGTAAGTTCGCATCTGCATCACGGGACACAGCCAACGATGTTTGCGAGATCGCCAACGCTTGTGCGATTGCCTTGTTGATGCCTGTTCATTGGCATGCTATTAGTGCCCAACAGGAATATAATCATCCTGTTGATGAAAATGGTTCTGCTCCTGTTGCTGCTAAAAAGAAGCGGACGGGAGCGGCGTCGCCCGCATCGTCGGTGGGTTTGACATCGTTTCTTGGCGCGTACTTTAGTTACGAAAAAAAAAGAAGGAAATAGACATTTGCTGCAAAGTCCAATTGAGGTGCCCTAAAAGTTCGCCGCATAACAACTAATACTTTTCACATTAACAGGAAGATGGCTTTACCGCGTACCACGGGTGTCACTATGACTGGTATTCTAGCTACCTAATATGAGTTACAGTTTATTACATGGGCCAAAATTGAGAAGTTAGAATCCTGGAGCAAGCATACACACTAACTAAATTTTTTTTCAATAGCATGGAAAAAAGAAACCAACATTATTGGAAACTCACAGTTACTTATGTCCCCTCTAGCAACAAAATGCAGGTAAACTGTACAGCCAACCATCAATATTTAGAGGATGTCCACAAATGGTCTGAATATCCTATGTTATTTGTGGATATTCAATGGATATTGGGTGAACATCTCTATTTAAATATCAAAAAGTGGATATTCATAAAATATTCGTGAACATTGTTTCACTAACATGCACAAGAGAGCTCAGCATCAGGAAGCCCGAGATATTTAGCGTATATAAAAAGTTCACTTGCTTTGTTCTAATGTTTAGATGGGGTACACCATGGTGGTGACACTCATTACTGGAACTGCTGTTATGGCCTCTGTGATGCTGTTGAGGCAATTTTTCAAATTCCAGATTAACCCAGCGAACATGCTTTCCTTCATACACTACTCGTTGAGCATCTATTTTACCCGTATTTATGTTAGCTGTGTCATCAGTGGTGTTAATACACATGTGTATATATGCATTAATTTTTATATTTGCGGGCTACCAATGCACAACGCCACCATGAAAACTGTGTATATATATATATATATATATATATATATGCGCGTCCCCCGAGGCTTTTGCTATATTACGTACAATAACTTTGCCTATACCCAGGCGAAAATTTGAAGTGGGATTTCAAGTGGTCCAAAGTGGTCCCACTTGCTGCCAAGTGGTTTTCAAAGTAGTACCACTTGCTTTTAAGTGGCGACTGAAGTGGTACCACTTGCTTTCAAGCGCCCATTAAAACAGCACCACTTGGACGGCAACTGGTCTCACTGGAAAAAAAAAAAAAAACGTACTTTAATTCTACCGCTGGAGTAGACGTGCGCCAGACCGACACGGCGTTACGAATATTACTGTTGTAGACTTCCAACGAGGTGCCTGCTCATACTGAACCGTTGTGCGAATAACTCGTGTTTAAAACATAGTCACTTCCCTGCGAAAAGGAGCCCTTTTAAACATTCGCCATTATCTGCCACGACCTAACAGCAATGAACTCTGCTAGCTCCGACTGCTTTTTTCATAATGCCGCCATGTCTGCTCCGTCTGTTTGCACATGAGTAGGGGTAGCCCTAGTCCCGTATATTTGTTTTTATGTTTTCATGCGCTAATGCTAAATAAAAACCTATTTCATAGTATTATTACTAAATAAATAATGTTGTGCTTTTTATTTAGAGCTGAAAGTGTTACTAACAGCGGTCTAATATATTGTAGAACTTATTAAGGCACCACAGTTTCGTACAACACATGGCAACTCGTCGTGGGGCTTTCTTCTTGTGTGTATCCGTTATTGCAGCGAGTTTTGTAGAGGGACCCGTCTAACATTACCATGAAATAGTTGATATTCTTGGTCAGATTTATCTGTGGAAAGTGTTACACGTAATGACCAGCACGTTTGAGCGGTTTTTGCGGTTGTACTGGCGGTATCTTGGATTCATCAGTGGTCGAACTACACCGATTTCCTCAGCAATAATTCTTCCATAAAGAGGTAAGTGTTGCATTAATACATTTCAAGTATAAGTGAACGTTTATCCCGAATGTTCGTGGGCTTTATTAAGCATGGTACCGTATTGTATAGTCCTGTATGCGATGTCTATGTATGCGCGAAGTACAGCGCTCAGCGATTGGAATGCGGTAGTCAGCCGGCATGGCGCCTGGCGCTTTCTTACACGACCGTTGGGCGCTGAGGACACTGATATACTACTAGTTAAGGTATATATGAAAGGAAAAGCCCTGCTTCCGCACTGTGACAACGTTTGACTATCAGGCGAAAACCCAGCATTCACTGATGACTCAAAAAAGCACCAGCCGTCATGCGTTTCTGTTGAACATTCCAAGTACACGGATGAATGAATGATTGGATGGATGGATTCTATGAACGTCCCATTATAACAGGGTGGCGACCTGTGCGCCCAAGCTAAACAAAGAACTTCTTTGTTATTTTTAATTTGGCCTATTGCCTTGTCTAGTTCAGTTAAATAAAAGTCCATGAATTCGCAGCCCTTTCGCTAGGTACTCAAAATATGTCTTGTTTTCCATTGCTACTATCCAATAAATCTTTTTCGCCTCTATGACTTTTCACCTTACGTCTTATGTTGTCATATCGCTTACACTGCCGGCTGGCGAGTCTCCTTGTTTTTTCTCCACTGTGAGTCAACACTCATCGTATACAAATACTGGAGCACTTTTTTTGCCCATTTTCCTTAGCCTCTCTTTGAACCTCATTTCACCCTGCGCTTCTGTCACTTCAATCCTTGCCCATCCCATATTGCCCTTTACAGCCTCATTTTTCGTCTTCCCGTGAGTGCCCAACTCGAGGTGTCCCACAGTCCTTTGATGCATATCAAGTCCTGATTGCACCTCTGACTTCATAAACACCACTGAGTTCCCAAATGTAAGTCCCTGAACCATTACACCTTTCCACGAACCTCAAAGTACCTCGTACCTATTGTATCCCCATAACGTTCTGTGCTTCATTATTGCAGCATTCCTCTTTCCATTTATGGTGGTGGATTTTCGTGATGCTTTCTGTATCACCCTCAATAATACACTCTCTTACCGTCGGTATTTCCTGGACCTGTATTGATGCGACTGGATTATTGGTATCGTTCATTATTATACATTTTGTTACACTAAATCCTAGTTCTACACCTTCACCTTCCCTTCCGCATGTGTCTTAATTTCATGTGCTGTTTTACAAGTTACAATGAGATGTATATCATCGCGGTTATCCGCGAATAAGACAATATCCTTATAACATAAACCTGGAAGCTGCTGCTCTCGAGTCACACTCACCTGTTATTGTGGCATATGGAAACCAGTGTTGTTTCATTCTCACTTATTTCCATCCGCACCATGTATAACATGAATAACAGCTGAGACAGCGGACATTCCTGCCTCAGCCTTTTGCTTATATCAATGTTCTCTTTCCTGCTTATTCTTTCTCATTCCATGCAGACTATGATTTCTCGGTGTATCTTCCTCGGAAGCTTATACGGTCATTACGTATGCCAGCTTCTTTCAATATAGTCCTTAAGATTTTCTAATTAACGTTTTGATGCACCCCAGAGATGTCTAGAAAAGCCACGTTTAATAATCTGTTTCATATTCTAATAGATATTTCTCTACACTGTGTAAGAACAAATAGGTTATCCTCTAACGCCTGCCGATTTGGAATGCGCTCTGAAGTTGCTCCAAAATACCGTATCTTCTACCCATGTTTATATTTTTTGTTTCATTGCTTGCATTGTCAACCTTTATGATACCGATGTAATGGCCAGTCATCTACGTGAGCAAATGTTATTTTTCTCTGCCTTGCCTTGATAAATTAAGTGCTGCATGTTTGTGTAAGCACCCCCCAATGCTGTGCAATACGGTCATGTCTAATGGTGCACATCTGCCCATGCAGCAAACAACAGTAAATACGTACAAGTTAACATATTTTAAGTCTATTAAAAGTAGCTTAAAATGTACATTGATAACCGTTTCATGGTTCATCTAGCCAACCAAGTGGGCTGAAGGCACACCTTAAACTGTGCATGTCCTTTGCAAAACGGGCTAAGGGCCATTATGGCTTTTGCTAAAAATGTGTTTGATGTGTTTATTGTTTTACTTGTAACTTACTACGCATAAATATTTCTTTCAGGTGGCGTACAGGAACATGTGCAAACACATTCTACATCCCAAGATATGTTGCTGGAAGCGTTCAATAAATGCTGTTAAGTTTCACCATCATACTACTTTTGCTGTGCACTGTTCACTAGACCAGCAGGTCCTGTGATTGATAAAGTAGGAACCACGTGACATGCAATAGCAGCCAGCTAACATCTGTGCGAGATCTGGCCAGTCTGAATTGTACTCGGTATAAACATTCGTTGAGGGATTTCCAGTTGGAAACAAGATTCTAACTGGAAATTATTCCACGGGGGCGGAGGGGAACGAGCAAGTGGGACCACTTCAAGTGGTTTCACTTGCTGGAAATTTTTGCCTCGGAAAGCAATCATATCGAGTAAAAGTCTTATTTTGTAGCATATGGTGCAATTGCATGGGTCCATGCACCTAAAAATAAATGCCATTTGATATATAAATGTTATCTGTGGAACTGCTTTGGACAACCTATGGATGTTCACTTTTGTGAAAATGGACGTCCTCTAAATATTGTACTAATATTGCCAATATCATATCAATATTGTGTGTGGAACTGCTGTGGACATTCTATGGATGTCCACTCTGTTCAAAATGGACATCCTCTGAATATTTTATAAATATTAAATTAACTTTTGTGGACATCCTCTGAAGATTAAATATCTCATGGTTGATATTTATGGAATGTCCACTGGATGTGAGATGGTTGGCTGCTGCAAGTATGGCCTGACTTTCTTGTTTTCTAATAAATGAATATGCAATGTTCACCACAAAATATGCATCGAGTTCATAATTAAACAGTCTATCCCCACACCTTATACACTTCCTGGCACTGCACAAAACATACTCAAATACCTTCTTATTGTTCAGTTGCACAGCGTGATGCTTTGATTAAGAAAGGCATTCAGGTCTATAAAACAAAAAATAATTGACCTATAATTGACTTATACAGCATTTGGTTCATGTAGTGGGATGTGCAAGAGATCTTTTCTCTGAATTTCATTGAAATGAAATGAGTGGTATGACGGTGTCTGTACATTGATTGCATGATTGTTGCTAGGAATGGTTCAGAAAGTAAAGTGTGAGCAGCGCTTTTGGTGAAGATATCATAGGGCCCGTCCTGTTCTTGAAGCTTTTAACACCAAAAAAACTTTCTAAAGGCTCTAAAAAGCAAAAAACGAAGTATCATGAAGGTTTAAAAACCACCAGGCTCATATACCTACAAAACAAAATTCATTAAAATTATCATGAATATGCTGGTACATCCAGTGCATGTTTACACTTCATATTTTACAGCATTTTTTGAAGTAATAAACCCCACCTGAAACTTCGTGATGTGATAGATATTGGTCATAAGATTGCAACCAAGCACTGTGTAGAAGGCTTTTGCACATTGTCTGTAGTTGAAATACCCTCTAACGCAACAAGCCACACCTGACACTTCATGATGCGACAGATATCGGTCATAAGATTGCAGCTGAGCACTGTATAGAAGGCTTTCGCACGTTCTTGGTGGTCTACATATCCACTAACACAACAAACCACACCTTCATGGTGCAACAGATATCAGTCATAACATTTATTTATTTATTTTCAAATACTGCAGCCCAATGCAGGGCTACTGCAGGAGTGGTGTACATACATACAAAAGGAAAGAATGTAGACAGTAATATCGCAACAAGTGCTTCAACAAAAGCAGATATCCCCACCTGTTGAGTGCAACTGGGTAAAAAAAATGAGAGAAATAAAACATTAATATCGTACAAGTGCCTCCAAAAATCAGATTCATTTCATGAACTGAACCAGGTAGATCATTCCAGTGTTTGTATATCTCAGAAGAAATTGTATTTGAACATGTTAGTTTGCACAAAAAATGGGTTATGTTAAGATTGTGATTGCAGCTGTGCAAGGCTTTTGGACATTGTCTGTAGTCTAAATATCCTCTAACGCAACAAACCACACCTGACACTTCATGATGCGACAGATATCGGTCATAAGATTGGAACCAAGCACTGTGTAGAAGGCCTTTGCACGTCATCAGTAGTCAAAATACCCTCTAATATAATAAATCGGGCCTGAAACTTCATGATGCAACAGATATTGGTTATAAGATTGGAACCAAGCACTGTGTAGAAAACCTTTGCACGTCGTCAGTAGTCAAAGTACCCTCTAATATAATATAAATCGTGCCTGAAACTTCATGATGCATCAGATATCGGTCATAGGATTGTACCAGAGCACTGTATAGAAGTCTTTGGCAAGTTGTCTGACATAGCTTAATGCCTTCATATTTCAATTATGCTTAAGTGCATGTATAGTCCAAGTTAGTGCATATACAAAGAACTGAACAGAAATGAAGTAGTCCTTGCAATACATCCAAGGATTTGGCATTTGAAACCATCAAATAATAATTTCAGCTGGAATCAGCCTGGAGGAAGAGATAAATATGTGCGCAGTTTAGAATGGTCTCAAAAGTGTCTGTGGTTGCAGATGAGGCACCGTTTGAATTCCTTCTAAACAAAGAGCAGCACAGTAATATTGCACTTTCATTCCTTCTGCACATACGTGTGATGTCATGCCCTTCTCTTCTTACTATCATGTCATTGTGCACCTCAGATTTCAATGGAGGTGCTTGTCACTTACAAGCTTTTTAGCAAATTAGCTGTCCAGCTGTAAACAAAGTAAACTGTAAAACGATGGAGAACCGCCATTGTTCGCATTCTCCAGTCTATGAGTATCAGAATAGACTAGGGAGAATGTGTGTCAGAATAGACAACCTGCAAAACAAGGTATGTGCAACTGGGCATGTGCTAAGGTATAGTTGCACGGCAGAGAACCAGTCCAAGAGTCAAGAAGTGAAATAGCAGGCAACACAAGCAGCACTTGATCATGCAACTTTCCTTTTCGATCACCACACTCGCGCACGTTCGAGCTTCTATTTTTTACATGAATGTAAATGAGACCGCTGACAGCTGAATGTGTCGGCGTCGCTGGTACCCGGCACGAAATCACGTCACACTGCTACCAACAAGCGCACGCTTGTTGTTAGCTTGGCCTCGTAATGGTACTTGCAACGCTTTCTCAGTGGATGTGGTAGATCTATATTATTCTGTACCGCATGACAAGCTTCTGGCATCTGTAAAATCCTGCATCGAAAAGAATGGCGACGTTCCTTTTATTAATGACGCAGGCGTTACTGTTGACAATTTCTTATCGCTTTTAGAATTTTACCTCAATGTTACCTTTATAATGTTTGACAAAAAGCCCTACCTTCAGTGGTCGGTAATCTGCATTGGTTCGTGTGTCGCGCCGGTTCTCTGCGATATCTTTTTGGCTGAAGTAGATGGGTACTTGGATAATGCTTTTAAGGGGGGGGGGGGCAGGTTTTAAAGGTTTTCAGATACGTAAATGATTTTTTAATTCTTTTACAGGGAGACCTTACATCCACTGAAGCTATTTTAAACATCTTTAGAAGACTAGGACGAGGCCTATCTTTCACTGTCGAATTATCGCAAGAAGCTTGTCTGCAATTTTTAGATTTGAGCCTCACGTGGAACGATGAGCACTTTTGCTGGTTTTTTCATCCCCGTGGGAGCTGTCGCCGTACGACTCTGCCCACTCAAAGATTGTCAGGAGGGGTGCAGCCTCTCTCTGCTTGGAATCAGCGCTGAGGAGGTCCTGCCCACACAGCATAGAACGCAGTTTTGGCTGTTGGCTTCCCTCGATCGGTCATCACGGCCATTGCTGAATCACTGCTGCAGAAGTTTAAACGTGGAACAAGGGTAGCGAAGACTGCTACGCAGCCCTCAAGGATTAGGCCACAAGTTGTGCCATATATGCATAACCTCTCGCACAATTTGAAGAAAGGCGCGGTTAGCACGGTGTACCGATGGTCTTTTCGGCGCCCGAGAAAATCGGGAAGTTGTGCCAACGTATTTGCGATCGCAAAAAGCGCGGCTGCGAGAAGAAGCATGCGAGGCCTTTTGTAAATTGTTCAACGGGGGTCGTGTACTCGATACCCTTATCCTGCGGCAAGGTGTACATCGGTCAAACTGAAAGATGTGTTAATGACCGGCTAAGGGAACACGGCCAAAAATTAATAAAACGAGATGACAAGTATGCGCACCTGGTTGCGCATGCTATAATATGTGGCTGTGACGCAGGATTCTCTGAGACAAAGATTCTGGGCAGAAGCACAAGGAAAACTGCACGTGAAGTGTTAGAGACTTTTTGCATAGAAAAAGACAAGGACCGCTGTGTAAGCACCCCGTCGCTATCTGTTTCCCAGTGAATTTCAGTTCATCAGATCTAGACTGTGAGATGGAAGGAGCAGGAAGAAAATGTGTGTCTTGATTGTGGGTGTGTTATATGATGTTAATGCGCGCATGTGCCACATGTATATATCGAGCCTTCGTGCGATGAGTAAATCAGTTGGAAGTGAGCGCTGTACGTGGTTGATGCCTAGGTGTGTGTGTGTGTGCGTGTGTGTGTGAATGTGTCGTGTGGTTGCACTCTAATTAAGTTTTTTGTAAATGATCTACCAACTAGCCCAACAACAACTTCTTTTAGAGTACATCTATAGCGATGTAGTCGTCAGTATGGGTCTTTATGTAAACAACATAAGTCACAGGTTTTGGCAGTTCATCTCAATGATGTCAGACATTGTTGGCCTTCGTTTCGTATGGAGATGTTTCAGAGAGTGCACCTCTCAGCTTTTTGTACTGCCGCCACACTATTGAATTTAGTTTGTTCGTAGACTTCTTACTGCTTGCTTATTATGGGTGTGCCAGTGACATGTACCTGATGGACAGCGCTGGTTGTGATACCTGATAGAGGCTCACCAGAGACCCACAAAGCTAACATTGCAGCGACTTGCTCACTTTACTGACTCTGTAAAGCATTGACAGCGAGATAACTAGTAGTAATCCGTACCTGCCAACTCTCCCAATTTGCCCAGGAGGCTCCCAATTTGTGACCATTCCTTCTGATTGTAGAGGCATGGCCATAAATCTGATAAACAGCCACCAAAAGAAAAATAACAAATGACAACAGTTCTACAAATTATCGGGCCTTGAGGAAACAGGACAGCTTGCTGCCAGACCCTCACCACTACCCACTGATGTAACGGGAGGGGAGGCTGCCTCGTTTGCGTGTTGTCTTGGTTATTTATGGCTTGTCTTATACCTTTATCTTGACACAGTGCAGCGCATGCAAATTCAGCTTTGCCGTCATATTGCGTTATGCGGTCAAGTGTGCTAATGTTTGAGAAACGGCTACTATATTTTGTGGGTCATAGAGTTTGTTCTGTGTGCATGTGTAAGTGCACATGTGCGCTATAATTACGAGCACTGGTATGATTGCCAGTGTGTAAAAGCTTTACAACAATCATTCAGAGCTGTGTGTGACATTACATCGGCCCTGGGAAGCAAGAAATAAAAACGTGTGGATTTGTTTTGTTGTCGCCCAAACTAATATACCTTGAAATGGTGGCAGGAGTGAACCAGGACACCACAAGCAAATAAATAAATTAGCCAGATTTTTAGTGGCATATGCATTCAGTGACCAAACTTGTTTCGTCAAATAAGGTTAGTTACTGATGTAACAATACTCCTTGTCAGTTAGAATAATTAAAGGTACACTGGTGCATGTTGCATCTTTTCATTTCATTGCAAACACTTCAGACCTTTCATGTGCAGTCTCATCTTTGTATCTGCACTGTACCTTGGTCTCTTGAAAAATTGGTAGGCAGTCACATTTTATACAGTGGTTGGACAAATTGCTGCTGCTTCTTGTCTTTAGCTGTTTGTGTGCTCGCACATATGGTTTTTGAGGCAATTGTCTGCCCGATATGGAAACTGCCGCATCAGGTCGGAATCTTTTACGAGACCTCACCCCTGCATAACACATAGTTTGTGGCATGCTTCTTCACACGGCCCTTGTTGGCTGGATTGTTCGGATTCACCTTCTTGCTGGGGGCCGGAAAAACAACATGAGCCCTTGCTCACCCTGGGGTCTTTTTGTTGAGGTGCAAGACACTGCACATAAGGAATGACCACAATTGTAGGCATTGAAGGTTCGGCCAGACACGTTCCCTCATAGACCTAACCTGTCGCAGCAGAGCAGCCAACGAAGACAGCAGACACTCGGGGGCCGCTTTTGTTGAGCCGCCGAACTTGAGACCCATAGCTCCTTGTGGCACGGTGGTGGCAGGAGTGAACCAGGACACCACAAGCAATAGCCCGCTTAACAATCTTGAGTACAAAGACGCGACTGCATGTGAAGGGTTTGAAGTATTTGCAATGAAATATAGAGATGGAGCATGCGTCAGCATGCCTTCGATTAATCTGACAATGAGTGTTGCTACATCCCTAACTAATCTTGTTTGACTTTGTCGCCTGAAGTCTAGGTTATTTCCCCTCCCTTGTCTACTCCATTTCAAGGTCTATTATGATTTGAGGTAAAAGGGGAGAAGATGACAGACAAGAAAGAGACGCACACACGGGGCACCACTTCCAACAATGTTTATACCAGGAAGAATATGGGTGGTATTTAACAGACAGTGCTCTCACTTTTCATCGCTGCGCACTCGCATTCAGAAAATGCAGCTGCTTCTGTGATAATGATATGGCAGTATTACCACTGGCCGCATTGGCCTGTTATCTTTAATATCGAAGAAGGCCATCACCGTTAAAATAGGATTTCCGATAATACATAGACTTGTGGTTCCACTTGGCATAGACTTGGCATGCCAGTCACGCTGCGAAATGGCCGTAGAGATACATCGCTCATAAAGCTAAGCCTAAATGCTCGTGTAGCCCACAGAGGGCACGAAGCGATGCCTGTTGTGCGTATCAAAGTGCTCACTGCGCGTTTTGTTTACAAAACCGACCTAGGTGCAATGGCAAATCAGCGTATGAAAACTGTGCCACGCGAACGCAGACGTGCCATGGGCCATGAATAAAGAAAAGCGCCGAATATCATCTTCCATATCTCGGCTTGCTGAATTACGCAACTCATTCTTGCACACATAGTCCAAACTTCACTCACGATCATGAATTACCAGTGCTCCGAGCGCCCTCACTGCGGGCCCGCAAATCGTACAAGTTTTATGGCGCGCACCAGACGAGTCTTCCGTGCTGCTACCACGTGCGTCTCTCGCTACCCTCAGACACCTGATGTGCAGATGCGGCATGCGATTGTTTTGTTAAATAGAAAATAAAATGCGAAATTTCTTTTTAACACGAAAGTGTTTTATGCCGGGGTCCACCAAGACTTCAGTGACGTATTTCCGTCACGGAAATGACGTCGAAAAAATATGCTTAATCAGATGGCAAAGAAAAAAAGGTACCGTCAACGGGAATCGAACCCACGACCGCTTGGTCCGCAACAACAGATGCCGGGCACGCTATCCACTGCGCCACGGTCACAGACTCTGGAGGCTTTACGAACGCGCCTTTTATATCTACCACTCTCCCGGTCGGCTGGGTGGTGTTGACCTCGGGGAGTGGTAAGGTAAAGTAATTCGTCATTGCTGTGGCCTCCGCGACTAGCACCTGCAACGCGTTACACGTCCGTCCCATTCGGCGCGTTTTGAATAGAAGTTGAATTTTGTCAATGCCTTAACACACCGCGAGGTGGCGACCTTTGCCCAAGCGTCGTAAAAGCGTCGGCCTCGCTCAGCATCACGCTAATACAAACCAAAAATAGCTCTGCGACGCGCGCCTGCCTCACCTGGCTGTAACCCCACGTTCCCCGTCGTCGCGCTCGCCCCGAGAAAAATCGCGGCCGTGCTACCGGGGCGACACGACGCGCTTTGCGTTTCCCTCTAGTGCGGCCGTGGGTGTTCAATCACATTTTAACATGCCGCGGTACGGCGAACAAGCTCTGCGTCCAATATGCGACGCTTTCTGGCTATCACACCTCGTTCTCTGATTACGCTTTCAACGTTAACTACTACAGATACCACAAGGGTTTGTTTAGTCATTTAACATGGACGTTGGTCGTCGGGATGGAGGTGTACCACCAATCATCAAAGAGGGTGCATACACGTTAAACGGCGCTGCCAGACATCAATATACATTGTGCAAACTCTCTTATATCAATGTACAGCAAAAATTCAATTACATCTGTAAGGGCACGCTTCACTTTCGTGTTATTCCGATTCCTATGACGGAGGGATCAACCGTGTTTTTTTTCACTCGGTTACAGCGCAACACACACGAAGACAAGAGAAGGAAAACGGACAACACGGCGCCGTGTTGTCCGTTTTCCTTCTGTTGTCCTTGTAGACGATACGGTATTAGCGGGTACAGAAGAACTGAGCCAGGAGCCATCGTGTCGCCATGATAGAACGTGTTCTCACCTCTTCTTCTTCTTTGCCTTTTCTGGCTGGCTGCGTTTATTTATCATTTTCTACATCCTGCCCCGCCCCAGAAGTAATAGGCATTTCTAGGGGATGCAGAGCTTGAGAGGGTCTTTTAAACACTTTTCCGTCGTGCGTCTTGATGGTGTAAGCCCGCACCATGTCCATGACGACGAGGTTATACTTCCAATAGTCGACCTAGAAGCCAAAAACACAGATTCTTCCTGTCGTCTTGTAGTAATTCGACACCGTCTAACATTATACATCGCTTGAATCTTGGAGGGCATCCATACGGAGGTCTTAATTTTAGGAGATACTCTGTTTTCCATCTTTCCCAACGATGAGGGTCCTCACGGTACTTCCTGATCACATCTTTCATGGTAGTCCGATGAGAACCTGGTATGTCACAGGAGTGGGGATCCGGATGAGCGATGATTGAATTCCCGACGAGTAAGCGTGCGCAGCATGCCAGATAGGGACTGAATATTCTGCAAGTTGTTCGTGATGTAGTCCGCTTGGTGTTCATCTTGACCGAAACTAGCAACTTCGTTACTGCATTTGAAGAACATTGCAAGTAATCTTCTAACTACGTGATATATAAATCATCGCGCAGAGCTGGAAACAGCAGAGCGATGCTATGCGTTAGAAAAGATCTGCCGTCCTATTTAATACAGTCAAGTGACTCAGATATACCGGAGTTTGTGGCATGTAAAATATCTTTTAGAAATAGAAGCGTCCCTGTGATAAGCCTTTGTCTACAAGCTTCTAGCAAAATATCTTTAGACAGCCTGGTGAATGTGTTTGATGTCGCAGACGCCAGGGGCGTAGCCAGAAATTTTTTTCGGGGGGGGTTCAACCATACTTCATATATGTTCGTGCGTGCGTTTGTATGTGTGCGTGCATATATACGCAAGCAAAATTGAAAATTTTCGGGGGGGTTTGAACCCCCCCCTTGGCTACGCCCCTGGCAGACACATGTGTGTTGGTTTGTGGGGACTTCAACGCTCATAACGTAATCTGAGGCAGTGAACATACTGATTCTCGTGGACATGTTATTGAGTGCGCTGCCGAGAAATGCAAGCTGACAGTGCTAAATGATAGCTCTCCAACTTTTCTAAGAGGGTATCGTACGTTACTCCAGCTGTATCGATGTCACGCTATGCTCACATGACCTTCTTGAGGGTTCTGAATGGTCAACAGATATAGAAACGCATGGCAGTGATCACTTCCCGATTCTGATAAAACATCGGCTTATGCGGAGTACAAGGACTCAGCGCTAATCAAAATATACTAACTGGCAGCATTTTCGTCATCGCATAACGAGTGCATTAGGCGAAAAGCCAAACTTAGCAACTTTTACAACTATACTGTGCGACTCTTATAAGATTAGCACCAAGCAGGTCATTGTCCCAAATGAGTATGCTGCAGTTGACGGAGAATACGAACGCTTAAGAGCAATCAGAAGACGAGCAGAACGGGCTTACCGTCGCAGCGGAAAACTCGAGGACTACAAGACGGCACAAAAAACTCACTCAACATCACATCGTCGCTTACAGAAATTAGGTAAGAGACGATGGCGAGAATACTGCTCGTCGTTGAGTCATTTCACTCCTGTTCCTAAAATATGGGCGGTTGTCCGATCCTTTAGCGGTCCCGTTACCCAGAGCAATCGTTTCCGAGCTCTTTCCATAGCCCTTAACACTCAGCAAGCAGATGTTGCTGACGAATTCTGTCGGCTAATAACCAGACCGGGAATCACAATTACATGCCCACAATTTACAAGTTCCGAAGCACTTGCCAATTAAAAGGTGCGTGCGTGTTTTATGTCGCAACACCCTCAACTTGATTGTGAGTTTAGCTTAGACGAACTGAAGAGTGCTCTTGAGTTATGTCGTACAAGGACAGCTGCAGGACCAGATGGCGTTACATATATGATGCTGAAGAACCTTGGACCAGCAGGTAGAATGGCACTGCTAGAGCTATTTAACGATATGTGGATATCAGAGACTCTTCCTGATTCATGGAAATTAGGTCGTATAATTCCAGTCCTAAAACCAGGAAAGACCCCTCTATGCCTTGAATCCTTCCGCCCGGTCTGTCTCACAAGCTGTCTCTGTAAGTTGATGGAGATAATGGTAAACAGTCGATTTCAATGGTGGTGTGAACATACAAGAGTGCTGTCAGACTACATGACAGGTTTTCGGCAAAGGCGATGCACAATGGATGCGGTATTAGATATTGTCACATGCGTTGAGCATGAACGCATATGTGGAAACGTCACAATTGCGGCATTTCTCGACATTCAAAGGGCATTCGACTCTGTTAGTCACATTCACGTGCTGGCTGGGATGTTAGAACTTGGGTTATGTGGTCGATCGCTGCGATGAATTTCAAATTTTTTGAGTGAAAGGAAAATATACATGGTAACAGTTAAGGGACAAAGTAATTACCATTCCGTCACACAGGGTGTTCCACAAGGAAGTGTTCTAAGCCCACTCCTCTTCAACTGTGTAATGGCAGCGTTACCGGGAAAGTTACCAACTGGAGTGCGGTATTCACTCTACGCAGATGACATCTGCATATGGGCCTCAGGATCAGATATACGCGAAGTTCAAACAGTGCTGCAACAGGGTCTCAACATTATCGACAATTTTTTGAAGGAAAGCGGCATGAGTCTCTCGTACGCGAAGACAGCGGTATTACCTTTCACTAGACGACAGATGAATAATTTCAATCTTACACTGGAAGGACAAACGTTGACGTTGGTGAAAGAACATAAATTTCTTGGCGTTATCCTTGACAGACAGCTGTCGTGGGCGTCGCACATTCGCGCATTAGAAAAACAAGTCAATATAGTTATCAACGTACTCCGTCGACTCGCTGGCACAACATGGGGGGGATCAGTCTCTTCACTATTGCAAGTGCATAACGCACTAATAAAGCAAAAGATTACTTATTCGGCACCTGTTCTCCAGGGGTTGTCGCAAACTACCGAGGAACGCCTTCAGAGGTTACTGGCAAGGGGGCTAAGGGTGTGCCTAGGAGTCCCACAGGCAACTTCGAGTCCTCTCGTTATAGCTGGAGCTCGTCATCCGCCATTTACTGTCATACGAACAGTCGAAACTTGTCGACATGTTTACCGCATTTTAACTCAGCACGAGACGCATCCATTGAACCTCGCACTTATAGAAAGAAATAAATGTAAGCTTCACGATATCGTTCAAGAACATAAAGAACTATTACCGAGATATGAGATAAGCAGAGTAGATATTAATTTCCCTCCTTGGATGCTGCCAAGACCAAAGATACAGTTGTCGGTTGAGGGAATAATATCAAAAAGGGACATGTTCATGATATTCGCGCAGCAGCTGGCACTATTCCAGATTTATAACCTATATCCACAGTATAGTCACGTGTATACAGACGGCTCTTGCCATGCAAATTCCTCCTCTTCGGCTTTTGTCATTCCACACTTGGCAGTAGAGCAGACATTTAAATTATGTAGAGTGACGTCTTCTACCGTTGCGGAACTCTTTGCAATTCTATCCGCGTTGCGCTTTATAACATCAGTAAAAAAGGAGCAAAAATGGGTCATTTTTAGCGATTCACAGGCCGCTCTAGCGTCTCTACAAAGTACTAGAAAAGATTCTCTAAACTCTTCCCTATTATATGAAACCCTAAAAGAACACGCAAAAGCAATGAATCACGTGATCGCATTCCAATGGATACCAGGTCACTGCAACATTCCAGGAAACACTGCAGCGGACGCCGCGGCAAATCGGGCGCACAATAACGAAGAGACAATTAGCCTTCCAATTTCTCACAATGAAATCCGCCTACTCCTGAGACAGACAACCTTTAGCCTCACCAAAGACAAATGGTTCGATGAAAAGTCTAAAAGTTCGGACTTATATTTAATAGACCCTGACATAAAACTATGCATTCCATCAGACTTGAGAGAGAGAGAGAGAGAGAGAGAAAAAACTTTATTTTAAATAGGAGATTTGAAGCATTAGTCCACCGCCTACGGCTTGGCACAGCATTTACGCGACACTTCCTACACAGGATAAACGTGCGTCTAGTACAGAATGTTCCTGCGGCCACCCTGACGAAGATGTACATCATCTACTTATCGAGTGCACAAACTATGAATCACAACGAAAAGTATTACGAGCAAGTCTACTACTTTTAGATAGAAAGCCTTTCACATTGACGAAAATACTAGGTCCATGGCCAACGGCAAGTCTTCAGAAAAGAGCGCTTGTCGCCTTGAAGAAGTTTCTTGAAGAATCGAATATTTTATGGAAATATTGACCTACTGCACACGATGTCGACTTCCCCTTCATACTGAAGGAATTGTGTTATGTTTGTGATAGTGCGTTTGATTTTATGTGTCATCATTTGTGTCAGTGTGTTTTCCTGTGCATGTCAAGCAATACAGAATATTTGAGTTTGAGCGTATACAGGTGAACTGACTTTTCCCATTTGAACTTGTCATACAACACTTGTGTACATATGAACCTATTGGACGTATATGAACTGCCATGTGATGTTCGGCTGTGCGTATTTTGTACATATGAACCTATTAGACGTTTTAGAGGTTTATGAACTGCCATGTGATGTTCGGCTGTGCGTATTTTCCTGTGTTCTACTGTGTTGCATTTTGTGCCCTTATTAATCTTGTTACTACATATTCTGTATTCTAAGCGAGAAGGAGTAGCCGGTGCCACTATAATGGCACCAACCTCTTCTATTCCATCATTTCAATAAAAAAAAATCTTCGTTGGTATTCCAGCGCATACCTAGAACTGCTGCGGAACTGCTGTCACATTCTTGCATACACACTTTGTCCTCCTAGAATCTTGCAGGAGTTGGCTGTTGTTTGTTTCACATTTCCGAAGGTTGATTACGGCGTTGCCCGAAATTGACTTTGCCTTGTTGCCCTCATCTAAGGCTTGGTCAAAACTGTCGTCTCCTGGCCGCGAGTCATCGACAGAGAAACTCTGCTTCGAAGTGCGGGCAAGTGTTTTGTCTTCCCCGCTTACGTTGTTTAAGTCGTGGTGTAGTACTAGAGAGTCTCGGCCGCCAGACTGCTTGATTGTCTGCTTAAACTTCAGATGTTTATAAGAAGGACATTCTTTATAGTAAGTGATGCTCATAGACTCTATCTTCGGGAAAGACCATGAGATCTCCGCTGCAGATTCTTCCACTGCATCCACTCGCAAGACGCTGACCAGATGAGTACCGCAGTCCAAGAAGGTCTTTTGGAATTTGGGAGACTGGTCCTTGTATTGTCCAACCGAAAATAGTATCGATCGCCACAAGTCCTGGAACGTCTGGGCATCAGATGACTTCGCCGGTAATTACTTGCCAGAGATAATCAGATCCTATTAGTAAACCGATTCCGGTGTCTGTTGCGTCCTTAGGCCAGTAGTCGTTCGCGAGCAACTTTCCTTGTCCTCTTAATTCTTGAATGAATGTGTTGTTGGCTGACGGCACAGTCAACTCGTGGCAAATAGTAGGGACGACTACAGCTTCTATGCGAATGACAGCCTTGTTGTATCTATTTCGAAGCTGTATTTCCACCACGTTCCGCTTTTGTGGTGCTGAAGAGCAAGTGCTTCCGAAGGTATTCAGTGCCAACCGTGTCTGTCTGACCACCTTCAGGCTAAGCATGCGAGCTATATCTTGCTGAATAAAGGTCCTCTGGCTACCTCCATCCAGAATACCGCGAATGCATTTGCTCTTGTCGTTGTTGACTATGTCGGTGCAAAATGTCTGAAGGTAGACCGCGTTGTCCTTGATTGGTTGCTTGCTGGATGGTGTTTCATCGCAGGAATAAATCCCGTTAGAATAAACGCACACTGTGGTGCTTCTTGATTTTCCTGTTGTCGTCGTGGTAGCCTTGTAAGTCGGGTCGCACATACTTGAAGCGTGTCTTCCGCGGCAAGAACTGCAGGTGAGCTTGACTCGGCAATCCTTCGCTCGATGTCCTCTTGACGTGCAGCGGAAGCACCGGTTGTTCTTTTTCAGCTGCTCTTTCTTGACAGCAAGAGGGATATCGGCGCTGCAGCTTCGCGTCCCATGTTGATGAGTGCGGCAGAAGAAACATTCCCACCTTGCGACAGACGAGGCGTGCAAAACTGACGCCGTTGGGATGCCACCGTGTGTGTTGTCCGTGCGATCTTCAATGGAAGGCCTTGGATGTGGGAACGCGTGCTGCTCTCTGCTTTCTATCTCCACCCGCATGAACAGCAAAAGATCGTTCAGCTCGGCGTCCGACGCAGCTGACGCATCTGCTGGTGCACCCGAAGAGGAGACTTGAGCAGCACGTACGTCAGAGGGCCGTGTCAAGGCGCGTTGTCGTTTTGCTCGAGTGAAAGAGAGACTGATGTCGCGCGGTAGAGCCTGCTGCAAGATGTCGACGAGCATAGCTGAATATGTCAGAGTAGGCACGTTCAGGGCTCCAAGGCAGCGAATATTCAGTTGCGTGGCATCATACAATCTTCGAAAACCGCGGATGTCGTTGGTTGATGTCACGTTCGGAAGATTCCTCAGTGCTGTCAGATGGTGCTGAATAATCGTTGTTTTGTCGCCGAATCGTTCCTTCAACATAGCTACAGCGTCGGCGTAACATGATTCGGTCGTGGGCAAACCCGCGATTGCTGCTGCTGCGTCACCGGCTAGGAAACTCTTCAGGTAATAGAATTTAGTGGAAGGCGTCAGGTCGTTGTTGAGATGAACAACTTGTTCGAATTGCTCCCAAAAGCCTGTCCACTGTGCGACGTCACCTCTGAACGTTGGGATATGCAGCTGAGGTAACCGGGGCGCCATGAATCTTGCGGGAGCCTCATTTCTGAAAGCCGGTTCTTCTGTGCTTTCACCACTGGGAGCTTGAGCATGGCCGTTCCGATCTCTCTCCATTAGGGATATTCGGCATTGTCGCTCAGCAAGGATGCCAGCGGCTTCATCCTGGTATTCAGCTATAGCTGTATATTCCTGTTCGATATTTTCTGTCGGAATATACTGCTCATATAGCTCGTCGATCTGAGAGAGCTCTTCGTTGCTAGCCGCGAGTCGTTCCTTTACAGCTGAGAGCTTCGCGATCTCGACGTCAGCGGAGTCAAGCAAGAGTCGCGCTTCTTGAATTATCTTCGTGTTCTGCGCGCGTCGTGCAGATCGCTTGCCTTTTAGTCGATCCATTGGGCTAACAATGCTGCTGGCCGAAGTCGTTGTACCAACGCCGATCTTCGCATCCAGGATCCGTCGATTCCTCACCGCCCGCGACGCGAAGCGAGAGTAGATTCCCGGGTTTCGGCACCAAAAAATGTAGACGCTACGGTATTAGCGGGTACAGAAGAACTGAGCCAGGAGCCATCGTGTCGCCATGATAGAACGTGTTCTCACCTCTTCTCCTTCTTTGTCTTTTCTGGCTGGCTGCGTTTATTTATCATTTTCTACAGTCCTCGTGTGTGTTGCGCTGTAACCGAGTGAAAAAATGACTCTCAACCAACTGGCCCAACTTGCCGTTTTGCTACAAAATTTCTTGTGTAAGTAAATAAATTGGGTGCTAATAGGGGTAAAATAGGAGCTAGTTGCATTCGTTCTGGCCGCTCGAGGAACCCTAAGATGCCCTTTGCGGAACCCCTGAGTTTCCTGGAACCCAGTTTGAGAACCCATGGTCTATGATATACCTTTGTCATGCAGTAAAAGAAATATGCGACCCAAACTGAGCAATGCCTAAACGATAGGATCAGAAAGCATTGCAATAATGCTAGGAATGGCAGAGAGGGTCACGTGGCAATCCATTGCCAAGATTGCAGTGTTTCACCGGATTTTCATGCCTGCTCTGTAATCGCCAGGAGTCGTGATAAATGGACTAGATTAATCATTGAGGTAAAAAAAAATTGTTGAAGCAGGTGATTCTTGTGTGAGTGTGGCCTCCATATTGTCACGTGGTCGTGACGTCGACGAAGACAGCAGTCAGCACGTCCGAGATGAAACTTTATTTGGCCGCACTTGTGGCCGGGAAACTGAAAGTCAAACTACAGCAATACACTGATAGCGTCGAACAGAGCGTCGACCGTCGATCAACTGACGAGCGGTCAAGTGCGTCGGCTTTTATACAGGCACTATCGAACTTTCCAGCGGTATCGCTGGTGGCGGCGTTATCTCTCGATAAAGCTGGAACATTCGCGTGCGGCGCGAAATCTTAACAAAACGATCTACTAAAATCGAGAAGCTTCGCGAACACTGCTTCGCGGACAGCCTCGAGCGTTGATAACCGTCCTTGCTGGTCAAACCCAAAAAACATAAAATAAAACAAGAAGTCGGCGTGGCATTGCCCCCCTCTGAAAAAGCATCGTCCCGATGCTTGTGAAAGAACAAAGAAAAGAGAAAGAAAAAACCAAGTGCATACATAAATAAATTACAATAACAAAGGTAAAAGTAGAGTCCTCAGGTTCGCTAACGTGCAAAAAAACGGCTTAAGGCGCACGACATGAACGACTTCAGGTCGTGCGCGGCGTCGCTGGGAGTTCGTAATGCCGTCCAGGATGACCTCGTAGTCGAGAGCGCCGAGACTTCGAAGAACCTTGTATGGTCCGAAGTATCGCCGAAGGAGTTTTTCGCTAAGCCCACGTCGGCGTATCGGCATCCAGACCCAGACACGGTCACCGGGCTGAAGCGTCGTCGAAGATTGTAGCGACGGCTGTCGGTATGCTGCTGGGTCTTGATGCGAAGGCGGGCGAGCTGTCGAGCTTCCGCGGCACGTTGTAAGTAAGCGGCGGCGTCGAGATTTTCTTCGTCGGTGACGTTCGGTAGCATGGCGTCGTCGCCGGGCTCCTTCCGTAGACCAACTTGTACGGCGTCATCTGCGTCGTTTCTTGGACGGCCGTGTTGTAAGCGAAGGTGACGTACGGAAGGACGGCGTCCCACGTCTTGTGCTCAACGTCTACGTACATGGCCAGCATGTCGGCGATGGTCTTATTTAGACGCTCGGTGAGGCCATTGGTCTGCGGGTGGTAGGCGGTGGTGCGGCGGTGGCTCGTCTCGCTGTATTTTAAGATCGCCTGAGTTAGGTCCGCAGTAAAGGCAGTACCTCTGTCTGTGATGAGGACCTCTGGGGCGCCATGACGCAAGACGATGTTCTCCACGAAGAACTTGGCTACCTCGGCGGCACTGCCTTTGGGCAAGGCCTTTGTCTCGGCGTAGCGGGCGAGGTAGTCAGTTGCTACGACGATCCACTTGTTGCCGCAAGTCGACGTCGGGAACGGCCCCAGTAGGTCCATCCCGATTTGCTGGAACGGCTGGTGAGGTGGTTCGATTGGCTGCAGAAGTCCCGCGGGCCTCGTCGGCGGTGTCTTCCGTCGCTGGCAATCTCGGCAAGTCTTAACGTAGTGGGCGTCGTCGGCAGCAAGGCGTGGCCAGTAGTATTTTTTCTGTATTCTGGCGAGCGTGCGGGAAACACCGAGGTGCCCAGCCGTCGGGTCGTCGTGTAGGGCCTGGAGGACCTCTGGTCGCAATGATGAGGGCACAACAAGAAGGTAGGCGGTTCGAAGTGCCGAAAAGCTCTTCTTCATGAGAACGCCGTTCCGTAAGAAAAACGACGGCAGTGCTCGCTTGAATACCTTCGGAACAACGGCGGTCTTGCACTCGAGGTACTACGACGATCCACTTGTTGCCGGAAGTCGACGTCGGGAACGGCCCCAGTAGGTCCATCCCGAGTTGCTGGAACGGCCGGTGAGGTGGTTCGATTGGCTGCAGAAGTCCCGCGGGCCTCGTCGGCGGTGTCTTCCGTCGCTGGCAATCTAGGCAAGTTTTAACGTAGTTAAGGCCCCCCAGTTCCGCGTCGGCTTGTTGCCTTTCGGCGAAGTCGTCGGCACTTATAGTTCCGAGGAAGCAGTCGTCGTCGTCCTCTTGCGGCGGCGGGTCGACGGGGGCTCGGGACAGGCAGTCGGCGTCAGAGTGCTTTCGTCCGGACTTGTACACGACGGTAAAGTCAAGTTCTTGAAGCCTCAGACTCCATCGTGCGAGACGACCTGAATGGTCCTTCAAGTTAGCTAGCCAACATAAGGCGTGATGGTCACTGACAACTTTGAAGGGCCCGCCATAGAGGTAGGGGCGAAACTTTGACGTAGCCCAGACGATGGCAAGGCATTCCTTTTCTGTTGTGGAATAGTTGGCTTCTGCATTGGATAGTGACCGGCTAGCATAACTGATAACCCTTTCAAGCCCGTCAGTCTTTTGCACAAGGACGGCACCGAGTCCTACGCTGCTTGCGTCGGTGTGTATTTCCGTATCGGCGCAATCGTCGAAATGCGCAAGTATGGGTGGCGTCTGCAGGCGTCGTTTAAGTTCTTGAAATGCTTGCACTTGCGCCGTTTCCCACCTGAATTCCACGTTAGCCTTCGTGAGAAGCGTCAGTGGTTCGGCGATCCGTGAAAAGTTTTTGACGAAGCGTCTGTAATAGGCGCATAAGCCGAGAAATCGGCGCACGGCCTTCTTGTCGGTGGGTGGCGCGAAGTCGGCGATGGCAGCTGTTTTCCGCGGGTCTGGGCGCACTCCAGACTTGCTGATCACATGACCCAGAAACAGGAGCTCGTCGTATGCGAATCGGCACTTTTCTGGCTTCAGGGTCAGTCCAGAGGTCTTGATTGCTTGAAGTACTGCCTCAAGCCGCCGGAGATGCTCGTCGAAGGTCGAGGAAAACACGACGACGTCGTCCAAATACACAAGGCACGTCTGCCACTTCAATCCGGCCAGTACGGTGTCCATGACGCGCTGGAACGTCGCAGGTGCCGAGAAAAGACCGAAAGGCATGAGCTTGAACTCAAAGAGGCTGTCGGGCGTTATAAAAGCGGTCTTTTCTCGGTCTCTTTCGTCTACTTCGATCTGCCAATAGCCGGTCTTGAGGTCCATCGACGAAAAGTACGTCGCGTTGTGAAGTCGATCCAGGGTGTCGTCTATCCGTGGGAGGGGGTACACGTCCTTCTTCGTGATTTTATTCAGGCGCCGATAATCAACGCAGAGCATGCTCAATTCTCTCCATATTATACTTTCTTATGTCGGCTACTTTACGCCTATTGATTAACTTCGAAAGCTCCGCCAGCTCTATTTTGTCTGTTGCATTTGAGGCTTTCATAGCTTGACGTTTCTTAATGAGGTTTTTCGTCTCGGGATAGCTTACCAGTGTCCTGTCTAACGACTGTACCCCCGACTTCACTGCACACTCCTTGATGATACTTGATGATACAAGCATTATCAAATCATGAATGGTAATCTACCACTATCCCTCAAGAGGAAGGTATATAACAGCTGCATCTTACCGGTACTTACCTACGGAGCAGAAACCTGGAGACTTACAAGGAGGGTTCAACTTAAATTGAGGACGACGCAGCGAGCGATGGAAAGGAAAATGATAGGTGTAACCTTAAGAGACAGGAAGAGAGCAGAGTGGGTCAGGGAACAAACGGGGGTTAAGGACATCATAGTTGAAATCAAGAAGTGGATATGGGCCGGGCACGTAGCACGTCGGCAGGATAACCGGTGGTCATTAAGGGTAACCGACTGGATTCCAAGAGATGGCAAACGCGTGAGGGGGAGACAGAAAATTAGGTGGGTAGATGAGATTAAGAAGTTTGCAGGTATAACGTGGCAGCAGAAAGCACAGGACCGGGTTGATTGGCGGAACATGGGAGAGGCCTTTGCCCTGCAGTGGGCGTAGACAGGCTGATGAGGAATCAACGCAGAAGCGCAGTGTCCCGTCCTTCTTCACTAACACCACGGGTGACGCCCACGGACTCTTTGAAGGCTGGATGATGTCGTCGCGAAGCATTTCGTCCACTTGTTTCTTTATGGCCTCACGTTCTCGTGTCGAAACTCTGTAGGGGCTCTGTCGGAGTGGTCGAGAATTTTCTTCTGTTATAATGCGGTGCTTAGCAAGGGGCGTTTTTCGGACCCGCGATGACGACGAGAAACAGTCCTTGTACTGCAGGAGCAGGGTTTTGAGCTGGTCTTGCTTGACCTTCGGAAGGCTCGGGTTGACGTCAAAATCCGGTTCGGGACCTCTATTCGTCGAAGCAGGTTCGGCAGCATCGAAGAGGGCGAAAGCATCGCTGGCGGCTACACATTCGTCGATGTAGGCAACCGTCGCACCCATGTTGAGGTGCCTATATTCGTGGCTGAAGTTTGTCAGCAGTACCTTTGCTTTACCGTCATGCAGCTCGGTGATACCTCTTGCGACGCAAATTTGACGGTTCAGGAGTAGTTGCTGATCGCCGTCGATTACGCCTTCAAGGTTCGCAGGTTTTTCGGTGCCGACGGAAATAATGACGCTGGAGCGCGGCGGAACGGTCACCTGCTCTTCTATCACGTTCAATGCATGCTTCCCTGGCGTCGTGTGGGGCGGGAGCGCTTTGTCTGAGGTTAGCGTTATCGACTCAGACCTCAGGTCGATGACGGCGCCGTGGTCACTTAGGAAGTCCATTCCAAGTATCACATCCCTAGAGCAATTTTGTAGGATTACAAAGCTCGCAGGATAAGTCCGGTTATTGATGGTGACTCTCGCCGTGCAGACACCAATCGGCGTTATCAGGTGGCCTCCAGCTGTCCGGATTTCGAGTCCACTCCAAGCGGTCTTTACTTTCTTCAGCTTGGTGGCGAATGGCCCACTGACGACGGAATAGTCGGCTCCGGTGTCGACGAGAGCTGTGATACTGTGGCCGTCGATAAGAACATCGAGGTCGCTAGTCCGTCGTCTTGCGTTGCGGTTAGGTCGTGGCGTCGGATCACGGCTTCGTCGATTGGTCCCGCTGTTTCGACGTTGCGTCGTCAGGTTTTCTTCGGGCCGCGAAATTTCGTCGTGAGGGCTCCGTGCGGTTTGAGTCTTGTTATGAAGGTCTCGTCGCGTTGTCGTCGTCGGCGGCCGCGGAGGATCTTCGGCATTTCGTCGTACAGCAACCGTACCTCCATCGGTTGCTGCCCTTAGTTTCCCGGATACGGGCTAGGCGACCGGCCCCGGTTTGGGCCAGTGTACTGCCGGCGGTGAGGTGACATGTAGCGGCCGGGCGACGGCGATCGGGAAGGTCGTCGTTCTTGCCACTGTGTTCCGGTGAGGTAGTCGTCAATGTCGCGAGGCCGTTCGCCTGGCTGCGGGCGCGGCGCGTTGATGGATGGATGGATGGATGGATGCTATGAGCGTCCCCTTTATAACGGGGCGGTGACATGTCTGCCACCAGGCTCGAAGGAGAAAAAAAAAACTTCCTTGTTTCATGTTGTCCTAATGCCTTATCTACATTGATTAAATCTATGTTATTATACCAAAAAAATATAAATTCACGGTCCATCTCTCTGCCTCTTAAGGCAGAATGACCTTTTTTCCCCCCAATTATTTATTTTTGTACTTTACTTTTCTGCCACCAATACTCTAACCGTCTCTTACTTATTTCTATCGCGGGCGTGTTCAGCTTTCCATTGTTGTCCCTAAAACCCAAGGCTTCATGTAGGCTCGTGCCCACACGTATACCTGGGTGAATATCGCCACATTCAATCAGTATATGTTCCATCGTTTCCTTAGTTCTCCCGCAGCATGTACATTGTTCTTCTTCGTTACTGAATCTCCCTTTATAACTATGGCGAATCCGCGTAACCCCATCTGTCGGTACAGACCTCGTGAGCTGGTATGGTGGCGCTACTGCTCTCGCCCTCTATCGGGCTAGCGGCGCACTGTTAGGATTGTCGCCTACGGGCCCTACTGCATGTTTCAAGGCGGCGGCTACGGTTGCGGCGGCCGCTGTTCTCCAAGAACGGCCGCCGTAGTTCTTTTTTTTTCCGTCTGCGTGTGTAAATACGCTGTGCTAACTTATCTTTATTTATGTTTTTCTTCCTGTCTGAAAAACCTCTCAAACTACAGCCGTTTAAAGCTGCCGAAAAACCAGCATGCAGCGACTCTTGTTAACGTAAGCATTCAAAAAAACTTCGTCCCCTATTCGCCTCAAGCCATTCGAGGAAGACAGGCCTCTTTCAATCATTCTTTTCGCTGAAAACCGAACCGCGAGCCCTACCAACAAAAAAAAGAAAAGAAAAAGCCGACAAAAAACAGCTGTTTGCGCCGGAAACAAGTTCTTTTCGGTCTCTTGGACACCACGCGGGGAACAGTAGACCACCCCCACCCCCCTCCCACACACACACACAAACACGCTCACAACGCACGCACACACACAGGCGAGCGAGCGCACACACTTCACAGACAGTGAGACTGCAAGCGAGCGCCCATCAGTTCGTCACTGCATGGTTGTCGTCTGCTAGGAAAGCGCATCGCCAGCCACGGCCGCCAGCCCGCGCGTGAACGTGAGGACAAGAAGCGATGATCGTCTGTTGTTCTGCGGTTTCCGTAGGATTGAAATTGCAATAACGTGTGTTTCAAAAGGAGTTCTTGGTCGCTTGGTACGAAGTTGCACGCGAGTGGTCAGTGTGTGGTCTGAAAGAAGAATTGATGTGCGCGATGGAATCTTCCGACATTATTGGGAAATGCAGAGTGCAATCGAAAACCGAGGACTACGCCGAACGAGTGGAGGTGAGCTTTTGATTTTTCTGTGCTCTACGTGTGCTCAGCCATACCGAACTGTTTTCGTTCTCAGCCAAGAGGACGTGGCAAATTTGTGTCTGATTCCGCACCGGCTACCCCTGCTCGCCGCTCTGGCTGGCAAGAAATCACGCGTGAGAGCAGAAGACGCAGACAGGCACATTGCCCCTCTAGGTGGCCGTTGTCAGCCTGCTATCTTCCTATTTCTTTTTGACCTTGTAAGCTTGTGTATACATTTAAAATAAATTATAAAAGGCGAAAAAAAAACGCACGAGAGTGAGGACACTTATGGACGGAATTCGAGGCGTTGCTTACGCAGCCCCGCACAGCTGCGGTAGAGTAGTGTTTCATTTTCGTCCGACTTCTGAGGTAACCCGCAGAATTTTAAAGCTAGTTGCTTCCGAACGGTGTTCCTACAGCTTTTGTGCCAGCCATGCACGCAGAAGTACGGAAAATTACCGGAGTTCTGCGACGTTTTTACGTTCTTTCGGCGAGGAGCCATGCGTTTCTACCGTGACTGCGGGCACGGGAGCAACAAACGACAATCCTAAGTTTTCCGCCGCGGCCGTCCGGTGGCGCTGCCTGTTCGATTCATTTCCTCTCAGGTGCAGATAGTGGTATGCACAATACCGGAAGTACCAGCGAGAGATATCAACTTGCAAAGAGCTGTTGTCGACGCAAACAAAGAGATATGGCGAATTAGTCGAGAGAAGGGCTTCGAGGTAATGGATATAAACAGGGAGGTGCACAGGTGGGGCGGTTTCCAAAGAGACATAATTCACTTCGATAAGAGGCTTGGTCATGAGGTGGGCTGGCGACTGGCAGGACGCGCAGTAGCTTTTTTGGGGGGCACGCGGGCTCTTCGGTGCCCACGGTAGCTTGTAATGAGGAAAACAATCAGGGGGACTCTTTGACAGGCAGTATAGCGAAAAACCAAAGAAAAGGTAAAAGAAGGGAGAAGGTGCGTGTTGCAATTAGTTACATAAACATGCAGGGTGGCAGGAAAAAGGCAAAATGGTTAGAGATTGAGGAGCAGTTAAGCAAGGAACAGATAGGTGTTTATGCGGTTACAGAAACACACCTTAGAGACTTGGAAGAGCCACCACATATTGACAATTATATTTGGGAAGGATGTAACAGGATCACCTCAGAAAGGAGAGGTGGGGGTGTTGGAATGCTAATTCATAGCAGAACAAAATTGGATAGAGTGAAACAAACGTGTTCAGAGCACATGTGGGTTTCGGGAACAGTAGGTGGAAAGAAAACGTGGCTAGGTGTAGCTTACTTGTGGACAGGCAATAACTGCAGAGAAAAGAATCTGGAGATAGTGAAATGCATAAGCATCGATATTAAAGAATTTGGTCATGATGCCGAAATAATCCTTCTAGGGGACATGAACGCTCACATTCATGACCTTCACGGATATTCAGACACCAATGGCAAGTTATTGCTAGATCTCTGCGAGCAACGTAGTCTTGAGATAGTTAACGTGGGGCCTAAGTGTGAGGGGCAGATCACGTGGGAAGTCGGAAACCGGCACTCGAGCATTGATTATTGTCTCATGACAGAAGGAATATATGACAAACTTAGACAGATGAGAATAGACGAGGAAGGCATTAACAGCTTGGGTAGTGATCATAAACGCATAATATTACAAATGGGATATAAAACTGAAAATAAGAACATAGAATCAAAGTTTGGCAGCTTGTATCTAAATGACAAACAAATAACAAATATAGCCGCAAGAGTCGAGGAAAAAGTAGACGAACTACCAGGCAAAGACTGGAAGTATAGTGAGCTGCTAAATGTAATCACGAAAGATATGGAAAAAGAGAAGAAAACTATTTGTTGGAAAGGAAAGAGAAAGCCAAAAAGTTGGTGGAACAAAGAAATCCGGGAGGCGATCGAGAAGCGACGTGAGGCATCACGGGAGCACAGACAAGCAAAAAGGGAGAAGCGGCCACAGGACGAAGTCAACCAAATATGGGAAATATATTTAGAGCAAGAATCCATTGTGCAGAAATTAGTCGAGGCAAAAATTAAAGGTGAAAGTGAACGCTGGATGACAGAGATTCGCGAAAAGAAGGCCGCGCCTAGGATATTTTGGAGCCACCTAAAAGCGCTGGGTAGGAAGTCTGTCACAATGCAACAACATATGGCAGATGAAGGAGGAAATCAATTGGAAGGGTATGAAGCGCTAGGTTACATCCGAAAGATAACAGCTGATTCGTTTAAAAAGGTCGCCCTGGGGATTCCCCCAGTGAGTAAAAGTACGCAAAGGAGTGCAACCGACGAAGATGTAGTACTAGAGAATTTCAATTGGAAGAAGGCCGAAGGAAAAAACTTCGGCAGATCCCACGTACCGTGGGAGTCGATGTTATGCGAAGCATGTGGTGGGTAGGTGACTGTGGCGTAATTTTTTTTACTGAGCGACACGTTACGAAATGACGCTATAGATTTGTATAAATTTTATACGCACACAGATATGTAGAAGAGCCGCATATGTGTTATATAACCAGTTGTTTACGGTTGGGTAACGCTGCCAATGGCAACGTGGGTATTACCAACAACAGAAGCGGTAAGCTGATATGTAGTGCTTATACGTGTCCCGAGAACGCACGCACGTTTCACGAACCCGTGTGCATGTGTGCAAGAAGTTCTTGACAGTTCTTGACCAAGGGCATCATCACCGTGATCAGTGAGCACCAGCAGCTGGTCACGAGTTGTTATAGGATCCGGTCGTGAACGTGGTGACGAGAGGTCCATGTGTAGTGAAGTATGTGGTATAATAGAGCTGTTGGAATTCGTGGATGCCTTGGTCATTTTGTCGACAAATTGTCTGTCGACAGAGCCGGCGACATGTCGGAAGCTGAAGCCACCCTTCGCGTTGGTGAGGCCGTCGAGGCTGGTAGGCCAGGATAGTGCTACGTAGACCAACATCAGTGGATGGTGTTTGTCGTATTCGTACACTACCTGGGCTTATGTGGCCTACGTAGCCTAGTCCTCAAAGCGGCTGTCAATCAATCTGGCATCATCCTCGGTCAACATGAGGCCATCGCCCAGCCTCGTAATAAATGAAGAGGACACTGCGTCGTTCTGGTGGACGAAGTGCGCTTTACAGTGCGGTGATGTGGATATCATATGTAACTTTCGTTAATGTATTCCTCCGGGGTCGAGCAATGCTTCAATATAGCTTGCTGAATCATAGGAATACAAACGTAGTGTTTATTAGACTGCTATGAAAGCGGATCCAACACTGGAACTACAGACGTTAATCTGATATGGCCCCTGTATCGTAGGAGTACACATCATAGGAGTATCATGTACTGTTTATTGATTTCTTGGAAAATTAGATAGCCAGCACCACAACCACAATTGACGTTGCACCGATATTACGCCTGTGTAGGCTGCTTTTCCAAACCAGTGTATAGACCTGGCGTGGCTCTGTGGTTGAATACCTGATTGCCACGCAGAATGCTTGGGTTCGATTCCTGTTAGGATCCTAATTTTTATTCTTTCCATTCGTTGAGTCAATGCTGCCGATGTTGGTTTTCCTTAACGCTCTAGAATTTGTGTTACCAATGTCTGTTCTCGCCGTTCCTGGGTAGATATAAACTGTCAATCACCTGTGGCGCATGCTCGTAAACCGCGGCCCGGAGTAAACGGGTATGTGCCACACGTGTCTAGTGGAAAGGGTTTGACGACGTACGCGACGGGATTTTAACGTTATTCATGTCATGACCCGGCAATCATATTCGTCAAATCCTCTTACCCTCCCATGCAAATTTTGGTCTACACCAAGTTAAGGAGGCGATCATGACAGCACCCAGACGTAGGCGGCTAGATAGATAGATAGATAGATAGATAGATAGATAGATAGATAGATACGTAGATAGAAACGCTCAAAGTGCCAGAGGTTCGCTAAGAAATGCTTCGCATTTAAAATTCCTAAGCGCACTACTCCGGGCTTAGATGGGATTCCCGTCAGCCTCATTAAGGAACTCGGACATAAAACTAAAGAAGCACTGCTGAAAGCCGTAGAAAAGTGCTTACAGGAGAGGGAAATACCAGACAGTTGGCGAAAAAGTAGAATGAACTTAATCTATAAAGGCAAGGGAGAAAAGGATAACATTCGCTCGTATAGACCGCTAACCATTACATCGGTGCTATACAGGTTGGCGATGCAGGCAGTAAAATTAAAAATAGAAGCGTGGGTAGAACAAAATGATATTTTGGGAGAACTTCAGAATGGATTTCGAATTGACAGGCGGTGTCACAAACGATCGGGTTATAAAGCGCGCGCGAGGCCGCTTTCAAACTGCTACGAGACAGAACGGCGCGAATCGCGCGCCCAAGAAGCGCGAAAGACGAAAAAACAAGCATCAAAAGACGCCGGCGCGCCGCATCCTCCTCACCCAATCGAGCCAGGCGCAGACGACGCGATCAAACGCCCGGCAAAACCTGGATGTTTCTAGAAGGAAGGGGGGACGCATCCGCGAGCGATGCCGCCGCGATTCGAACCTACGAGAAAGCTCTCGCCCTTTCCCCAGGCTTAGCTGTACTGCACGCAGAAGAAACATCCCGACGCTTCTAGAACCCAGGGGAGAAGGGATAAAAGCGTGCAATCGACAGTAGGCAAGTCAGTGAAGGAGTCAGAGTAGTCAGTGAGTGCAGTCGAGACAGGAGTGAGTCGGTCGGCCCGGTGATGGTGAAGTTATGCGAAGTGTGGCTCCGTTAGCCAAAGAAGACGTGTTTATGATGGTGTGCGGTCGGCCGATCGTCAATTTGGAAGAATTGGATGACGACACCGTGTGAGCCGTGACAAGTCACGACGACGGTTGAGCTACGACGATCAACGCTGGAGCTGGCGTGAGTGTTTCCTTGAAGTGAAGCATTCGATTACCGTCCATGTATTGCGGACTGGATACGCCATTGTATATTCAGGACTTTAACGGTCATCGAATAGTTGTAATGCATGCGATTGCATTTGTAGCGTGTGATCTGTTTGTTTAGCTCCCGTTGTGTTAAACACCGTCTGAATTATATTGTGAAGCTGTAACTGGTACCAGCCGAGTGTGCACGTGTTTGTGTTATTTGTATTGCCTTAACGGAGAATATATTTCGTTTTCGTTTGTGTTATCGACTCTCGGCTCTGACTCGGTCTTTGGACCACAACCGGCGTTCGCTGGCGTACCAAAGGACCAACTCTAAATTGTCCGCGCTTTCGTGGTGCGTTTTCGGAGGGCCTTGACGCCAGCCCTTAGAATCCGCCCGGCGATTGCCATCCCCATTAACGGGGTTATTGACAATTATTCTGGCGTCCGCGACAGGACCTTTTTTGGTGAACAGTGTGTCCAAAGTAGGGAGAAAGAGCCTTGAGACGTTGATAGTGCTTACGAACGATTTTTGTGTGTTGCACCGCGTTCTCGCTAACCTGTGTGCAGAGAGTGTTTCGGAATTCGAAGTTAGGCAGAGATTTTGTGCACGCGGCTAGGTTTTGTTAACGGGCATCATGGATCTTGAGAAGCTAGTTGCCCTTGGTGAGAAGATGGGTTTGTCTGGGGCCGAACTACGAAAGTGGTTCAGCCAAAAGGAAAAAGAAGAGAGAGAAAGAGCTAAGGAAGAAAGAGAGATGAAGGAACAACAGCTGAAAGCAGAGCTTGAACGAGAGAGGTTGGCAGTTGAGAGGGCGAAGGAAGAAAGAGAGGCGCAAGAGAGACAGATGCAAGCTGAGATGGCTGAGAGAGAAAGGCAACGGCAGCACGAATTGGAAATCGAACGGCTCCGTTTGCAGCAGCGCACAGAGACTCCCGTCCAGGCTAGAGTGGTGAGCAGCGAAAGGGAAGATCATAGCTTCCGTTTGAACCCAAGCAAACTGCTTGTGGCGTTTGATGAAAGGAAAGATGACCTTGATGCATACCTGCACAGGTTTGAGACTATAGCTAGAAGCCAAAATTGGCCGGAACAGCAATGGGCAACAGCTTTGAGCACTTGTTTGAGTGGCGAAGCGCTCAGTGTGTACGGTAGGATGACACCTACCGATGCAGCTAATTACACGAAAGTGAAAGCTGCTTTGCTGAAGCGTTTTCGATTCACCGTGGAAGGCTTCCGCGATCGGTTCCGTACGGGAAAGCCAGCTGATGGCGAGACGGCAACGCAGTATGCCGCGCGGCTCTGCCATTATTTTGACAGGTGGATAGAACTTTCAGAGACGGCACAGGAGTACGGGGAGCTTAGAGAGCTTTTAATCAGAGAGCAATTTCTCACCAGTTGCCACGCGAGCCTGTCGCTGTATCTGAAAGAGAGGAGGGCTAAATCGCTCGAGGTTATGCTTGAGTTGGCCGATCAATTCTTGGAAGCACAAGGTGGCACGAATCTGGCCAAAGTAAAAAAGGAAGTTCACGAGGAGTCGAAGAGATCGGCACCTGAAGAAACCAAGCGTGCACCAGAGGGTGTTCCGCGATGCTTTCTGTGTAACCGCGTGGGTCATCGCGCCAACAGCTGTCGGACCAACTTCTCACGCCCCAGTGTGATGAAGTGTTTCAAATGTGGTCAGACTGGGCACAAAGCAGACGCATGTCGAATCGATGCGAGTAAAGCCCACCAAGCAGCTTGTGCGTATGCCCCGCCAAAAGTGGAAACAGAAGCGATCAAAGATGAATTGGCCGATGTGAAGAGCGGGAAGAAGATGGATTTCATTGGTGCTGCGGTGACAACAGACTCAACGAAAGGAATGCCGACACTTAAGGGGAAAGTTGGTGGAAAGGAAGCCACGGTATTAAGAGATAGTGGATGTACCACAGTGATCGTGCGAAAGAAATTGGTCCGAGGGAGTGACTTCACAGGCAATAACCAACCGGTTTGCCTGCTTGATAGTTCCATTCGAATGCTTCCCGAAGCCAAGATTGAGGTTGAGACCCCTTACTTCAGCGGGAGAGTTACTGCCCTGTGCATGGATAACCCCCTGTTTGACCTAATCGTTGGAAACATCGACGGAGCTCGAGGGCCATACGATCCTGAACGTTTGGGAGAAGCCCCGAAGATGGAGCCCTCGTCAGTTCGGGAACCGCGAAAAAAGGGAAGCGCGGAAGGGAATCTCATGAAGGATGCCGCCCGAGCTCGAATTGAGGCCGAGGTATCACGGAATATCAGTGAGGAGGCACCAACGGTCGCTGTACCGCCAGTGAAGACGCGCCGAGCAGGTGACATTGCAACTGAGCGGCCACCATCATCTGCGGCTCAAAAGATGACGAAGGTGGTCGTCCAGGCAAAACACCACGACGCGCAGAAGTCGGCGAAGCACCGCGAACGTTCTAACGAACGCGACCACGCCTTGCCGGTGTCGAATGTGTCGACGGCAGCAGAGACGCCCCCTTCGGCACCGTCAAATGGAACGGCTCGCAAGAAAAAGAAGAGGAACAAAAAGAGAGCGAGCGAGCACCGAAAGAAGGAGCGCAAGCGCGACACGATGATGACAGGATAGGGTGTTGGAATTGAAAGTGTTTGAAGTGTTTTGAGTTTGAATGAGTTGTGTTATTATTCCCTGTGTCATGTGTGAATGGCTAGTGAGCCCGAGTGTCGTTTACTTAACATTATGTGTACAATGCTATTGATATAATTGTATATGCATTATAATTGCAGAGCTTTGTGCGTTCGCATTGTTTATATGAAAGCTATGTTGGTGTTTTGTACTTATGTACTTGTGTTTATCTTTCATATGTTGTGACATTGAAATGCCCTGGAATTGTATTAAGAGTTCTATTATGAATGTGACGCGCATTGTGTGTGGACTGTTATGGACTCTGTATGTGGGACATTTTTGGATGTGTATGTGCGCGCTCGTTTGTGTTGTTTGAATATTATATGATAATATTCTTGAAGTGGGGGGCAGTGTCACAAACGATCGGGTTATAAAGCGCGCGCGAGGCCGCTTTCAAACTGCTACGAGACAGAACGGCGCGAATCGCGCGCCCAAGAAGCGCGAAAGACGAAAAAACAAGCATCAAAAGACGCCGGCGCGCCGCATCCTCCTCACCCAATCGAGCCAGGCGCAGACGACGCGATCAAACGCCCGGCAAAACCTGGATGTTTCTAGAAGGAAGGGGGGACGCATCCGCGAGCGATGCCGCCGCGATTCGAACCTACGAGAAAGCTCTCGCCCTTTCCCCAGGCTTAGCTGTACTGCACGCAGAAGAAACATCCCGACGCTTCTAGAACCCAGGGGAGAAGGGATAAAAGCGTGCAATCGACAGTAGGCAAGTCAGTGAAGGAGTCAGAGTAGTCAGTGAGTGCAGTCGAGACAGGAGTGAGTCGGTCGGCCCGGTGATGGTGAAGTTATGCGAAGTGTGGCTCCGTTAGCCAAAGAAGACGTGTTTATGATGGTGTGCGGTCGGCCGATCGTCAATTTGGAAGAATTGGATGACGACACCGTGTGAGCCGTGACAAGTCACGACGACGGTTGAGCTACGACGATCAACGCTGGAGCTGGCGTGAGTGTTTCCTTGAAGTGAAGCATTCGATTACCGTCCATGTATTGCGGACTGGATACGCCATTGTATATTCAGGACTTTAACGGTCATCGAATAGTTGTAATGCATGCGATTGCATTTGTAGCGTGTGATCTGTTTGTTTAGCTCCCGTTGTGTTAAACACCGTCTGAATTATATTGTGAAGCTGTAACTGGTACCAGCCGAGTGTGCACGTGTTTGTGTTATTTGTATTGCCTTAACGGAGAATATATTTCGTTTTCGTTTGTGTTATCGACTCTCGGCTCTGACTCGGTCTTTGGACCACAACCGGCGTTCGCTGGCGTACCAAAGGACCAACTCTAAATTGTCCGCGCTTTCGTGGTGCGTTTTCGGAGGGCCTTGACGCCAGCCCTTAGAATCCGCCCGGCGATTGCCATCCCCATTAACGGGGTTATTGACAGGCGGTTAGACGATAATCTGTTTGTTCTTACCCAGTGTATAGAAATATCGAAAATAGACAACAGGCCCTTATACGTAGCTTATCTAGATATTACCGGGGCGTATGACAACGTTAATCAGGAAATTTTGTGGGATATACTGAAAGAAGTGAGCATAGGTGACGACTGTATACAGCTTTTGAGGGAAATATACCGAGAAAATACAGTTTGTATAGAATGGGAAGGAATAAGTAGCAAGGACAGCGTTGCAATTAGCAAGGGGCTGAGACAGGGATGTCCTTTGTCCCCGCTGTTATTCATGCTGTACATGGTGAGGATGGAAAAAGCGCTAGAAGGTAGCAACATTGGATTTAATTTGTCACACAAGCAGGTCGGCACGATGGTTGAGCAGAAGCTTCCAGGTCTATTTTATGCTGATGATATTGTCTTATTTGCGGACAGTCAAGATGATATACAGCGACTGGCAGATATATGCCGAAGGGAATGTGAGGCTCTAGGACTAGGATTTAGTGCAACAAAATGTGGATTGATGGTATTCAGTGATCACGAAGACCATGTGGTCTTTATACAGGGCCAAAAATACCGAGGGTAAGCGAGTATGATATTGTCTTATTTGCGGACAGTCAAGATGATATACAGCGACTGGCAGATATATGCGGAAGGGAATGTGAGGCTCTAGGACTAGGATTTAGTGCAACAAAATGTGGATTGATGGTATTCAATGGGTAAATGAGGGTAAATGAGGGGGATAGATATGGGTAAATGAGGGGGATAGATATATGGAGGTACAAGAGAAAGCATCGGTAGCAAAGGGAAAGAGGAATGCTGCAATTATGAAGCACAGAGCTTTATGGGGATACAATAGGTACGAGGTGCTTCGAGGGCTGTGGAAGGGTGTGATGGTCCCGGGGCTTACATTTGGGAACTCAGTAGTGTGCATGAAGTCAGAGGTACAATCAGGAATGGATGTAAATCAAAGGACGGTGGGCCGCCTCGCGTTGGGCGCTCACGGGAAGACGACAAATGAGGCTGTAAAGGGTGATATGGGATGGACAGGCTTTGAAGTGAGGGAAGCTCAGAGCAAAATGAGATTCGAAGAGAGGCTGAGGAAAATGAAGAACAGTAGATGGGCAGAGAAGGTTTTCAGGTATTTGTATAGAAAAAGCGTTGACACGCAGTGGAGAAAAAGAACTAGGAGGCTCACCAGTAAATATACGGCTAGCAGTGCGGGCGATATGGCAACAAGGAGCATTAAGCGGAAGGTCAGAGAGGCGGAGAGGACTTATTGGATGGCAGCGATGGAAAAGAAGCCGGCTCTGAGTAACTACCGAAAGGGAAAAAACGAAATAAGGAGGGAAATGTTTTATGATAATTCAAGGGGAAGCGCTTTACTGTTTGAAGCAAGGTCGGGCTGCCTTAGAACCAGTGTTGGAGGTAACGCGTTACAAGTAACGGCGTTACCGGTAACGCGTTACTTTTTTCGGTAACTTAGTAACGTACTCGTTACAATTTAGAAACTGTAACGGGTAACGTACTTACGTTAACAATTTTCGGTAACGTGTGGTGTCACGTTACTCGTTACTTTTTTATCCTGGGGGTGCCGTTTTCTCAGAGCTAGCCCCGACAAATTCTTTTGTCGCAGCGTCGGACTGCTGTCGGCCTGCCAGGCATTGACCAAGAAAGCGCAGGCGGAATCGCCCTTTTTTTTGTGGAAATTGTGGGGACCAATTTCTTAAGACGCGCCGACTCCTTGTGTGGAGGTTAGGGCCATCGCCACACAAAGCTTGATGAAAGCCGCATAATTCGCCATGAGAAACTGTAGGGACATCCTTCTCGTGGAAGTGGATGTAGCAGATGGATTGCTGGCACCTGCGCCATTTCGTGCCCAAAGGACAGGCCGTCCGAAGAGAAAGCACAAGGGCTGGTTTACTCCATACCACGAGCCGATAGTGAAATTTTGTACGTGGGGGAAACAAAGAACCCTCCAGAGAGGCTGCGACAACATAGAAACGATGTCCGCAAGTTCGCGTGACAAAGGAGTACACTCGCTGAGCATAGCATGGTAAATGACCACCGCATTGAATTCGACAACTCCCGCGTCGTCGACTTAAGCGGCTTTCTGTGGAATTCTGGCCCATCCAGGCGACAGCCGGTAACGTCAACCGGTCTACAGGTGCGCTGCCGATCGAGAGTAGGCGTGACCCCCGGCTGGAAGAAAACCCTGAAAAAGAATGCGAGCGGGACGCGAAACGTAGAATTTTTTCTTGTAACGCAAAAAAAAAAATTTTAGTTTTTTTGCTCATTACCTTAAAGGGACACTAAAGAGCAAAACGATTTTTCTCGCATTAGTAAAGTAGTCTTCCACGATGCCAAAAACACCACGCTTGCTGCGAGAAGACGCTTAATAAGCGAGAAAACGCGCAAAAAGAAAATACAGGTGGCGACGCCACCTTGGAATTCCCGCACCATTTGCCGTGACGTCACATATTTTTGACGGCACCTGCTTGGGTCCACGTAGTTCCTAATCGGGTAAATCGAAGTACATTGTCCTCTGAGGGGGCCAGAGTCTTGACATAACGAGTTTGTGGAAATTTAGTCGAGCCAGTGGCGCCAAAATACGTTAAATGCTCTTTGAAACCTTTTACGTCACGAATTACAAAGTTGTGCGCGAAATTTAAATAGGAGACTTTGAACTTTGTTTTCTCCTCTAACCCTATGGTGGTGAAATAAACTACACAAGAGTTCTCCGAGCACACTTTATCAATCTAAACCAATTCATTGTTTCTCTTTAGTGTCCTTTTAATACCGCTGTCACACGAACAGCCTTAACCGCGGTTAAGCTAACTAAGGTTACGGCTAACCTCGGTTACAGGTAGCTACACGGCAGACACTACCGCAGTTAGTGTTGTAATCGTGGTTATTGCAAACGAGAGATCGACACGGATCCGAAAATAGATGTTTTAGATTTGATTGAGTATTTTATATTTTATGCATGTCCCATGCCAGTAGCCCGTAAAAGAACTTAATTTCCTTATTAACTGCATAATTTACGAGGGAAAAATATAAAACATATTCAATCCGGACGGACGAATTTCATTACCTGCTTAAAATGTACTGATGGGTTAGTTGGTGAGCCATGATTTTCGAAAGTTGACGTTGTAAAACACAAATATTATCGTTACAAAGAAGATGTTTTGTGTATGAAATGTATGCGCAACAAAGAGTAAAGTAACATTGTTTGAAACTTGTAGAGCTAAGGAAACTGTTTGTGAAAAATGTCTAAATATGCGACATTTTATAGTCGCTACAAAGTTGATAAGACTTATCAACTTTGTTTTAAAAATAAATTTAGCTTTTTTTTCTATCTGCAACTGCAGCGAAGTTTCTGGTTATTGAACTCCTCAGCGAGTGAGGCTGATCTTGAACACCCTCACATAAACGCTAGCAATTTTCGCGGTAATTATACAGGTTAAAGTGAACAAAAAATATTTATGGACAGATATTTTTTTACGTGACTAGCCCATTTAAGCTTTTCTTTACTACCACAAAATTTGCGCATCTGTTTTGCTAGCAGAAGCACACCATCAGAATTATTGTAAATTTCTTGAGATTTCATTGATGCTTTCTTTGCGAATAGCGTTGATGATTGAATCTCATATTCTGTATAATATCACATTGAGAAAAATGGCTTCACCATGTGTCAGAGTCAGAGGCCAGCACACGTAACTCTCAAGGCAACTTTAAGCCACTATACCATTGCTATAAGGTCCGGTACATTTGTGCAAGTAATACTCGTTAAATCAGCATTTTGGGCGTATTCGTTGTTTGGGTTAGAAGTTTTAGGTGAAACATAAATTTCAGATTTAAATTATTGTTATTGTGGGTTCCTGCAGCAAAGACACATCGATTAAAATTTATGATTGCGGAGTAACGGCAGAGGTAACGTCCGTTACTTTTTTTCGGTAACGGTGACGGTAACGCGTTACATTTTTTGTAGGTAACGTAGGGCGGTAACGCGTTCCTTTTTTTATAGTGTAACGAGTAACGTATTTAGTTACTTTTTCCAGTAACGCCTACAACACTGCTTAGAACGCGTAGTTATAAAGCGAGATTCAGTAACGAAGAAGAACAATGTACATGCTGCGGGGGAACTAAGGAAACGATGGAACATGTACTGATTGAATGTGGCGATATTCACCCAGGTATACGTGTGGGCACGAGTCTACATGAAGCCTTGGGTTTTAGGGACAACAATGGAAAGCTGCACACGTCCGCGATAGAAATAAGTAAGAGACGGTTAGAGTATTGGTGGCAGAAAAGTAGAGATAAAGAACAAAAATAAATAATGGGGGAAAAATAAGGTCATTCTGCCTTAAGAGGCAGAGAGATGGACAGTGAATTTATATTGTTTTGGTATAATAACATAGATTTAATCAATGTAGATAAGGTATTAGGCCAACATAAAACAAGGAAGATTTTTTTTTTTTTTCTCCGAGCCTGGTGGCAGACATGTCACCGCCCCGTTACAAAGGGGACGCTCATAGCATCCATCCATCCAAGCTGCAACGCACTAGGCCTATTGGCAGCGGCGGTACGTGTGGCCGGCCTCCCCGCAGTGGCAGCAGAGCGGGCGGTTGTCAGGGGCACGCCAAACGTCGGTCTTTCGGGGGGCGCATCCTTGTCCTGTCGGCGGGCGGTACGGCGTCGTTGGTGGTGGCGGCGGAACTGCTGCGGCGGCGCGGCGTCTTGACGCGGGCGAGGAGGAGGGGCGTTGCGTCGGGCTGCAGCAGCATAGTTCATTGCTTGCAGCTGCGGCTGCGCTGCATAGGGGGTGCCCAGCGACTGCTGGATTTTCTCTTGGACCATGTCGGCGATCGAATCCACTTGAGGCTGCGCTGAAGGCAACAGCTTGCGCAGCTCCTCCCGCACTATCGCTCTGATGGTTTCCCGTAGTTCGTCGGTGCCTAGCGAGTGCGCTTCGGTGTAGCCTGTCGACAGGGTTGAGCGGTTGTACTGCTTCGTCCTAATCTCGAGGGATTTTTCAATTGTTGTAGCCTCCTTTAGGAATTCGGTGACAGTTTTCGGTGGGTTCCGCACCAATCCTGCAAAGAGGTCTTGTTTCACTCCCCGCATAAGGAAGCGCACCTTTTTTTCCTCCGGCATGGCAGCATCGGCCAGGCGGAAAAGTCGCGTCATCTCTTCCGTGTAGATAGTGACCGTCTCATTCGGTAGCTGTGCTCTTGTCTCCAGCAAAGCAGCGGCCTTTTCCTTGCGGACGATGCTCACGAAGGTATTGAGGAACGTCGTCCGAAAGAGGTCCCAGGATTGAAGGCTCGATTCATGGTTTTCGAACCACGTCTTCGCGGCGTCTTCGAAGTAGAAGTAGACGTGGCGCAGCTTCTCTTCAGTGTCCCAGTGGTTGAAGGCGGCGACTCGCTCGTACGTCTCCAGCCAGCTCTCCGGGTCTCAAACGACGATCCACGGAAAGTTGGTGGCTCCCTTGGCTGTTGCATCACTACCGTTGTAGGTGGCAGGGGGTCTGTCATCGTCTCGGCGGTCGATGTGACGGTCTTCGGCTACCTGGCGTTTCCGGGAAGGAGCCCGTACTCTGGTTGTAGTCCCTTCTGCCGGCGGCTGGTTCGAGGATCTGGGTTGTCCTTAGAGTCGTAGTTAATTTCCTTTCCCTACTATCCTCTGCTAGCTTCAACACTAGCTAAGGAGGGAAGGTGTTTGAGGTTCGAATCGGCGCCCCTCGATGACTCGAGTGCACGGTGGCAGCGCGAAGGAAGAGCCGTTGTCCAGTGAAGAGACGCTTTATTGCCACGCTCAGGCGTCTGCCCGGGTCCAAGCCCGAACCTCCGCTCTCCTCTCACATCCAAAACAGCCTCTTTTCAACGTTCAGTTAGACAAAGAGTCCCTCAACAAACCAATCACACTTGGGGGTTGGCATTACCACAACCAATGGCACAAACACTTTCATGACAGACACGGCATTGGTCTAACGTACGACACGATCTACAACACGCGAGGGGATAGGTTCACTGCGCAACACGTGTCATCTCACTCTCCCCTACGTTATAGTCTGAGCATGCCCCTGACGTCCGCCAGCGCCGAAAGCTCGGCTCGGGCTCAACCGGCCCGCGTACCAGCGTCTCTTTCAAGAAGCCGCCACACAAGCAGCCAGAAATTCCCCAGGCCCTGGCCACTGGTGAAATGTGTACGCGATAGTGCGTTGCTCGCCAGTCTAATGACACTCGGTCATTACATGCAGCTGGGGGCCGGTTCACCTGAACGCTCCGAGTTCCGTAATTACGACCAGACAGCGATTGTACACAAAGACATCCCCCGGTCGCATCCGGCCAAGCGGTCGCAAGACCAATTCCTCGCGTTCCCTTTTGCGGCGCCGACACGTGTTTCTTGTTAGCAGCAGGTTCTCGGAACGGCAGCGCAGGTAAACGCTCAAAGGGTGCATGCGGATGCTAAACAATAACTGAAACCAGGCGGCCGTGTGTCGCGGTCGTCCCACCGGCGCGACGGTCTTCCCGTTCAGCTTCTATCTCCTCCCTTTTGTTACAAGCAAGGAGGCGGCTTTGGCGGCCCTGCGCTTTGACGGCGTCACCACAGAGTCGCCTTTCTTTCCCAGAGCGGGGCCTTCCGCGTCTGCTCTTTGCGGCGCCGACACGCGGGAATCTCTCTGCGCTGCGCAGTTTGTACACTGAACCACACAACAACACGCCGACTCTGCATGCCTCAGACTGACTGTCGTCTTCTTCGCGGCTTGGGCTTGGGTCAGCGCTCCGCGGTGGCGTCCGGATCATGAAGCAGCATCTCCACCAGATGTCACGTGGTCGTGACGTCGACGAAGGCAGCAGTCAGCACGTCCGAGATGAAACTGTTTATTTGTCCGAACTTGTGGCCGGGAAACTGAAAGTCAAACTACAGCAATACACTGATAGCGTCGAACAGAGCGTCGACCGTCGATCAACTGACGAGCGGTCAAGGGCGTCGGCTTTTATACAGGCGCTATCGAACGTTCCAGCGATATCGCTGGTGGCGGCGTTATCTCTCGATAAAGCTGGAACATTCGCGTGCGGCGCAAAATCTTAACAAAACGACCTACTACAATCGAGAAGCTTCTCGAACACTGCTTCGCGGACAGCCTCGAGCGTTGATAACCGTCCTTGCTGGTCAAACCCAAAAAAACATAAAATAAAACAAGAAGTGGGCGTGGCAATATCATTATTACGAAAAGAGTAGTATCTTCTGAATGAGATTGCGCAGCGATGAAATGTGATAACACTGTCTGTATACATAGCACCCATGTTAGGGTGGCTAGAATGGGGAGGTGTGGTGAGGGCAGCGCGTTTCCCTTGCCAGACGGGGTCCCTTTGCGCGCCGATGCCGCAAGGGGCGCTGCATGGGACAGCCGCCGCAGACGCACATTTTAGGCGAATGGAGCCTAGCGCTCGGCAGCGCTGCGTCGTTTTTTTCAGCTTTCACGTGGTTTTTATTGCACATAGATCATGGATTTTTGAGCTGTGAGGATAATGCCGTATAAAGCGAAGAAGAAAGCTGAGCCTTCTTGCTTCGTTCCTGACTGCAACTTTGGGTACAAAGGGTCTGTGAAAGTTCGAAAAGCTCGAATAACAAGTCGAATGGTGTCCTATTCAATCCGGTACTCCAATCGAATAGCACATATTCCAAATGCCGAATATTTTTCGAATAATTAGACTGGTGGAAAACCCCCAAAAGTGCAACACATTAGAACATCGAGATCGAGGCAGCGCTTTTCTTGTTTTATTTGTTGGATTACCAGGATACATGCATGTAGCCGAAATTTTCACGGTGTTATCGATACCATACTAATCACAGATGGAGGTGTTTCTATTTAAAACTTTAGCGTCGCCAAGCGATAGTGTCCTCAATCTGCTATGCTCATGATGAGATTCCTGAGGTTGATTCATCAAACATCCTTTGATTTCTGTCTGTTTTATTTAAAATTTGGCGACAAAGTACCGCCTTGAATTCTGAAGGAACCGCTTGTCACTGAATGCTTATACGAGCTTACCTCAGTTTACATAACTGTGGCATTTTTTTGCCGGTTAAACTTAATCGTAATGTTCCTTTCTTAATGTTTGTGATTGTTTGTTCCAAATAAAATATTGCTGAAATATAGAAATGTTTTGGAAATTTTCGACTTTTTCGAACACTATTCGAATAGTATTCAATTAGTATTCGATTCGGTTCAAAATTGACTATTCGCACAGCCCCAGGTACAGGTCGTCCACAGAAAAATCATCTTTGTTCCAAGCACCGGCGTGCAAAAAAAAAAAAAGAGGAAGAAAAGGAGCTGTTTGAGAAGTGGGCTCGCGCGATACCGAGAGCTGAAGCTGAAGAAGTGGTGTCCGCCTTGTCAATTACATCGCGGGCTATGTGACAAGGAAGCAGATTCTTTGCATCAGTGAACCTTGCAAATCAGCTTGCCTCATCACCAAAGACAATGGGACCCTAAATCTGCTGGCGCGTGCAGTAGGACCATGGTGGACTTCTTTATCTATCAGGCGCGCCGTACGACATGATTTAGTCGGTTGAGGACAAGCTGACCACATTTTAGCACAGTTCGCCGCCAAGCACAGTCCGTTGCAGACATGTGGCAAAAGATCGGGCAAACGTCACAGGTTGGCATGCAGTGAGCATAGCATTACGTTAACGCTATCTGTTGCACGCTTTTATTGCGTAAGTCGTGTGCACTTTTTAAAAGGAGTCAACCAAAAGGAGAAAGAAAAGAAAGCCAAGTGGGCTTAGCCCTGTGTTCTGTACAAAACTTTTTGTTGCACAGTTAAAATAAACTTGCTTCGTGTACGAATGTGTTTTCTTTTCAACTAATTTTTCCACCTCTGCCAGCGAAACGTACACATGACTGTCATGTGTACGTTTTCAAAACGTCGATCATGATGACGTTTTGACCAGAAGCAAGTGAATAGTAATGGGTCCAAGTACGAGAGCAGGTAAGGTTTTAACAGGGTGAATAAGCATTGAAAATGACTTCAGTATGTTGCAGTGATGCGTAATTTTACTTTGTAAAAGGGCTCGACACAAGCGCAAAAAAAAAAAAAAGATAATACGCGGTGCTTAAAAGTGGCGCGCCCGAAATGCCTCCAGCGATATTACTGGCGCGCGCAGTGTTCCTCGGTATGCAGCCTGCTGCATGATAATGCATACGAACGCTGTTTTTGAAAGTAGGAGATAAAGTCAACCCTTTATTAGTGCACTTACTGAGCAAAAACGATTAGCGTTGGAAAGTGTAACACGCAAAAAATAGCGCGAGCCAAGTTCGTCGCACGCTAGCAAGGCTGCGCTGAATACGTCGTCTGCTTTGGGGACCGGTTTTCGAGGCCGCTTTTCACACCTCCCCATTCTAGCCACCCTACCCATGTTATTCCCGGAATAAACATTTTGGAGGTGGCGCCCCGTGTGTGTGCCTCTCTCTTGTCCGTCCTCGTCTGCATGCCTTTTACCTCGGATCATGCAATACCAACACGCCCACTTCTCCAACCTAATAAGATACATTAGTGTGACGCCCCCTATAATTCATTGCCTGGGGCGTGAGCCTCGAATGTGCTGCCCTTCCCTTGCCTGCTCTCTTTTTTAGGTACAGTGGCCAGCGCCTCTCATGGCGTTCCCTTGTAAACACGCAGCTCTTGCGCAGCTGCCTCCGAGCAGCTAGTAACGTTACAGTGTCACGTAAGTGGTATGGTAGCGAGCGCTCTCCCTCAGTGCCTGGTCGCAACACGCGGCTGGAAGTGTGGCCTGCTCGATCGGCTCTGGCAGGAGGCGTTATAGGGAGCTTTCACAAGCGGCGGAGGCGCTGTGCATTGTGAGTAGTCCGCCATTTTGAAGTCATAGTCAACCAAGCCGGGAAGCGCGCGCGTGCGGCAGCTCCGAGTAAACAAACAGGCGTACCGGCGCGATCGCGCATGCTCTTATTGTGAGGAGTACCGAGCATTAACTAAGAAGTCAGCGAAGACCAGAATGTACGCATCCACGCTCTCCCTTAAACACCGCGAGTGATACAACGAGAAAATCCAACTATCCGGAGTGGACCCGTTCACGCTGCAGGCAGGCGACTGTGAACTTGTGACCACTCGTCGATGCCTCGGACATTCGCGAATTTGTGATCTTGCGGACGTGTTTTGTTACGCGGCAGCAGCTCAAAGGAAGGGAGGCCGTTGGCGGCCACAAATTCGTGACAAGCGGCTGGGTAAGCGAGCCGCGAATGAAGCAAGTTGCTGCCGATAGCGGGATCGTCATGACACAGGTAAGCTTGTAAGGTTGTTTTAGATATTTATCTTTTCCATTCTTTTGTTAGGTGACCCATTCGCAGGCCCGCATCAAGCCTCCCGTCGAAGTGTGCTTCGTGGGGAAGGGTGACGGAGAAATCCCTGCTGCGCACTGCTCGTGCATGGCCGGAAACGGCAAGGCGTGCTCGCACATTGCAGCGCTCTTGTGCAGCGTGCTGTACACCTTGGCATAGTTTACCAAAAGTTCATGAAAACTTAAGCTTATTGCACTTTTCTCGAAGAGCTGGTGCTAATCGGCACCTTTGCTGCTTCTCACCGACGACACATAAGTGCTCGCTACTGCAGGTGGATACTCAGCTGCAATCAGTACGCCGAGAAACTGGTCGCGGTTAAGGCTGCGGTGCACAAGTTGGCTTGTTGCAGTGTCGATGCGCCACTTCTTCATCGTCGATGACGACAAGCCCATTTCGGCAACGGGCCGCACCTCAAGTTTTTTTTTTTTTTTTCAAACGACGCTAGGGGGCCGGACGGAGCGAACGTGCTTCACATGAGCTCCTGCTTCAAACCTTCATCTTACCCGGAAAACTTCACCGCCACCGCAAATGAAGTACTCCATCGTCTTCTACTAATCAAGCACAATCGCTGGATAACCGGTTTTTAACCGTAAGTCCAGATTTCCCGATAGTCTGCTTGTTTAAAGATCCGAGGAGAAGAACGCTGCTCTAAGCCGAGGCGGCGTCGGGCCGTCGGCCCGGCGGAACGCTGCTCGAGCTTCTACGGAACGCGCGAGCATGGCTGATGACGACGCGGCTGCGTCGACCAGAGCCACGACTTCGATCGAAGAGAATCATCAAGGCGGAGAAAATGCTACGGGCGTCTCGCAACCGAAAACCCTTGACAACGGGGGATAGTTCACTGCAACATGCCACAACTCAAGGCTGATTGCCGTTCCGGAGACCGGGGCCGAAGCGGTGGACAAATCAGCGTCGAACAAACCCAAACAGAAGGGGATTCCTCTTCGGAAAGAAAAGCTACCTTCACTGCCGAAAACAGATTTCAAGGTCATCATTAGACCGAGGGATGGGCTCAACACCAGTCAACTGAGCACGCATCAGATGGCGCGCGCTATCCGCCTCGTGCATCGGTATGGTGGCGCCACCGCTCGGCTCCCCTGGTGACTAGCGAGGAGAAAGGAAGATGTGCCCTCTCCCAACGCCCCATAGGATCCCATGCATTTTGATTGAAGTTTGCAATTCCGTTGCGCAGAAAAAAACTAGCGCCATCTGTTGACAACACACCACACCGACGATGGAACACCTCTTCTTGCTTCCACCGCTCTGCAATGTCGTTAGTTAACCTCTCTCTGCTTTTTTATATTGTTTTTTCGTTAGCGTAGCAGCGCGCAGGGCTGTTCGCGGAGCGCTCAGAGGCTCAGACGAGCCGACGAGCTGCGAGTGCAGCGTTGCGCTGGTGGGACCCTTGCTGTGGTCGTGCATTGTCAATAGGTTTGGGCGTTTTTGCGGTTGTGTTTCAGTGCTCTCTAAATGTAGGACCGCGAGCCTTAATTCGTTTATTTTCGCGGTTAAACGCCGTTGCTTCTTCCGCCGCACGACGGAAATATCGTTGGCAGATAAGAAGGGTGCATCGCAGCGGAGCTCTTTTTGTTTCCCACGAAGTGCGCGCTGCATATGCGAGTCTCGCCCCGCACAGGCTGCCAAAGCTGCCTCTCCGGCCTAAAAGAAAGGAATACATTTGATCACATTACGAAATACGTCGTATAAAAATAATCTACCAGAGAGCAACAAAGAGAACGGCCGCTTACCTTGTTCGTTGCACAGCCCTGATCCACTGTCCTCTTCTGTCATTTTCGTACTTCCTCCAGGGGAATCGGTAGAATATCACCTTTGGCAGCTTTCCTGCGGTGTTTTTATAGCTGTTGTCGCACCCTCCAACACAACAATACACAGAAGTGGCCTTTTTCGACCGTTTATCACTGCGGTCCGCCATGGTGATTAACCTAGTTTGCAGTGGTGAACCGGTCAACCGTGAGCCGGCGCCACCGGCACATCTGTGTTTTGCCACTTTTGCCGTAGATGGCGCCACCTGTCCGTTTCAAAGCAGCAGCGCACGAGGCGGATAACCAAAGCATGTGGTAACCCAGACATCTGCAACGAAGGCAACTTTCTTATACGGTTGCGCAACGGATCTAATATTGCCATAATCAGCACGCCAAGCATGGAGACTGCCAACGTTGTCCAGAGCGTTCCAAGTCTACGTTTTGGTGCAAAAGACTATGCAGTGACGGCTTACGTTGCAGCGCCGGACAACTCGTGCAAGGGTGTGATTCACGGACTGGACGCCGGGACCACGCCAACCGAATTACTAGCACAACTTCGCGTACGTACCCAAGGAGTCAAAATACTTTATGCAAGAATGCTTGGGAAATCCCAAAGTGCACTCATTACCTTCGAGGGCAAGATCGTCCCCCGCTATGTTTACTACTACGGCGGCGAGACACGTTGCTTCCTCTATCGATCATCGCGGCAAGTTTGCTATATATGTTTCAAGCGTGGGCATAGGGCAGACGTATGCCCGACACCTGACGCCGTTGTCTGCTCGAATTGCACCGAGCCAGTCATTGAGGACGGACACACCTGCGAGCCCCGGTGTCCGCTATGCAAGGAATCGCACCCCACGCGGGCAAAGGAGTGCAAGGAACGCCTCAGGAAACCGAGGAGCCCACGGGCGAGAACAAAAGAGCAGACAGACGCCGGGGCCCGAGGCACCGACGGACGCGGACGGACCCGGAAACGCTGGTTCAGCAGGGACTGCAGTTCTACATCCAGGTCCAGATCGGCATCAAGACCGAGGTCAAGTACGCGATCAGCGTCCAGGACCAGACAGGTTCCAGAAACCAAAAAGAAGCAGGAGAAGAAGCCCATAACCAAGGAAGAAGACAGTACGGTGAGCAGGAAAGCGCCTCTTTTCTCTGCCTCTTCCGCTGCTCCAAAGAACACGAACACACAGACAGGTAACAATGGTAATGCGCAGCCTAACGACGAAGTTAAAGAGCTAAGGCAGACTATTCAGACACTCAGGGCAGAAAATGCCGAGCTCAGACAGAAACTGAACGATCTCATAGATGAGCTGAAGGCCTTGAGAACAGGACAGACTAACACAAACCCCCAAACAGACGCCACTATGTCAGCTAACGTAGGGCGGCAGGAATTCACGACTACCATGGCTGCCATGAACAATGCGCTAGCGAATCTAAGCAACCTCATCTCCAACATCCAAGATGAGGCGCGCAAGGATAGAGAACGACTAGTGCAATTGACGGGCATGAAATCTAGAGGCAAACCCTATAGTAGGCCATCATTTGAGTATGGCGAGCAGCCGTAAATACTCGGTCAGGTTAGAAACCCTCGAAATATGGCAGTGGAACTGTCGTGGGATCCGCAGAAAGCAGGGGCTTGTTAATCAACACATCACTAATTGCACAACTCCACCAGACATAATCGCTCTCCAGGAAATCGGCTGCTCACCGACACTCACGGGCTACTCGGTCTATGAGGGGCTCGGTCAAAGTAAGGTCGCTACGCTGGTTGCCAAAGCGGTCACTGCAATCAGACATGACATCGACGTAACGGACATTGATCACGTCCCCATTGAAATCATTACACAAAAAAGAACCCAAGAAAGCATCTTTCTCCTTAACATATACAGCCCGCCCAACCAGCGGAAAGCCAACTTCAGCTACCTGCTGAGCAAGGCAGAACAAGCAGCAGGCAAGCAGGGTCTTGTCATACTGGGCGACTTTAATGCCTGGCACAAAAGCTGGGGTTATGACAGGGAAACTCCGAAAGGCAAGGCTCTAGCCAGAGAAGCTGATCGCAGAAGACTAAGCCTCATTACTGACCACACCCAACCAACGCGAGTGGGGAATAGTATCAACCGAGATTCGTGCCCGGACTTGGCGTTCGTTAAAGGGGTCAGGGAGGCACGATGGGAAAACGACGGTGAAACGCTTGGCAGTGACCACTGCATTTTGCGCATCCAGATCGAAACGCTCCCGATCAAGAAAAGACATGGCTTGGCTAGACTTACAGACTGGGAAGCCTTTAGAAAAACTAGGGCGGAGTCCGAAGACACAGATATTGTGGACATTAGGAGCTGGGTCGCAGGAATCAAGGCGGACTGGCAAAGGCTAACCCGAGAGGTTGCGCTTACCACTAACACACCCGAGGTGGATAAGCATCTTCTACGCCTCTGGGATGCCCGCCGGGGCCTATTAAGAAGATGGAAACGGCAGAAACACAACAGGAAACTCCGACTTAAAATCGCCGCGGTCACCAAGGAAGCCGAAGAGTATGCGACGGAGCTCTCAAGGCGCAACTGGGACCAAAAATGCAACGAGCTACAGGGTACACTAGGTTGGAAAAAGACATGGGCCTTGCTAAGGGCTCTCATAGACCCAACCAAGACCAAGACCGAAACCCGTAAGACGACCCAAAGGAACGCGCACCAATTTCAGGGCACAGACCGGGAAATGCTAGAAAACCTCAAGGTGCGCTATATTGGCGATGCAGCGGATACCGACTGCAGCTTGGCATACACTGGCGAAGCGAATCCCGCTCTAGACGAACCCATTACCACAGAAGAAGTCAGACATGCTATGATGTCGGCGACAAAGAACACCACGCCAGGCAGAGATGGCATCACCAACGCCATGATAAGGAACCTGGACGAAAACTCTATCAAAAGGTTTACGGAATTCGTCAACGAACACTGGGAACAGGGTACCATCCCGAATGACTGGAAACATGCGGAAATAGCGATGATTCCGAAATCAGGAAAGACTCCTAGCATGGAAAACCTGAGACCCATTTCACTGACCTCATGCTTGGGAAAAGTGTACGAGAGAATTGTGCTTCAGAGGTTGGAGACCCACCTGGAGGATAACAAACTCATGCCGCACACCATGTTTGGATTCCGAAAAGGCCTCTCAACACAAGACGTCCTCCTGCAAATCAAGGAGGAGGTGCTTACTGCCGTCCCAAAGTACGGCGAAAACATCTTGCTCGCGCTTGATCTTAAGGCAGCCTTTGACAATGTCAGTCACAAGGCTGTGCTAGAGGGCTCAGCAAGTTAAGTTGCGGACAAAGAATACACAACTACGTCAAAGCTTTCCTCTGTAACAGAACCGCCACGATTGGTATAGGAGGCATCCGGACTGACACGTTCAACACGCCCAAAAATGGAACACCACAAGGCTCTGTGATATCCCCTATGCTTTTTAACGTCGTTATGATCGGCTTAGCACGGCACCTCGAAAAAATTGAAGGACTCAGACATGCCATCTACGCAGACGATGTGACAATCTGGGTAACAAGGGGATCCTTAGGACAAAAACAAGACCTTCTGCAATGCGCCGCAGATACGGTCCACGACTACATCCGACAATGCGGACTTGACTGCTCCCCGGAGAAATCCGAGGTTCTCAGAGTCTACAGAAGAGGATACAATCTGCAAAACTCCATAGACATCTACATAGGGGGGAAGAAGATTCCGGAAGTATCCCAAATTAAGATCCTAGGCATGTGGATACAAAGTAACTGTCGTATAGACCACACCATCAGACAGCTCTCAAACACCACAGCGCAGATTACGAGGATGATCGCCAGAATCTCGAACAGAAGACGAGGTATGAAGGAGGAGGACACGTGTAGGCTTGTACAGGCTCTCGTGGTCAGTAGGATTGTATACAGTGCACCCTACCAAACACCGCTCCAACAGGAAAAGGAACAATTAGAGGCAATCCTTAGGAAAGCCTACAAATGCGCCCTCGGACTACCAGTCAACACCTCGACGGAAAAATTCCTTAAACTGGGCATAAACAACACAGTTCAAGAACACATCGAGGCGCACCTGCTTGCGCAAAAAATGAGACTCATGCTGACTTCAACGGGCAGGTACACGCTGCAGATACTGGGCATGAGGGATGCTTGCCGAGAAATTAACAATACAGAGAGTATACCGAAGGACATTCGCCAGATCATTGAGGTCAGCCCATTACCTAGAAACATGCATCCGAAAATACATAAGGCCAGAAGACAGGCAAGATCAGAAGCACACGAAAGAAATTTCACAGGGAGAACAGATGTACTGTACGTTGACGCAACCACATACAGAGAACACTCCGGGGCGGTAGTGAGCGTTGTTGACCACCAGCTTAGGGAAGTCAATAGCGCTTCGATCAAAAGCAATAACATCCTCGAGGCTGAGGAAGTAGCGATCGCTCTCGCCATCACGCACCAGGGCAAAGAATCCACTGCGGAAATAGTTACGGACTCGCAAGAAGCGTGCAGACGATACAGCAGCGGACGCGTATCCACTGCTGCCATCCGCATACTCAAGGCGAGAAAAATAACCTTTTCGTGCTGCTCCATTACGTGGACACCAGGCCATGAAACTGTGACTGGGAACCAGCGTGCTGACGCCAACGCCCGAACATACGCCAACCGGGGGGCGCACAACGACGGGGAACCAAACACAGTCACTAGACGCTATGGGGCAATTCTAGAACATCAAAGAGCCCTGAGAAGGATCTACCCTCCTCCCCACAAAGACCTCAGTAAAGAGCAGTCGGTTGCCTGGAGACAGCTGCAGACTAATACATACCCAAATCTCAGTCTACTTAACAAAATCTATCCGACTACATACGACAACAAATGCCCGCTATGCGGGGAACATGCAACACTTTATCATGTTACATGGGCCTGCCAACACTCAAAGGATTTGCCAATAAACAACACACCAACACCGGAGCAGTGGGAGGCTGCGCTGTCCTGCTCGAAGCCTGAAGAACAGCTCAAGCTGATCGACAGAGCGCGCAAGATGGCAAAGGCCATAGGGGCCCTGGACTGAGGGCTCCACCTTCGCCGGGAGAATTTCTTTGCACCAGTAAAGTTTTTCATTCATTCATTCAAGTTTTTTCATGGCAGGAGGGAACCAGCTCTTGGAGCCGTCTGTGCACGAGCGCTGCGATGTGGGAACACGCCTCGCCGTTTCAGGCCGTGCGCGGCAAGGATTTCTCCGTCACCCTTCCCCAGGAACCACACTTCGACTTGAGGCTTGTCACCTTACAAAAGAATGCAAAAGATAAATATCTAAAACGTCCTTACAACCTTGCCTGTGTCATGATGATCCCGCTATCGGCAGCAACTTGCTTCATTCGCGGCTCGCTTATCCAGCCGCTTGTCACGAAGTTGTGGCCGCCAACGGCCTCCCTTCCTCTGAGATGCTGCCGTGTAACAAAACACGCCGCAATACCACAATTTCACGAATGTCCGAGGCATCGACGAGTGGTCACAAATTCACAGTCGGCTGCCTGCAGCGTGAACAGGTCCACTCCGGATAGTTGGATTTTCTCGTTGTATCACTCGCGGTGTTTAAGGGAAAGCGTGGATGCGTACATTCTGGTCTTCGCTGACTTCGTAGTTCATGCTCGGTACTCCTCACAATAACAACATTCGCGATCGCGCCGGTACGCCTGTTTGTTTACTCGGAGCTGCCGCACGCACGCGCTTCCCGGCTTGGTTGACTATGACTTCAAAATGGCGTACTACCCACAATGCACAGCGCCTCCGCCGCTTGTGAAAGCTCCCTATAAAAAGGGAGAGATGTTTTCGGCATGTGGTTAGAGGAGGCGTTGATTAGTGTTCAATAAACCAAACAGTTGGCAGTCAGCACTAGTCTTGTATCCTTGTCTGTGTTTCATATTGTGCTGTTTTTAATATGGATACTACCCACTGGCTGGCATTCAGACGATATTATGTCCCCATAGGACCCAAGGCATTGAGAACCCTGCTGCTATGTCCAACTGTGGGACTCTAAGCCAGCCAAGGCACCATGAAAGAGAGTGGCTATGAAGAATTTTCATGCAGCTTGGCTCGACTTGATTATGAGGTTAGGCGCATGAGTGGTGGAGGCGACACCTGTGATGTGTTTATGGCGCCTGCAAGCAAACACGTGTGTTCAGCGTACTGCTGACACCATGTAGAGGTTGCAGGAGGTGGTGATGATGCATGGACGCATAGGCGTGCGCACAGGGGGTGCAGGAGGGGCGGCCGCCCCTCCTAATCACCTAAGAGGGGGTGGGGGGCGCAAAATCTGCCCCATAAATTGACTTAGTAGGGTGGGGGGGCGCTGCGCTGAACCTTCGCGCCCCCCCTCCCCTGATGGGGAATCCTGCGCACGCCTATGCATGCGAACAGAAGTAGACGAGACAAAGCGCAACTTTCAACTGATTTATTTCGTGCGTTGTTCAAATATATTGCCGCGAGTGTTGTATTTCATGAGTGTAAGCTTCACCCACAAAGACTGTGGGCAACGCGCTGCGCAGGCCTCGCCGTGATGTGTAGGAAGCTTCGCGATTGTTTTGGAACAATCTGATAAGATTGCGCGCCGCACGAGAATGTTCCAACTTTGTCGAGAGATAACGCCGCCACCAGCGATATCGCTGGAAAGTTCGATAGCGCCTGTATAAAAGCCGACGCGCTTGACTGCTTGTCAGTTGATCGACGGACGACGCCCTGTTCGCCGCTATCATTGTACAGCGTGTATTGCTGTAGTTCTAGTTCTCATTTTCCGGCCACAAGTTCGGCCAAATAAACAGTTTCATTCTGCAAACGCCGACTGCTGTCTTCGTCGACGTCACGACCACGTGACATCTGGTGGAGGTGCTGCTTCATGATCCGGACGCCACCGCGGAGCGCTGACCCAAGCCCAAGCCGCGAAGAAGACGACTCTAAGGACAAACCGGATCCTCGAACCAGCCGCCGGCAGAAGGGACTACAACCAGAGTACGGGCTCCTTCCCGAAAACGACAGGCAGCCGAAGACCGTCACATCGACCGCTGAGACGATGACTGACGCAGTGCCCCCTACGGCGATCGTGATGCAGCCACCCAGGGAGCCGCCGACGTTCCGTGGTTCGCCAGGTGAAGACCCCGAGACTTGGCTCGAGACCTTCGAAAGGGTCTCAACATTTAATAATTGGAACTGCGAAGACAAGCTGCGCCACGTATACTTCTACCTTGAAGACGCCGCGAGGACGTGGTTCGAGAACCGAGAATCCGCCCTACAAACATGGGATCTCTTTCGGACGACGTTCCTAAGCACGTTCACGAGCGTGGTCCGCAAGGAACGGGCCGCGGCTATGCTGGAAACCCGTGTGCAGCTACCCAACGAAAATATTGCCATCTACACGGAAGAGATGAATCGCCTGTTTCGACACGCCGACCCAAGTATGCCCGAAGAGAAGAAAGTGAGGTTCCTCATGCGGGGTGTCAAACAGGAACTCTTCGCTGGATTGATAAGGAACCCGCCGAAGACGGTCGCTGAATTTGCATCTGAGGCTTCCACGATCGAGAAAACGCTTGAGATGCGAACGCGGCAATACAACCGCAGCTTCTTGGCTACAAGCTACGCCGACGTTCAAGCCCTAGGACTCGCCGACCTGCGCGAGACGATTCGAGCAATCGTGCAAGAGGAGTTGCGAAAAGTTCTACCTCCGTCGCAACCTCAAGTAGAGTCCATCGCCGACGTCGTGCGCCAGGAGATCCAGTATTCACTCGGCGCGCCTCAGCTAGCAGAGCCGCAGCCGCAAGCTATTAGCTATGCTGCTGCAGCCCGCCGTCATGCTCCTCCTCCACGCCCCCGCCAAGACGCCACACCGCCGCTGTACCGTCGCCAGACGCCGCCGCCGCCACCGACGCCCTACCGACCACCTGTCGGCCAGCGCAACACCCCGATGAAGACCGATGTCTGGCGTGCCCCCGACAGCCGCCCGCTCTGCTACCACTGCGGAGAGGCCGGCCACACGTACCGCCGCTGCCAGTACCGACAGATGGGACTACGCGGATTCGCTATCAACGCGCCGCGCCCGCAGCCAGGCGAACGACCGCGCGACATCAACGACTACCTCACCGGAACACAGTGGCAAGAACGACGACCTTCCCGCTCGCCGTCGCCCGGCCGCTACATGTCACCGCACCGCCGGCCGTACACTGGACCAAACCGGGACCGGTCGCCTAGCCCGTATTCGGAAAACTAAGGGCAGCAACCGATGGAGGTGCGGTTGCTGTACGACGAACTACCGAAGATCCTCCGCCGCCGACGACGACGCTGCGACGAAACCTTCAGAACACGACGCGAACCAGACAGACCCCTGACGACGAAATCTCGCGGACTGAAGAAGACCCGACGACGCAAAATGGAAGCAGCGGAACACACCGACGCAGCCGTGACCCCACGCCACGACCTAACTGCAACGCGAGACGACGAACTAGCGACCTCGACGTTCTTATCGACGGCCACAGCGTCACAGCTCTCGTCGACACCGGAGGCGACTATTCTGTCTTCAGTGGACCGTTCGCCACCAAGCTGAAGAAAGTAAAGACCGCTTGGAGTGGACCTGAAAACCGGACAGCTGGAGGCCACCTGATAACGCCGATTGGTGTCTGCACGGCGAGGGTCACCATCAATAACCGGACTTATCCTGCGAGCTTTGTAATCCTACAAAATTGCTCTAGGGATGTGATACTTGGAATGGACTTCCTAAGTGACCACGGCGCCGTCATCGACCTGAGGTCTGAGTCGATAACGCTAACCTCAGACAAAGCGCTCCCGCCCCACACGACGCCAGGGAAGCATGCATTGAACGTGATAGAAGAGCAGGTGACCGTCCCGCAGCGCTCCAGCGTCATTATTTCCGTTGGCACCGAAAAACCTGCGAACATTGAAGGCGTCATCGAGGCCGATCAGCAACTGCTCTTGAATCGTCAAATTTGCGTCGCAAGAGGTATAGCCGAACTGCGTGACGGTAAAGCAAAAGTAGTGCTGACAAATTTCAGCCACGAATATAGGCACCTCAACATTGGTACGACGGTCGCCTACATCGACGAATGTGTGGCCGCCAGCAATGCTTTCGCCCTCTTCGATGCTGCCGAACCTGCTTCAACGAATCGAGGTCCCGAACCAGATTTCAACGTCAACCGGAGCCTCCCGAAGGTCAAGCAAGACCAGCTGAAAACCTGCTTCTGCAATACAAGGACTGCTTCTCGTCGTCATCACGAATTCGACATAGTCCGGTGGCGAAACACCGAATTATAACGGAGGAAAGTGCGAGGCCCCTCCGTCAGAGCCCCTACAGAGTTTCGACTCGAGAGCGCGAGGCGATAAAGAAACAAGTCGACGAGATGCTACGCGACAACATCATCCAGCCGTCCAAGAGTCCGTGGGCGTCACCCGTGGTGTTAGTGAAGAAGAAGGACGGGACACTGCGCTTCTGCGTTGATTATCGGCACCTGAACAAAATCACGAAGAAGGACGTGTACCCCCTCCCACGAATAGACGACACCCTGGATCGACTTCACAACGCGACGTACTTTTCGTCGATGGACCTCAAGACCGGCTACTGGCAAATCGAAGTCGACGAGAGAGACCGAGAAAAGACTGCCTTTATAACACCCGACGGCCTCTTTGAGTTCAAGGTCATGCCTTTCGGTCTTTGCTCGGCACCTGCGACGTTCCAGCGTGTCATGGACACCGTACTGGCCGGATTGAAGTGGCAGACGTGCCTTGTGTATTTGGACGACGTCATCGTGTTTTCCTCGACCTTCGACGAGCATCTCCGGCGGCTTGAGGCAGTACTTCAAGCAATCAAGGCCTCTGGACTGACCCTGAAGCCAGAAAAGTGCCGATTCGCGTACGAAGAGCTCTTGTTTCTGGGTCATGTGATCAGCAAGTCTGGAGTGCGCCCAGACCCGCGGAAAACAGCTGCCATCGCCGACTTCGCGCCACCCACCGACAAGAAGGCCGTGCGCCGATTTCTCGGCTTATGCGCCTATTACAGACGGTTCGTCAAAAACTTTTCACGTATCGCCGAACCACTGACGCTTCTCACGAAGAATAACGTGGAATTCAGGTGGGAAACGGCGCAAGTGCAAGCCTTTCAAGAACTTAAACGACGCCTGCAGACGCCACCCATACTTGCGCATTTCGACGATTGCGCCGATACGGAAATACACACCGACGCAAGCAGCGTAGGACTCGGTGCCGTCCTTGTACAAGACTGACGGGCTTGAAAGGGTTATCAGTTATGCTAGCCGGTCACTATCCAAGGCAGAAGCAAACTATTCCACAACAGAAAAGGAATGCCTTGCCATCCTCTGGGCTACATCAAAGTTTCGCCCCTACCTCTATGGCAGGCCCTTCAAAGTTGTCAGTGACCATCACGCCTTATGTTGGCTAGCTAACTTGAAGGACCCTTCAGGTCGTCTCGCACGATGGAGTCTGAGGCTTCAAGAATTCGACATTACCGTCGTGTACAAGTCCGGACGAAAACACTCTGACGCCGACTGCCTGTCTCGTGCCCCCGTCGACGCGCCGCCGCAAGACGACGACGATGACTGCTTCCTCGGAAGTATAAGTGCCGACGACTTCGCCGAAAGGCAACGGGCCGACGCGGAACTGGGGGGCCTTATTGAGTACCTCGAGTGCAAGACCGCCGTTGTTCCGAGAATATTCAAGCGAGGACTGCCGTCGTTTTTCTTACGGAACGGCGTTCTCCTGAAAAAGAACTTCTCGCCACTGCGAACGGACTACCTTCTTGTCGTGCACTCATCACTGCGACCAGAAGTTCTCCAGGCCCTACACGACGACCCGACGGCTGGACACCTCGGTGTTTCCCGCACGCTCGCCAGAATACAGGAAAAATACTACTGGCCACGCCTTTCTGCCGACGTCGCCCACTACGTCAAGACTTGCCGAGATTGCCAGCGACGGAAGTCACCGCCGACTAAGCCAGCGGGACTTCTGCAGCGAATCGAACCACCGCACCGGCCGTTCCAGCAAATCGGGATGGACCTACTGGGGCCGTTCCCGACGTCGACTTCCGGCAACAAGTGGATCGTCGTAGCGACTGACTAACTCACCCGCTACGCCGAGACAAAGGCCTTGCCCAAAGGCAGTGCCGCCGAGGTAGCCAAGTTCTTCGTGGAGAACATCGTCTTGCGTCATGGCGCCCCAGAGGTCCTTATCACAGACAGAGGCACCGCCTTTACTGCGGACCTAACTCAGGCGATCTTGAAGTACAGCGAGACGAGCCACCGCCGCACCACCGCCTACCACCCGCAGACCAATGGCCTCACCGAGCGTCTAAATAAGACCATCGCCGACATGCTCGCCATGTACGTCAACGTTGAGCACAAGACGTGGGACGCCGTCCTTCCGTACGTGACCTTCGCTTACAACACGGCCGTCCAAGAAACGACGCATATGACGCCGTACAAGTTGGTCTACGGAAGGAGCCCGGCGACGACGCTCGACGCCATGTTACCCAACGTCACCGACGAAGAAAATGTCGACGCCGCCGCTTACTTACAACGTGCCGAAGAAGCTCGACAGCTGGCCCGCCTGCGCATCAAGACCCAGCAGCACACCGACAGCCGTCGCTACAATCTTCGACGACGCTTCGTCGAGTACCAGCCCGGCGACCGTGTCTGGGTCTGGACGCCAATACGACGACGCGGACTGAGCGAGAAGCTTCTTCGACGATACTTCGGACCGTACAAGGTACTTCGACGTCTCGGCGCACTCGACTACGAGGTTGTCCCCGACGGCATCACGAACTCTCAGAGGCGCCGAGCTCGACCCGAGGTCGTGCATGTCGTGCGCCTTAAACCGTACTATGCTCGTTAACGCACCTGAGGACTCTAATGTTCGCTTTCTTTATTTGTTTTCTTTAGTATTGCATGTATTCATGTTCTGTTTTAAGCATCGGGACGATGCTTTTTCAGAGGGGGGCATTGCCGCGAGTCTTTTATTTCATGCGTTGAAGCTTCACCCACAAAGACTGTGGGCAACGCGCTGCGCAAGCCTCGCCGTGATGTGTAGGAAGCTTCGCGATTGTTTTGGAACAATCCGTTAAGATTACGCGCCGCACGAGAATGTTCCAGCTTTGTCGAGAGATAACGCCGCCAACAGCGATATCGCTGGAAAGTTCGATAGCGCCTGTATAAAAGCCGACGCGCTTGACTGCTTGTCAGTTGATCGACGGTCGACGCCCCGTTCGCCGCTATTATTGTACAGCGTGTATTGCTGTAGTTCAAGTTCTCATTTTCCGGCCACAAGTTCGGCCAAATAAACAGTTTCATTCTGCAAACGCCGACTGCTGTCTTCGTCGACGTCACGACCACGTGACAATATATCGAGTACAAGGCACACGTCAGAGTGATAACACACACATACCTTCGCCTACACGTCATCCACCCTTCGCGTTTTTACTACAAGATTTACTTCTGCAGAAGATAAATGTCCTATGCATGGACGATCTGCGTACCCGCGCGACTAGAGCTCGCAAACAGAAAAGCCGACTCCTGCTTGTTGAAGCCCAAAGAACAAAAAAATTACGCCATTTCCCGCTAAAGGGGACCATGAGGCGATCCGAAGCCGGAGCACTTGCACGATTGCGTTCCGTTGGCATTCTTTGGCATGCTACCGACCTCGCGTTGTGGAACGCGAAGAGGAACGCTACGCGCGTCTTGTCTTCCCTCTAGCCTGGCCGTTAATTCTCACAGAGAGGGGGAGGGGACGCGCATGCGCTGGTGCTCATCGCGGCGTTGCGCAGGAGAGAATTTCGGCATGTCTAACCCGAGTATCAGAGGAAGAGTGGGGAGGGGAGAGGGGAAGTGGAGAGGGTATGCGCATGCGCAGTAAGGGTGGTCACGCCGCACACCACCACCACCACTGGATTGAACTCCGCCATAAGATACTTCGCATCTAAAAAATTACACCATCTCCCGCTAAAGGGGACCATGAGGCGATGCGAAGCCGGAGCACTTGCACGATCGCGTTCCGTTGGCGTTCGTTGGGCATGCTACCGACCTCGCATCGTGGAACGCGAAGAGGGACGCTACGCGCGTCGTATCTTCCATCTAGCCAGGCCGTTAATTCTCACAGGGCGAGCGGGGAACGCGGTCGACAGGCGGGCGAGAGGGGTGCAGCGTAGGAGAGGAGAGAGAAGGGGAGGGGGCGCGCATGCGCTCGAGCTCATCGCGGCGTTGTGCAGGAGAGAATTTCGGCATGTCTAGCCCGCGTTTCAGAGGAAGAGTGGAAAGGGGGAGGGGAGACGGGAAGGGGAGAAGGTGAATGGAGAGGGGAAAGGGGAGAGGGCTAGAGGACAGGGGGAATTGTGAGGGGAGTGGAGAGGAGGTATGTGGAGAGGGTATGCGCATGCGCAGTAAGGGTGGTCACGCCGCACACCACCACCACCGGATTGAGCTCGACCTTAAGATACTTCGCATCTAAAAAACTGGCCGCGTATCTGCGTGCTTCGCTGCAAATGTCGCCCAAAGACGATAGAAGAGGCGCTGCGTGAGATATGGACGCCATCTGGCAATACGTCGGGAAACATGAGTGCTGTTGCAGGCTGGTAGTCCGGCGCAGCAGCAGGCGAAGACCGGCGGTGACCAAAGCGACCGGCGGGCCAGCCGAAACCGCGGTTTGGCGCGAAGCGCGGAAGCAGAACATCCGCACTCAACGAGTACTCTCCACACACTCTTTTATTTACACGTCGCCTTGGTAAAACAGGAATGCCAGAGCGGCGCCATGGCATTCGTACAGTGCAATACAGAACCGAAACCGAAACACAACAATGAGCTCGTGCAGAGGGCACGGAGGAAGGCAAGTTTCAGCGCAGTCGCATTTCAGCGCAGCTTAAGAAACTAGGGTCTTTAAAATTACGTACGTATGAATTTTCTATTAAAGGAACACACGACCTAATACATACTTAGTGATGTTGCGCCTGAGAGATGCGTAATGTTTGCTTTTTGATCGACAATGTACGCAAGTAGAACTAGTCAGCCGTTCAAGATGGCTGGCCCTCTGGCAAGTGGTTCAACTTTGGCCGAGTGGCTGATCGAGTGACGTGCCGACAAACAGAAAGACAGACAGAAAGACAGACCAAATTTCTCCGTTTAAGTATCCCAAGAGAGACTATCGTCTTAAAAACCTCTGGATTTGCACACTGCCCGATATGCCACATTTAGAGAGCACACAATGCAGCCACAATTACCATGAATAGCATCCTCTACATATGTTGCTGAAAACAGCTCACTTACATGTCCTAATATGCCTAGATTCCTCATTTATATTAGGTGGGTAGTTCTAGAGTAACAAATTATATAAATCTAAATAGTCTTGCTAATAAATGTCGCACAGAAATTCTTTAATAATGGGAACAATATGAACTAGGTTTGCTTCGTGTAATGCTATTCGTCATTTTCAAAATCTTGGTGCTCAGCGGACACCCTAATGTGCCTACCACTAAAACAGTTTTGATGCTTTGGGTTCAGTAGAGTTATGTAGTGATGAGTCTTTTAAATTTTTTGTGCACTGATATCTCTGTAAGCTGTGACATGCTCTTTTTAGGTTTGTCATATTCATTCAAGTTGCAGCATCACGCATGAGCAAGTTATTGCTATTGAACATGTAACAGCCGCATTTTGTAATTAATTCTGTGCATTTTTTGGAGAAGTGTTCTCATTTAAATATTGTTTGCTTGATAAGTTGGCATGTAAGAAGTGCTACCAGCATCGATATATACTTTCCTGGGTACGGCCCTGCTGTAATCGCAGTACTAAATGTAATATAATAAATTATTCCTACTAGATGTCATCGCAAGAGCGATCACAGAGCCAAAGCAGGTAACTTTGTTGAAAGTTAGAGCCCCCTCTAAAACGAAAGGACTGCACGGAGTCTTGATACACCAGAATCCCTATAAAGGCACATTCTTCTTCTGTGACACTGTGACGCTCCAGTGGTCATGTGGCGCGAGATACATTCACAGCTGCTTTGTGTGCCCACATTGTTAACGTCTGAGCTTTCGTCTTGTTCCGCCATATCGGGGGTCTCAACTCACCTCAGCTAACGGGCCGCATTCACGAAAATTTACTCCCGCAAGGGCGGGCAATGATGAAGGTAGGAGGGGGGGGGAACAGGTTTAAACTACCGTCATTTCGCAGCAGACCTTTCCCATATCTCATATACTGGATCATTTTTGAAGGGGATTTGGCGGCAGGATTCCAACAACATATCGATACCCATTGTTGCAAAATAGTGCGGAACGGAGCAACTGGAGCGCGCCAGACTCTATCGAAGAAGAGGAAACCGAGGGCCATCGAGGGCACGTGCACGTGGCCGGCGCAGCAGTCGCCTTTAGTATTGCCATTAAACGGACGTCTCTCTTTCACGTCTGGGGAACCAGTCATTTCGTATCACCCATAATGACTAAAATGTAGACGCCGATTCCGAAATATAGCTTTTGTTTCACGGTTATGTATCAACACACGCTGACCGCAGGGGGTGCCTCACGAAAATGTGCTTTCGATCTGGCCTGTGTGTCCAAGAACTATATAAGAAAAAAATTGGCCGCGTATCTGCGTGCTTCGCTGCAATGTCGTCTAAAGACGATAGAAGGGCGCTGTGAGAGATGGGACGCCATCTGGCAATACGGGAAACACGAGTGCTGTGTTCGGGCTGGTAGTCCCGGCGCAGCGGCAGGCGAAGACCGGCGGTGACCAACGCGACCGGTGGGGACGCCGGCCAGCCCGAACACGCTGTTTGGCGCGATGCGCCGAAGGAGAAGAAACGTCCGCACTCACGAGTACTCTCCACAAATCTTACTTACACGTCGCTGGGTAAAAAGGAATGCCAGAGCGGCGCCCCCTGTCATTTGTACAATGCAATACTGAACCGAAACCGAAACACAACATGAGCTTGTGCAGAGGGCACGGAGGAAGACAAGTTTCAGCGCAGTCGCATTTTCAGCGCACCTTAAGAAACTAGGGTTGTAACATTGTAGGGCGAGTAGGGCCAGAAGGACCGTCACGACGAAAACCTGCCTCCTCAGTCGTATTCGCCTGGAACGTTGGTGTGGCTTCGCGTTCCTCCTCCGCTCCTGGCCTTTCCACAAAGCTACTGCCTAGTACGAAGGCCCCTACCGCGTCCTACGTCAAGCATCCCCAGTTGACTATATGATTGAGCCTGTTCAATCATCTACGAACCGCCGTCGTCGCGGCCGCGAGACTGTTCACGTCGATCGACTGAAGCCGTATTAGACCCACCAGTTGTACCTGTTCCTTAGGTCGCCAGGATGGCTCCTTTTTCCGCGGGGGAGTGATTTGTAACATGGTAGGGCGCAGACAGAACGCTGCGAAAGAAGAAGACGAAGACGGTTGTTGTTGGCGCTCGCACTTGCTCGGCTTGGACCGCTGATCGCTTCAGCTGTGGCAATCTTTTAATAAACGCGTTACTGTCTCAACGTTAAACGCATACCATCAAGGTCTTTAAAATTGCGTATCTATGTATTTTCTGTTAAAGGAACACACCGCCTAATACTTACCTATTGATGTTGCGCCTCAGATATGCGTAATGTTGCTTTTGGATCAACAATGTACACAAGTATGAACCTAGTCAGCCATTCACGATGGCTGGCCCTTGGGCAAGTGGTTCAACTTTGGCCGAGTGGCTGAATCGAGGGACGTGCCGACAAACAGAAAGAAAGAATGAAGGACAGACAGAAAGACAGACAGAGAAAGACAGACCAAAATTTCTGCGTTTAAGTTCCCCAAGAAAGACTATCGTCTTTAAAAAAAATGGGATGAAGACAGTCATGTGCGGGCGGAGGGCCGCTAGCGAGAGGTCCGCGAGCTGCGTGTTTGAGGCTCTATATAGTGCGCTATATAGTGCGAGAGTTACATGATACTGCCGCAACAGCGTTGCAATGTGCAGGAAATAGAATAAGTCCATTAAACAAGGCGTGGGGTGAAGTATATTCGCTGACGAAATATCTGGCTTGAAAAAGGACAATGACAGATTCCGTGCAGGGTGATGTCCCCTTACCTCGAACCATTAGCACGATGAGCAAGCTTCGAGAGGCTTAGTCGCGCCTTTTTGCCAAATTCGAACGAACCCCGAAAATATATCAAAATCGCTTCGACCACTCCTGCAAGTCCTAACTGCGTAGTCCAATGGCCACCTTCTACCGGTAAAATATCGCTGGGAAGGCATAAACCATTATAATTGGAAAAAACGAGCACTATGCAAACCGTGCATAACATACACTGCTCAAAACTGCAAGGACAAGCCCTCAAATATGAGTTTATAGATGACATTGAAGAGTGGCACTACGTTCGGGAACGAGAGAAGTGAAAGATGAGCTCGACAGCTACGCTCATTCTGCAGAGGTCCACAAAGACATCCTAAATTTGCTCCAGTGGTGGTAGTTATGAACAACGACTGCCGACGCCTTCGCAGTTGGCAAGGCAGATGAGGTGCGCCCGTGTGACCAGCGCGAGCAGTGCAAGAAGCTCTAGCGCGGCAGGATACGTGATGCAGCAGCGCATGGCGTGCTTAAAGCAGGAATCTCTTGATACTTTGATTTTTCACACAATAACAAGTGAAGAAGTAAACTATAAACTATGCCACAAGAAATTTATAGACTGTATATCCCAGCAGTGGTGTGGTGTATGAAAATAATGCTATGACAAATAGTTTTTTTCTTCCTTTCGGCTGCTTATACGCATACACGTGGCGCACGATTGGCTTTGTGGTTGGAGCATGCTATAAATTTCAATAGGCTATAAAGTGCAATAAAAACAAAGTGAAGTAAGCGCTTTGCTCTGCCAAGCCGATCTAGAACACATGCTCTGGCGGTGCTCCGTGTTTTACGCGGCGGCGAAGTCATCACGCCGTCCAAATGGGAGGCTGCTATTACAAGCTCCGCGCTAGAAGAACAGCTATTGGCCGCGAGATCGAGCAGAGTCGGCACCTAACGGCGAGCGGACGAAACCTCGTGGTGTGGATGGCTCCTTGCGTCGTCTGCTAGCACACCGTGTTCGCATGTGTGCGTGCGTCATGCACGTCTTCGGAGGACAGCTTGCTCCGTTTTGTGGCACAATATTGAATGCTTGTACGTATGTCTACACGAGATACACAAGCATTTCACCTTCCGGACTGTATGTACTCTAATAAGTAAGTGCATGCACGTGTCGGCATGGTGCTAGATCTAACCGTCGTACCGTCCATTCGCCAAAATCATTTCAATGTAGGTGCCACTTTGTCGTTCAAGCACATCACATAGTGCATTTGGCGCCGTCCTAACGCAAGAAGTAAATGTCGAGGTGTGAATGTAGAATTTTAGCGACACCTTCTCGTGAAGTGTAGGCGATTTCGAAATCCTTGTGATACTGCAAAGTATGACTAGCGTCTGCAAAGGCGGTTAGCGGTAATAAACACCCCAAGCCACGCATATCTATAGCGGTACACCTATTCATGCAAACAGAAAGGTCGAGTGCAAAGTACTACTTCATCTAATTCCACAGAAATACAAGCTTTTTTTTGTGGCCACTAGAGCAAGAAGTAAATACTTAATTGGCTCAGTCGCGCCATTATTTGTATTGTGGTATAGACAGTACCACAAGTTAAACACGTAGAAATAAAGCAAGACAAGACATCGAGCACAGTGCAAAACAGGACTGTGACCGAAGGCCAGTACCCCATTGATTCTCAGATTGCACTTCTCCACAAGTAACAGGAACGTTAATCCGGCTTCGTGCATTAATGTGGCAATGGCGGGCGTATATACATCATGCAGTCAACGTGTTTTATTCGCCGACAATCGACTAAAACCGCCTACAGCGAAACGCCGCTGCGTACATTGTATACGCGCCTCCGACCACCTATCCCACTAACGCAGCGACGGTGTTGCCACGTATAGCCGATCTCGCGGCGATAGGCAGTCCAACGGGCCCGCGACGCGCCAGAGAGACTGGTCTTTCTGTTCCGATGTCGGAGCGGCCCGCACTGTGCTAGAGCGCGCTGCGATGGACCTAATAAAGTTATCCATCAATCAATCCATCCTTTGTTGTTATTGCGCTCCCTATCGACACTGGACTCGGGCTGCAAATCACTTCCCTTGCTACCATGTCTGCTACAAAACGCCCTTCATGATCCCCAGTGTATTTGCAGAAAAAATGGGTACAGTACCACTGCCAAACAAACATTCATTGTATCCGTATGCCGCTCAACTGTTTGCACCGTGAGCCCCTTTTTACAACAAATTACCGTATGTTAAAGTATAATGTTAGCGAAACATGCGCCAGCAAAGCGTAGATATTTGCCACTTAAAACACCTTGCCGTCGATTCCATGTTCAGGCAACACCTAGATTACTGGCTTGGGCCTCAGTCGGGCCCGATCTGTGGTCGGGCCGGGACGGGCCGGGTAGGTGAAATTTTTTCTCGGGTTCGGGCCGGGCCCGGGTCTCATTTTGAGTCATCGGGCCGGGTTCGGACGGGTAAATTTGAACGAGTTCCGGGCCCTGGCCGGGCCTGGGCTGAGAATTACGGCCCGTGCAGTGCTCTAGTCACGACCACGTGACATTATTACTCGCACTCAACCCGTGCTCTGTTAAGATATATCATTCTGTGTTCGTGAGCGCATTCGCTGGCACGTTTGTGCATATTTTCGTCCTTGTCTCAGTAGTTGCGCCATGGTGCAACATGCATGGCCAACTAGCACAACTTTTCACGTTGCTGAACAAACACGTCTCAATGGATTAAACAAAGATGCCATCGAACTAATCAACCAGGATGAAATGAATGTGTTAGTTCCTAGTTATTCAAAAAAATGAACTTTTAGCATTCCATCATTTTTGGCAGGCTTCAAGATTGAAATAGTAAAACTAAAAGTAATTAAGACACGACCGCTGCTGTCCCGTGAATACAGAATAGCAGAATACTAATAATAATTGTTGTGGTTTTACGGCGGAAAAGCACGCTATGATTACGAAAGATGCCGTAGTGGAGGGCTCCGAAAATTTGAATACCTCGATTTCTTTAACGCGGACCTACATCTAAGCACACGGGCCTCCGCATTTTGCCTCCATCGATATACGACCGCCGCGGCCTTCGGGTTAAATACTTAATAAAAGAAGCTAAGTCGGGTTCCTTTCTGAGGAATAAATGCGAAGTATCTAAGGTATTATAAGCGTAATAAATAACCGCGATCCAAATGATGTTTTTCAGGAATCTTACCTCTGACCTAAGTGACCATTTGCCAATATTTTGTTTTCTGCCAAGACATGAGAACAAAAGGCGTTTTCCGCATCAGCCTTTATCCGCCGTCACTTCAATGAACATAATATGAATTCTTTTCGCACATTGCTTGAAAAACACAGATTGGTCAGAAGTTTATAATGAAGACTGATCCTCATATTCGTATGACACGTTTTATCGGAAATTAAAGTTGTGCTACGATGATTCTTTCCATTAGTACAGGTGAGAAAACACAAGAAAGCCAGAAAACCGTGGGTAACCCGAGAATTATATACTAAATGCAGGAACGTGACAAACTTTTGATGCATTTATTCGTTCCAGGGACCTTGTTGTATTAAGCGAATATAAGAAATAAGAAACAAGTTGAATGCGGACCTTAAGAAAGCCAAGAACAGTTATTATGAACATATGTTCACTACTGTATCAGACAATCCTAAGAAATTATGGAACGTAGTTCGCAGACTAATGGGAAACCAGCACGACATAATCCCACATGCTTTAACAATAGAGGGCGTTGAATATAGTGATACCGCTCTGGCTAACAAATTCAATGACCATTTTTTGCGGACAGGAGGGGCAACTCAGTCTAATGCTTCTTTAATCCATTCTGCAGAATTCTTAAACAACGAGTGCTCCAATTCCATTTCTTACACCTTGCACTGAAACGGAGGTATATCACATTCTTAAGGCATTGAAAAAAGATTCTGCATCAGGAATAGACGACATAAAGCAGTTCCAATTATAGCTGTTGCTGATGTTATCACCGCTCCATTATGCCATATCTTTAACAGTGCTTTTACTAACGGGATCTTTCCAGACACATTGAAAATTGCTAAAGTGATTGTACTGCATAAGGGTGGCCCCGTAAATGATCTAAATAATACCGACCAATATCGGTTCTTCCTCTTTTTTCAAAAGTGCTGGAACGTCTCCTTAAGTGCCGACTAACTAAGTTCCTCGATGACACTCATGCCCTTGTGGATCAGCAGTTTGGCTTCCGTGAACATAGGTCTACGGAAACAGCTCTTGTTGAGGTCAAGGAAATGATTCTTAGTAATTTTGAGAACAAATTATACACTGTCGGCCTTTTCCTGGACCTCAGAAAAGCTTTTGATTCGATTCAACATCCCATCCTATTTAATAAACTAGCGTACTATGGAATTCGTGGGGTTGCTCTTAGCATGATTCAAAATTACTTCACCTCGAGATTACAATACACATGTTATAACGGGTTTTGTTCACAGATGAAAGAAATAGCTCTTGGTGTCCCACAAGGATCGATATTAGGTCCCTTTTCTTTTAATATATTAATGACATTGTAACATACCACTTACTCCTGATATAGTTTTGTACGCTGACGACACAAGTTTATTTTTTTCCGGTAACAGTCTATGTGGACTCGAAACTACAGCTAACAATTGGCTAGATCAACTTTATGTTTGGCTTTCAGCGAACCAGTTACAGTTGAATGTCAGTAAAACCAATATGTTGTTTTTAAGCCTGTAAATAAGCCTGACGACTGTTCTATTTGTATCAAGTTTAATGACGCCGTAATCGAACGGACTTCTGTTTTTAAGTTTCTCGGAGTTCTCTTTGATGAAAACCTTAGCTTCAAAACATGTCATAAAGATTCATTCCAGCATCTGTAAGTAACTGGCACATTGTTTAGGATTAGGCACTTCGTTCCTGTTTGGTTGAAACTTCGCTTGTATCACGCAATAATTCAATCTCACCTTAGTTACTGCCTACTGATATGGGGAACCACATGCCAGTCAAATCTGAATCGGCTTATAACTCTCAGAAGCGAGCAGTTCGCTCAATAGAAAACCTTGGATACCGAGATCATACGGCAAATGTATTCTTAAAACATGGCCTTTTAAAAATAACTGCCTTATACAATCTAGGCTCGCCATTATATACGAGGTGAATTCGAAAAAATACAACTGTTTTCTTCAAAGGTACCTTTCAACTAACACCCAATACAATTTCAGACATGACCAGTTTAGAGTTCCCTTTGTAGGACAGTTTATGGTACAAAACAGCTTGCATACTTAATTCCGTCCTTTATAAATGCACATCCTAGCACTCTCAGTATTGCGCAAAACTGCAAGTCTTTGAGTTGCTTAAAAATGCATGAAGATGTACTTGCTTTACCTTAATGACTGAATTCATTGCTAGGTCTATTTTGTTGGACGTATCATTTTGGTTTAGTGCTGTATAATAATTATTTCTTGAATTTGTCACATTGTCAGTGCCGCATTGAGCTTGTAACATTTTTTGTTATTACAAATTGTATTAGCGTATAGTGTCGTTTTGGTTCAGCGCTGTATACATAATTTTTTTTTGTCAAGCTGTCTGTGTACATTGCGCTTTTATAATTTTCATTATTGTAAATTGTATTAGCGTATACTACTTCTTATTTCTTAGAAATTGTGTTACTTTTTTCATTTACATGTAACAAATTTATTATTGTTACTTTTGTAGAAATTTGTCTGCCTTGTGTTCTATGCTGCCTCACTGTTGCAGCAATGTATGGGTGACAAGGCCTCAGTCAGGCAGACAGCGTTCTGCCTTTAGCCTTGCCATCCAAGACCCATTTGTGTCTGAAACAAATCAATAAATAAATAAATAATTCCAGTCTACGGACTTTGTAACAGACAGATCGTAAACTAAAAAATTATTGAGATCTCATTGCAAAATACGATTAAAAATGTGCACTGATATTTCATGATTCATTTGGAATATTAAAGTTCACACCATAGTGGTCAGCCAATAAGTGCTCCTCCGGTCATATCGAGATCTAAAAGTGCGCGTTGTGCCCATTTCGTGCTCTTTGTACTATGAAATTCGACGGTCTTCACAGAAGTGGCTACAATGTTCCTCGTTGTCCCAAAAGTGTTAAATAACGCAAATGAAAAAGCGTTTGCCGATAGCGCACGCTGTAGCATCAGTATTAGCAATTCAGTTTAGATACACATTCCTACGTTCTTCAATTTATTTATTCCCACTCTGAGGTAATGCAACATGCAAACACCTGAGTGGTTTCCCAAGGAACTCTGCTAACATATACCACAAAATATCTTGTTCGTACCAGCACATATGCTTCACGCCGGCTCTGCAAAAAAACCTCGGGAAGTAGCACGTTGCTGCAATATCCCACGCTACGGCAGCGTAGAAGCCAAGAAATAACACCAAATAAAAAACAATTCTATATACCTTGCAGGTGCAGTTATTACGGCCAGACATCTTGCGCGCAATGCTGCAAGCTGTCTGGCGCAGTATATGTCTACAATAACTGTCACTTCACTGCAGTCGTCGGCTTCAAGACAACGCCGACACACAGACCTCTCCTTTCTGCGCACTCAAGTGAAGCGACATTATCAGGGCGCGTATACTGCTTCCTTTTGGTCTCTTTTATTAGTGCCGCGTCAATGCATACGACATCGCAGGATTTTGAATTCTTTTATGTTGGTACGCCACGTGGTGCCATTCACGCGAACTAAGCCGCCGGTAACCAGAAAAGCTTCATATGGTTATCAGCCATGAAAAATTGGCCGCTGAAATATTACCAAACTTTATTGACAGAGAACAAGTAGTTGAATAGTAGTGGATGTTATTTAAAGTGCATTGTCAGTGATGCTGCCGAGAACATCTGCGGAACAATTGTTTGAAGCAGCAAAATTTTCATTTTAGAGCACTTTGTAGCAGCGAAAATTTCCATCTTGAAGCACGTTGGTGCAGGTAATTTTGAACCTAGGAGCACTGTAGAGCAGCTAATTCACATCCTGGAGTACACCGGAGGAGCAAGCTCCATTTACATTCAGGCATTTAAGAATAGTATTAGGAGGCTTATGAAGAGCTAGAAATATCTGGATTCATTGCAAATCTCATGGAGAAAATCGCCTCAAGAGTACTCCATATTTCCCTCGACAATGCAAAAATAAGGGCGCCATGCAGCTGAGTTATGGTGTACTGGTATAGGATAGTGTGTCGTCTGGCGCCGAAAACGTGGCTCTTTTTGCGATGGCGGCCATTGGTGCCAGAGCACACCGTACTACTGTGTCGCCACCTGTCACCACCGCCTGAAGTAATTTATGGCAACCTGGGATACAAAGCCTCCGAGATCAGAAGTTGTAGTGGCCGCGTGGTCTTGCGATACCTGGAAAACTCGTTGATTGTTCCCATTTGTTTCCATGACGCGTTAGCGAATTTTTTGCGTACACGGCAGACCAGTGTTTGAGGAAGCTGATGCAATGCAGCTTTTGCAGACTGATTGGAATTAAGGGCTTTTGATCACAGGATAAATCCAATACCCCGATACATCGTGGTGCATTTAGCTGCATTGCTGCGCTTCGGCTCCTCATTGAGGAGCAAATTGTTTAAAGAAATGGAGCAGCATTGGACATTGAGCGTTATATTTTTAAATGCGATTTTTTTCACTCATACCTTTCTTTTTCTTCTTTTACCATACTCTTTTCACTCTCACTGTCCCTTTAATCGCCAATCCCCCGTGAGTGTATCGGTTGAGGTGTCCTCACTTGAGAGACAGTTACGTGCACACCACACCCAATTTCCCTTTTCATTTCCTTCTTTCTTTTAAGAATCACCCCCCCCCCCCCTTTGAGCCGCCGCATGCCGCGCCAACGCCTCCTCTAGAAAGATGCCTGCGCGTCAGCAGTCTTGCACGGTCGGGCTAGACCGCACGCGCGCTTCTTTTCTAACGGCCTTCTCACCCGCCGCGAAAGCAATGGGAGAGTTTCTCAGTATGTTTCGCCGCCCGTCGGCGGTAGGGGCGGTGCGACCCTGCCCCTGCATCTCCTGCGCCGCGCACACGGCACAAGACCGTTGCTCGTTGTGTTGTTTGTGGTTCTGGGGGGAGGAAGAAGAGGCTAATTTCTTCAGCCCTTCAGGGAGCACGGCGCAGCGTCTCCTCGATGTGAAACCGCGGAATGGGGGCTCTCGACGGAGAGGGGAGGGATTATTCAGGAAGTCGGGGATAGAGGGAGGATCGTCTCATAAAAAAAAAAAAAAAAACTAATGTTATCAGACGGCTCGCCGCATAATGTAGGTACGCATGTGCCCGTGGATAATACAAGCTTAGACTCAGTAAAACTGTGGAAGAATCGGCTAACGAGGCATATGCAGGAGGGTAGCGACTTGGGCGAGTTGGAAAATGTCCATGATGGTTAGCGCGAACGCAACACGGACGAAATGAAGAAAAAACGACGACACAAGCGCTATCTAACAACTGAATGTTTATTGGAAAACTCACAAATATATATGTAAAGAAAGAGAAAAAACAACAAACCCGCACATGCACCAAAGATAATTGACAGATAAAAACGTGTATGCTAACAAAACTACGCCCTTTCCCAGGAAAGACACTTCCTCATCAATCAAAGCGATAGAAGGGCAGCTCACGCAGTTCTCTTAGACATATATATTTGTGATTTTTCCAATAAACATTCAGTAGTTAGATAGCGCTTGTGTCTTCGTTTTTTTCTTCTTTACCTCCGTGTTGCGTTTGCGCTAACCATCATGAGGCATAACGCAGGAGGCTGAAGCACTGGCAACGATCAGAGAGAGAGATAAACAACGCTGCACCTGTTCTGCAAGCAGATAGCAACAAATAACCTTTGGCCCTTGGTCTCGTTGGACAACGAGGCCCGCAATTAAGAGAGGTCACTTACATAATGACGAGCACGCCTTCCCCTTTGCTAGCTATTTTCTATTTCTTTATTTTTCCAAATATATTTGGAGTGGTGTTTCAGGGCTAAAAGCTGCAGGTCTGCATCTTGACAGCTCTTTGAAACACGTACGTGAGTTGTATCTCTTAGGGTTGAAAATAACTGCGTATATGGAGAAAGAAAGTAAAAAAACAAGAGAGGACTCTCTGATGCTGAATAACCCCTTCGGACGGTACGCCGGAGAGTGGTGGTGTGCATTGTCATGGTGTTAACACCACCTGGCAACATTTATTCCGGGGACCCCGAGCTCTTTCGCGTTCCTTTGTTAGCGTCAGGATGGCTGGGCCGTAAAATAGACACAATAGAAAACGCAACGCACGACACACAGTTAAAAGGGAAAAAAGAAGTTTGCATTTAATTCTCAACAACTTGGTTACAACGCAAAACTCATAACACAAAGTCGCATACGCATATATAACCAACGCACAACCGCTCTAATCGCACCGCTCAAACGCAAAACCGCTCAATCGCTCGCACTTTTCAGACTCTCCAAGTCGCTTATTATTATTACAGACCTCGGATGTGACTCTTGCGCTTGCGCTGCTGACGACAACAACAGGCAGCATCAGCTGTACAAGCTATAGACTGCGAGCACAAGACAGGAACGAACTACACTACCCGAGGCCTGAGTTTCTAGCTCTTTTGGTCAAGATAGCCCCGCCACGGTGGTCTAGTGTTATGGCGCTCGACTGCTGACCCGAAGGTCGCGGGATCGAATCCCGGCCGCGGCGGCTGCATTTTCGATGGAGGCAAAAATGTTTGAGGCCCGTGTACTTAGAATTAGGTGGCGCGTTAAAGAACCCAGGTGGTCAAAATTTCCGGAGCCCTCCACTACGGCGTCTCTCATAATCATGTGGTGGTTTTGGGACGTTAAACCCCAGATATTATTATTATTTGGTCAAGATAGTGGTCCTTTTTTTCGATAAGGCCTCTGAACACCTGCCACGCAGGAATGTGCTAGAAGTTTTTGAAGCAGCAGTCCAGCCCTACTTGCAACGCGCTCCCATCTTAAGGTGCCCTGAAGGCATTGACGACAGCCACTCGCGACGATCCGCAGATCTCATAGGCCGAAAAATTCCTAAGATTTTTCCTCGTCAATCACTTAAACCAACTGACTGACGCAAACGACAAGCCTTCCACCTACGCACACAATAAGCCGACTAGGAAGCATTTTAGGTTGTGAACGAGACATTTGTGAAGTCCGGAAAAGTTTTCACTTGAAAGGGTCAACTATTTGCGAGTGCTTACGAGCATTAAATATTATTTCTAAACCTCAGAATGTCTACACGTTTGATGGCGGAGAGCTGTACTCCCGGCTCTTGCATTTATACGTTTTTCAATAAGCTTAAGCTCGATGCGCGTTGCGCATATACGAAGTCAAAATAAACCATTTGTGCGTCTTCAACGATTAGGTAACTTGTTTTTCAAACGCGCGGTGAGTGAAGAAGCGCGCCCGAAACCAGTGTCGTACACGTTCCTCTAAAATAGGAACGACTGCTCGTTCCTCGTTCCTCCCAATATTGAAACGAGTTCCCGTTACAAGTTCCCCTAACGCGAAAGGAACGCGTTCCAGTTACATTTCGAAAATTGGAACGTGTCGTTACATTAACGTTACATTTGACTTTTTAATCAAAATATAGTGTCGGATAATCCTGAGGTGAAATAAAGTGAGCAATATGTAGCTCACATCTCGGTACATATATAGTGCGAATTTGACATCACCGAAAGTACGTTATATGTACATAAAAGAATCTAAAGAAATGCTCCTAGGCGAATTCTTTGGAGACCATCGGCCATACTACACACAGTTGAACTGCAACTTTCGTGCTCGTCTAATAAAAGTGCAACACATGTGGCACTTTGCACATATAGGTCTACAGGTGCACAGTTAGGATACTATACTTGAGATATTAAAATAGAAATTTCCACACATGCACCAACATAATAAGGTTTCTTGCACGGGAAACCTCATCAAAAGGGACAATATATAGGCGTTTAATGAGTGCTGATTCAATATTCCAGTGTGGGCGTAAAATAATGTCCACGATACATATTCGCAACTTTGTAAAGTCCTTTGTTCGCCCTCAGCAACAGTTGCATCTCGATGTGGTATCCGTCAGACGGATACCAACATCTCGTCAGCACTTGGCTGGCAATTTCGAAGAGCCGTTCCATGGAAATACTTGAGGGTACTGCGTGTTGTACGCAAATCAGGACAATGTCAACTAAGGTCGTAGGGGCGAGGGCAGGCTCAGCGGGCGCAACAAGAATATAGCGCTGGATGTACGCGTATTGTTTATTGCATGACAGAGACGTTACCAGTGCGACGGCTGTCGAACTGAACTCAAATGTTATTGTAGACCGATAGCACGGGGATAACTCGAATGTCGAAGGAATGCCTTCAACAAGGTTTTCAACTGCTCGAAGAAGACCGGACGAAAACGGGAACACGTACGCACACACAAGCGCAGAATTTCCAACTGACTTAATTTAAGGAAAACATATGTCATTTATGGGTTCTTCAAAATAACAAATATAAGAGCAAGGACCAATCGCGCAATGACAATGTTAAGAAGAATAACAAGAACGCGTGCGCATCACGTACGCGGGAGTGACCTGACGTGTCCATCTAAATATTCCATTTCATCTCTTGATAGTGATATGGAAGGGAGCTGACAGAGCTATCGCGCCTTTTTGCGATGTAAAACCCCTTTCAGCTATATTCTCTAGATCAGGCAAGAAGCTTTTACAATCCCATTTCTTGCAATGCATCTAGGCCAGATTGCTGTCCGTGCCGGTGCGCAAGGATCGGTTGTGCTCCTGTGCACGTTCATTGAAACATCGGCCTGTTTGGCCTATGTAAGACCGACTTCACGAAAAGGGCATCTCGTATATAGCGTTAGAAACGCAACTGGTGAACTTCGTCTGATGGTGCTTCTTGCATGACATCTCTTGTTTTGTTCTTGTCAGAGGTGGGCGGTCGTTTTTAGTTTGCAGGCACCAAGAAGACGATGCGAATCCCATCCATCGTGTGTCCTTCTTAACGTTGTGGGACGCGGTTGCTCCCGTAGTACATGACATGGTCGGTCTCGGCGTCGCGCGTTTCCCTGCGCCCCAGCGAGGGTCAAGTGAAAAACCAGGATGCTTCATAGTCACGGGACCGGAGAACGGTAGATTTTCGCGCCTCACGCGGTCGCCCACCCGCCCTGTTCTGCACGATGCGCTGCATGCGTGCGCCTGTACAATGCGGTGGAACGTTTACAGAAAGAACGCCGTCCCCTCTGGCGTCTACCACTGTGGGGGTCGATGCCCCGCTGTCGCTTGCTTCCTTGTTCACCATTACTACCTTTGCTAACTTCTGCTCGGCTGACTTAAGCCTTTCCCCCATTGCCATTGTTTTTTCCCGCTCTGTCACCAACGCATTCTCCAGCTCGGCGATTCTTACCATGAGCTCATTCTGGGCAGCCATCGTTGTTTCCATTTTCGCCTCTAACTCGCATTGCTTACACTTGGCGTCAGCTCCCTCTGTCTTCTGATCCGTACAAACCTCTATTTTCCATCCCATTCCGCACCCTGAACACTTTACGGTTTTTTTGACCATGGCTAGATCGTTCACACGGCGGATTAGATACACTTAAAGCGAAATGGCATCACAAAACTCCGAAAGTATGCTACACTTCAAAGCACATGTGTACCTTTCAGCCACGTGGTGGCCGAACAAAGAAATAATAATAATTAAAAAAAACCCAGGCGACTGTCACACAGGAAACAGTACGAAGTTGTAAGCCCTATTGAGCTTCAATCTAGTGGCTTATGTACTCATATAACTAAAAAAAAACAAGCTCGAATCATGCAAAAAAAAAACTGATCTGACGCTGTCATTCCGGAGCCCACGAAAAACACGTCCGTCCTCTTCGATGACCGCTCAAGCGGGGGTGCGCGCCCGCGAAGCCGCCGCCAAGCGCGCGCGGTGTCGGCGGATCCCGGGACGGTGCGCGCCTAGGAGGCCGCTGCGAAACGTGCGCAGCGAGAAGCGGACCCGGAGACGTCGAGGGCTCGTGCTACGGCTGCAAACCGTGCGCAACGAGAAGCGGACCCGGCACTGCGAGAGCGGGAAGCGACTGCGAAACGTGTGCAGCGAGATTACTGCTGGGCGAAACCACTGAAGATTTCACGGTGTAACCATGATTGCTTCAGGAGCTTCGCCCCAAACTCTTCATCATTTACCCCGTGGATATGCTGTGATTTTTTTGCTATTGTTCTCGTAAATACATCCTGTATATATCCCAACCACTGTCCTGTACTTATGGTTTGGAACCTTCTATTTTTACGCGGACAGGTTTCATATATGCATGTAAACGGGATGCTGCGTCCATCAAATGCAAAGGAGGCTCCATCCCATCGACCAAGCTAACATCGTTGGAACTGCGTGCAGCCTCCTCAAGCACTTGCATCAGACGTCCGCATCGAGATTGCAATTCGTGTTCGAGCATATAGTATCGGCGTTAACGCAACGAGAGTGCTTCTGAACTTGTATGGATGGATCATGCGCATTCGATTGCGTCTGTTTGCGGCGGTAAGCATTTATAACCCACAGATTTCGGCGTCGTAGCCGGAAAAGCCGGGACCCGCGAGCGCGAAGCAATACAGCGCTCGAAGTGCGTTGTAATAGCTCATATAGGGGAGGGGCTTCGTAAAGCAAACTCTAAAATGTAACATTTTTTTACAGCTTACTTTTTAACCTACTACTGTTAAATCGTGACACGATTTCAGTTCGCTTCAAACAAACAGAAAGCTGATATTCTCCCAAGCCTAGCTGTTTTCTTTAAAATATGTTGCGCAAGTTAGTTGGTTTTTGATAAGAAAGCTTCTTCTCTCATATAATATGTGATATATACTATTATAACTATTCGAGTCCAAATTATTCGATCAAATCTGTATTAGCTATGACTTCGCTTTGGACCTCAATTTTACTATTCGCTCGTCCCTGCTAATAGTTTTTTTTTTTTCAATTTGTCGAATCTGCTTGCGCCATTCTCACGCAAGTTGCACATGCACGTTGCACGGCAGAGTCACCGACCGAAGGACATCTTGAGTACCTCTTTTTTAAATTTTCCTTTGTATAAAGTCATTTGGTGCTCTTGGCCAGATCCTCTCGTAATGTTGCCACGCGCGCTTATTTCTTTTATTTTATTCTGATCGGGCTTCACCCACAGAAACCTGTTACCCCTAGTCGTCGCAGGCCGCGGAACAATTCTTGGTAACTTAGGGATTGTTTCAGACTGTTTTGTTAAGATAACTCGCTGGACGTGAGTAACCGTGTTTAGTCAAGAGCTAACGCAGTCATCGATAATGCTGGAAGGTTCGATAATGCATGAATAAAATCATTTCACAGACGAGCATATTAGTGGACGCCCGAAGTCCGTGCTCGCCGTTATCTTTGTACCGCGAGCTTTTCTGGCTCTTTGAGTCTTTCTTTTACTCAACACAAGTTAGCCCAATAAAGCGTTTCATGTTTACCGACAGCGAATTGCTTTCTGCACCGTCAGGACAACGTGGCAATGATTAGAGGTTAGTGCTTCTTCATGCTCATATGTCATCGAATACAGTTTCAACATGAGTACGCTCTACTCGTTCTTCTTTTTCGTTCTATCACTCCCCATTCTTTCTCTCTACGTTTCTTTTTCTCTTTATTTCTACATCTTTATTTCTCTGTCTCTGCACTCGTTCTGTCTCCCATCCGAGGTATTGCATCCCACGCCGGACAAATCGACGCCCCGGCAGAGTGCGCGCCCGGCGCATTTGTTTGGGGAGCGATGCAGAAGATGAAGATAATGAGATAATTAAAGCATGATAATGAAAGCTTTCAGGAATGCTATACGGGGTAAGCTAAACAGGAACAGCTGTGAAACAATTGGGGAAACTCCACTTACTAAGGATGTTTTATTGAAGTATTTCGCGTTGGCGGACTAAAAGCAATCTGCAGGAAAACGTGTAAGGTACAGTCGCGCTCACTATGACTTGCAACACGGGAGGGCATGGACTCACGAGTTTAAAGATGGCGCGTGGCTACAACTTGCCTTAATTTCCACAACTAAATTATATTTTCTTATTCGGGATCATCCCCAAGTTAGATTAACAGCCTTTAGTTGTGGAAATAAGGACTAGTGGAAGTCATGGTTGATCTTAAAGCTTGTGAGGCCACGCGCTCCCGTGTTGCAAGTCATATTGAACGCGACTGTACATATCAGGAATTGCACATTTCTGGAAAATCTCGATAAAATTGAATTCCTAACCCATGTTTCCATTATCGCTTGATAGGCTTTTTGTTTGGAAGTGACGAATGCTGGTAAGAACATGAAAGACGCCATGCCGATTCAGCCCGAAAACAGCGAAAACGGCCGCTACCTATAACAAAACTGAATGCTTACGCTATAGGTATCCGTAGTTATTTGTAATTGTCTTTTGCCATATTGAAAGCTGCACGATAGCAATACATATATGATTTTGTTTCTTTGAAGATACTAAGTCGTGTTTTTATGATGCCGAGAATCAGAGAAGACAATAACCTTTATTGTTTGTACGTCCCAAACATATTTATTGAGAGACCGTTACGTGTAGGAACTAGAGTTACTAAAGTTCACTTGGAGACCTCGTCATAACGGCCTTTTCTTGAAGGTTGGATGGCTCCTAACCCGTTTGCACCGGCACCTTCCAACGTAGCGAGTAACACTGTCCCTGGAAAGGAAGCATGTTGTAAAAAATTTTTTCAAAGGTGCAACAAAACGTACAGCAAAAATTCAACGGCAGAAACCTCCTGCACACAATGTATTCAGTTATTCAGTGGGGAACAAGACTTGTTGCAAGACCAGAGTTGCAGTGCAAGATACACTCATTAGACCACCTCGACTTTCTCAGTTCTTAGCTATCTGTACCTGAAGTGGTGTTGCACTGCGTCGGGGACAGTCCACTTTCACCAAGGGGCGATGCTATGTGATGACGTCATCAGGCGACGTCATTATGACGTCACAAAAGTCATCATACCGCTACCACTCGTCCGGAGAAGGGCACATGGGATTTGAGACCGGGCTTGCGAAAGCATCGCAGAATCTCGCAAAGACTCGCTGAGTGGATCGCCCACGTAGCCACCTAAAGGTACACAAAAGGTAAATATGAAATCAACGTGGAATGCTGAAATAGCATGCCAGAACTGCTTGTTTCGTGCCGACAATGTATACTTAGTTCGAAAGAAAATCACGATTTATACCGTGTCACACAGGCACTTTTTATCGCGATCAGGGCCGATCCGGATTAGGTTTTATCAGTATCAGGGGCTGTTACACTGTCACATTTAATCGCGATCAGGCCCGATCGGCATAAACACGATCACGATCTGCGCATCATGATTTGGCTCCGTGATCGCTATTTGGCTGACTTCAGCACCAAGCTCGATCCTGATTAGGATCTATCGTGTAGCAACGACCAACTTGTTATCGCGATGAAGTTGTCAGGTCCAGATCGTCGCTGATCGCGATCAAAAGGGCCCGAGTGACACCGCTGTTAGCTGTATACATGCCGTTAGCGCACTTTAAGGAGACCGCCATCGAGAACGGCCTTCTGACGTAGCATTCGCCATGCCCGCATCGCCCGACAGTCGGCGCTGCGGAGCCAGGGGTTTTCGTGGAGCCTAGCCCGGCTAAAGCGGAGCTTACGTCCTTCTCAAGGGACACGTGAAACTCATTTTTGCAATAATGAAACTGAAATGCATGTTTCAGCTTCTTCAGTCTTTTAATACGATGAAATGTTCTTTTTTGTCATAGTTTGGCACCGAAGCCCTACTACGTCATTGGGTTCGCGTTCGAGAATGTCCCACTGGCGACGCAAATCGTGTTCTACATTCACCTTAACTGCTAGATTAATCATTCGCTGCTGTACATAATATTGACATATTAACGTTCTCGCGCACTGACCTTACATTCTGATGTAAAACGTTATGTGCCTTTAGTGTCCATTTATACTTAAAGCTGTTGCCTTAGCAGCAAGAAAGCGCCCCTCATAATCGTGCCGTGGTTTTGGGGCGTTAAACCACATCAATCTTTACCACAGCAGTAGGAAAATTAGTCGCCGCAGGTGCCAACTAAAGTGTAATAAGTGTTTTGCGGTACGTCAGACATGCATTATTTCGACAATTGCGACGGTTGAAGGCACATGTCTTTATGCAGAGTGGAGAATAATAAAATTACCAACGGTTATTTACTACCTAATACGTGAGCACAGCTACACACGTGGTTCCATTCTGTGATATATTCAGGTGAAGGATCTGATGGAGACAAGCATGTGCGCAGTTGCAGAATATTTCTTGTCGTACTCTTTATTTTTGTTTATATTAGTTAGTTTTCATGCTTTCATTCATGTTTGCTATTTGGATGGCAACTACCGCAGTTACAGATAACCATTTATATATTTTGTACTCCTTATTTTACTTTGTATTATTATTGTCTATTCAGTACTCTTTTTTATCTTTATTGTCTGTTTTTGGCGACGCGAACTGCGGGCAGCGTCGCGTGGCTCAGATGCCTAAGACAGGAGATCCTTCGCTGCGCTCGTTCATTCGGTTACAGAGCTGGACAGTATCGCGATAGTATCTTCGAGATACTTCTGAGTATCTGTGTTTTTGTATCAGCATACATTAGCAAAATGTATTTGTATCTTTTGCGATGTATCGAATGTATCGCGATACTGTGCAGGACACGGGTATCTCGCTACTTTTAAAAGAGGGAAATAAATATTTTTCTGTGCTAAGAGAACCAAAGACGCTCCGCCGGTCGGCGACACAGGCAGATCGGCAAAGGGTTCCCCGCATGCAAAGAATGGCCCGTGTGGTGAAGTCTCCGACACCACTGGCGGCAGACTGGAGGATACAGCACTGACAAAAGTAGACCTTTCTCAAGGCCGGTGCAGCACACCGACTTTTTAGGGTTGTGAATTGTGGTTCGGTATTCATAGTTATAACACAACGTGTGCTCGTCTACAGTAGTGGAGCCACTTTTCTAATTCGTGACTCTTGTGTTGAAGCCACACCAACACTGTCTAAAAGACAGCCTGTTTGAGAACATGAGAAGGGTGGTCCGCGCATGCGCAGCGGCGGCGACGAGACGCACACCATGTTTTTTGGGAGTCACACACAGCGCCGAGACAGGAGCGAACTGAGCGGCATTTGGAGTCGCAGGTTTATAACTTATGCCGGAAATTACCAGGCCCCCGATATTGTCTACAAGCGCACGGCAGAAGCCACTTTAGAGGCCAGAGACCCCCAGCTTTGGTTTCCGCGATCTCCACTGGAGCCGCTTGTTGCACCTGGAAAAGGTCCATTAATGCAAGAACCTTCTCAGCAAAACAGATGGTGTGTATAAAATAAGAGTATACTTTTACAGCGAAAGCTGTTATGAGATCATTTCACCGGCCGTTTTTGGCGCCGTAGTTGTCCGCCGCCGCCGCCGCCGGTGTCCGTAACCAGTATCGCTCGAAATAAGAAAAAAACGAAATAAGAAAAAAATTCCAGGATGGAACGAGGTTCGAACCTGGGCCCTCTGCGTGGGAGCCCAGTATTCAACCTCTGAGCCATGCCGGTGCTTGAAACTGTTCTGCAAAAAGATGCTATACAGCTTCATGTCGGGAAGGAACCACATTAGCTATGCAATATAGCGTGGTCGAAGAGTAAAATAAACACCAAGCGTCGCACAACGCGAATTCTGTAACCAGGCGTCACACAATGCGAATTGCGCAACGAGTAGGTGTTGAATGCTTCCAACCCATTACAAAGGGCTCTGCCATAATTCTTCGTCGCCATCAGGCACAGCATGAACAAAGTGCGCATAATGCCTTACATGCGTTTAGCAGGTACCACGGCTCTCCGTAGAATGACGAAAAATGGCACAGTGCCTGCTGCCCTACTTCTAAAAGATTACAATGATTTATAGCGTAGTGGGTTCCTCGCAAGTGCACTTGTATTGGTTGCCAAGGAAGCCCATAGGCGCATGATCCATTTCCTCGGGGTCTCAGTAAAATTACAATGATTTAGATCGTAGTGGGTTCCTCGCACATTTACTTGTATTGGTTGCCAAGGAAGCCCATAAGCACATGATTCATTTCCTCGGGATGGATGGATGGATGGATGGATGGATGGATGGATGGATGGATGGATGGATGGATGGATGGATGGATGGGTGGATGGATGGATGGTGGATGGATGGATGGATGGATGGAGCACACATAAGAAAACCACTCGACACGTCCGTCTAGCGCCGAAGCCTAAAACCAACTAACTTTTTCTTTATTTTTCTGCGCCCCTCGCGCCAGCCACGCTGCCGCGCCGCACGAGGTCACGTCCGACCTCTTCTTTCTTCACTGTGCCATCCCGTCGATGTCAGTGGCGCTACATAGCTCCTTCCCCTAGAGAGCAGCATGGTCTGCGAACGAAATCAGCACTGCCAGGAAACTGTGCGGATTGAAGTAGTGTCCGCAGCGACGGGAACGGAGACACGTGGAACTGGATTGAACCAGGCGACTGTGGGAGTCGTCTCACAGTAGGCTGGCTTCAGGCGCTCCAGTGCGATGGTGTCAGGTTTGCCATGAACATCTACGACATATGTCGACTCGCGTTTCTCCAGTACCGGAAAGGGCCCGAGGTAGTGTGGATGGAGAGCAGGCCGAATAGGTCCAAAGCGCACGAAAACGTGGGTTGCATTGGTCAGGTCGGGTGTAATGTATGGTGTGCGGTCTGGAGGAGGACGTGTCGGACAGGGTTTAAGATCCCGGAAGAGGTCCCTAAGAAGGTGTACGTATTCGTGAGTAGACAGAGCTGCCGAGGGTGGTTCTGGGGAGAAGAAATCGCAGGGCAGACGGAGCGGAGTGCCGTAGACGAGCTCCGCACTCGAGCACCCGAAGTCCGATTTCAAGGCGCAGCGGATACCCAGAAGTACCAGTGGCAGACGTTGAACCCATTGCGATGGCGTGCCATGGGCCATCAGTGCTGCCTTGAGCTGTCGATGGAAGCGTTCTACGAGGCCATTGGTCTGGGGGTGGTAGGCAGCCGTGCGAAGACGATGCGTGCCAAGCAAGCGTAGGAGCTCGTGAAAGAGGGCAGACTCGAATTGCTGTCCTCTGTCAGTCACGATCTTGGTAGGGCATCCGAAGCGGGCAACCCATGTTGTGACGAATGATGCTGCGACGGTTGCAGCAGAGCTGTCTGGAAGCGGGGTCGCTTCTGGCCATCGAGTAAATCTGTCGACAGCTGTGAGCAGGTAGCGAAATCCGTCACACGGTGGTAGTGGTCCGACGATGTCGTTGTGGACACTATCGAAACGATGCTCAGGCTGGAGAAACTGGCGTGTTGGGGGAACAGGGTACCTGTTGACTTTGGCACGTTGGCAGGGTGTACATGCACGTACCCAGTCGCGTACGTCTGCGTTCATCCGGGGCCATACGTAACGCGATGAAACAAGGCGTTGCGAGGCACGAACGCCGGGGTGAGCGAGCTGGTGCAGCGTGTCGAAAAGCTGCTTGCGTAACGTGCGAGGGACAAATGGTCTGGGTGTGCCTGTAGAAGTGTCACAGACGAGGTTGGCGCCATCAAGCAGGATATCGTGCAATCGCAGTGCTGTTTTAGATTAGCGCAGGTGTATGAGCTCGGGATCATTAGCTTGGTGTGCTGCGAGCGTCGGCACATCGAGTGGTGCAGGAGTTGCAGGTGATGTCACGACGTCCACGCGGCTGAGAGTGTCAGCAGGTATGTTCTGGTCGCCGCTGACGTGTCGGATGTCGGTGGAGAATTCAGATATAAACAAGAGATGGTGGATTTCTCGTGGCGTGTGCGTCGACGACTCTTTGCAAAGCGCTTATGTCAACGGCTTGTGGTCCGTGAAAATTGTAAATGGTCGACCTTCGACAATATGGCGAAAGTGTCGGATAGTGAGGTAAATTCCAAGTAACTCTCGACCGAAGGTGCTGTAACGAGCTTGTGTTGGGCTGAGTTTCTTGGAGAAAAACGCTAATGGTTGCCATGAGTTATCAACACGCTGCTGGAGAACCGCTCCCACGGCTGTGCTAGACGCGTCACTCATGAGGGCTAGAGATGCCGTGGGGTTGGGGTGGGCAAGAAAGGCAGCGTTGGCGAGCGCGCCCTTGATCTTGATAAAGGCGCCTTCAGCAGTGTAGTCCCAAGGTAGTAAGGACGTCTTGTTCTTGCTGGTAAGCAGACGGTCCAAAGGCGCCACTATATCGGCACAGTTCTTGATAGAGCGGCGGTAAAAGTTAACCATTCCGAGGAATTGCCGCAGCTTCGTGATCGTTGTGGGCCTAGGGAAGCTCTGGACTGCTTCGATTTTTGATGAAAGTGGGCGGATGCCACTGGTGTCCAGGTGATGTCCGAGAAAGACTAAGCTAGTGACACCAAACTCGCTTTTCGAGGCGTTGATGACGATGCCGTGGTCAGATAGGCGTTGTAGCAGACAACGAAGGTGTTGTAAATGCTCTTCCACAGATTTGCTGGCCACCAACAAGTCGTCGACGTAGGCGAAAACAAAGGGTAGACCACGCGTGACTGTGTCAATGAAACGTTGGAAGGACTGAGCGGCATTCCTGAGACCGAACGGCATTCGCAAAAACTCGAAGAGTCCGAATGGTGTTGTAATAGCCGTCTTGGGTATGTCTGATTCGGCCATGGGAATTTGGTGGTAGGCGCGGACAAGGTCAATCTTCGAAAAGATGTTGGCGCCGTACAGAGCGGCAGTGAAATCCTGTATGTTGGGTAGCGGGTACCGATCCGGAATTGTCTTAGTGTTCAAAGACCGGTAGTCTCCGCATGGCCTCCAGTCACCCGATTTCTTGGGCACCATGTGGAGTGGAGCTGCCCAGTTACTTGCGGACGGGCGAATAATTCCCAATTCCAGCATATGTTCAAATTGTGCACGTGCAACCTTGAGTTTGTCCGGAGCAAGTCGACGTGGCCGGAAGAAAGCAGGAGGTCCGACAGTGACGATGTGATGACGTACGTCGTGACACGCTGGTTTTTTCCAATAAGGCGTTGCGGTGATGTCAGGGAATTCTCGTAGCAAAGCCGCGAAGGGTTCATTGGAAATCGTAGCACAAGAGAGGGCTAAATCTGTGGTTCCCGGCGCAGCAATGCCTTTCACCGAGAGGTAAGTTGTCGCGTCTAGGAGACGTTGTCGCTTGACGTCGACAATGAGGCCATGGTCGGTGAGGAAATCAGCACCGATAATGGCAGAAGGAACGTCGGCGACCATGAACAGCCAGAGGAACGGTCTTCGTAGCCCCAGGTTGAGGGTGAGCGACCGTTGTCGAAATACTGGAATCCGCGTTCCATTCACAGCTTGCAAGTACAGCATGGGAGAAGCGGTGCGATCCATTCGTGTAGCAGGGAGAATACTGACCTGTGCGCCTGTGTCAAATAGGAAGCGTTGCCCAGTGACCTTGTCGTTGACATAAAAGAGGCGACATGGGGTAGGGCCGTGACCGCTTGTCGCCGCTAGCGGTCGGCCGGACAGTTTTCCGACCAGGTGCAAGGGAGGAGGCAGTGACGCGCACGAGCGCCAAAACGGCGATGGTACCAGCAGATGTCAGACCGCTGTGATTCACTGTTGCGCTGGCTCTCGATAGATGGGAAACGTCGATAAGATGGAGAACGGCGACGTCGACGTGAAGGAGGAGAAGCGCTCCTACGAGTAGTGGCAACCAGAAGCTTCTCCAGTCTGTCACATAACTCAGCGACGGGAAACGATGGTGATTCTGGCTCGGACCGCTTTGTCAGTGAAGGGCTGACGGCGTGCGATGCTGAAGCCGGAATTGCAGCTGCAACCACTGGAAGTGGATTGGCAACTTCCATAACCTTGTCAGCCAATGTAGCGAGCTCTGACAAATTCTGGGTTGAAGCAGTTGCCAGCACCATCTGGACTTGGGTGGGCAAGCGCTGAAGGAATAGCTCACGGACGAAGGTGCTGTCCGTAGTGGAAACGCGTGGGCCGAGCAGATTAAGGAATCGACGCAGTAGCTGGCTTGGCCGTTGATTGCCGAGTTGTTCGATTGAGAGTAGCTGTTGCAACCGTGTGCGTTCCGACATAGCCGTGCGGTCCAGTATAGCAGCCTTAATTGCGTCGTAGGGCGACTCTGGTAGGTCGTGCGCGAACGAATGGAGAAGGTCGGAAATCTCGTCGATGACGGCCGCTGGAAGCGCGTCGACCACGAGGAGGTACTTGCGAGTCTGGGACGTAATCCGCGACAGTTCAAAACGGGCCTCTGCTTGGATGAACCACGCCGAGGGGTTCCGTTCCCAGAACTCTGGCAGTCGGATGGTGTTCGAAATAACGGCAGCGGTTGAAGAGGTCTCGGCGTTGGCCGAGTTGGTCGAGGCTTGCTGGCGTTCGTTGCCGGTGGTTGACATGGCTCCACGTCTTTTTGTTTCGTGTTGCACGTTATAATCAGGCACAAGTTGCTACTTGATCCAAACGTCCGGGTCACCAATTTGTGGAGCACACATAAGAAAACGACTCGACACGTCCGTCTAGCGCCGAAGCCTAAAACCAACTAACTTTTTCTTTATTTTTCTGCGCCCCTCGCGCCAGCCATGCTGCCGCGCCGCACGAGGTCACGTCCGACCTCTTCTTTCTTCACTGTGCCATCCCGTCGATGTCAGTGGCGCTACAGATGGATGGATGGATGGATGGATGGATGGATGGATGGATGGATGGATGGATGGATGGATGGATGGATGGATGGACGGACGGACGGACGGACGGACGGACGGACGGATGGATGGATGGATGGATGGATGGATGGATGGATGGATGGATAGATGGATGGATGCTTTATTTCGGTATCAGTAAAATTGCAATGATTTACAGCGTAGTGGGTTCCTCGCAAGTGCACTTGTATGGGTTACCAAGGAAGCCCGTAAGCGCATGATCTATTTCCTCGGGCTCTCAGTAAAGTTATTCTCCCCCCCTCCGTATCTCTCCCACGTCAGCCTATGTTATACAGCATGACGGGAGAGGGAAATAGCGAGCGGGCGTCACCCAGTGCAAATTACATAACTGGTGGGCCGTTTAAAGCTTCCAACCCATTAGAAAGGGCTGAGCCATAATTCTTCATCGTCATCAGTCGTCGCGTCAACAAAGTGCACGTAATGCCTTACAGACGTGTAGCTGGTGCCTCGCTTCTCCGCAGAATGATGAATAATGGCTTAGTAGGTGCTCTCCAACTTCACAAAAATTGTGATTTATGGCGTAGTGGGTACCTTTCTAGTGTACTTGTATTGTAACCCCAAGAGAGCTTACAACGGGCTCTAGAAACGCCGCTCTTCCAGCGTTCGCTGTGACTGTGCTGCGATTTCAGCGCAGGCCTGGCGTTTTTTCTGTATTCACTGTTGTTCGTTGATGAATCGGGTGTGATGGTTGACTAACATGTTTCCTTCCAGTGCAACATTATTCAAAAAAATTTGCTGCACTTAACAAACGTATTCGCGGAACAACAGCATCCACATACCTTAAAGCATTTAAGTATATGTATTCTTGTAGTTGTATTCGTTTATATGCATTGCGGGATACTTTTCTTGTCCTTTCGCAAAAGTATCTTCGAACTAGCCTGTTACATCAAAAACAAATGCATCTCAGTATCTGTATTTTAAGCTTCCTTTCAATATCTGTATTCCAGAATACTTTTCCGAGTATGTCTGCCCAGCCCTGCTTAGTTAAGGCGAGGGCCAACGGGCGCTGAAACCAGGAACGCGTGCCAAGAGTTCTGTCACGAAGCCACGTGGGATTTCGGCTACCTCTGAAATTTCGGCTGCCTCTAAACTAATTATCGCATTGTCACGCGCTAATGTGGGCGACGTCAGAGCACAGATGCCTACGTAGACGAGCGACGTCCAAGCACTGACATCTGCGTAGGGCCATTCCTAGTAGTAAGTCATACCCTCCTTGTTCGGGCGCGTGCCCGCGAGTCGAAGGGAAAGCGGCGTTTAGTTTAAAATTTGACCCATTTCTCTGGCGCGTAGCGTTGCAAATACTGGCAGACGTGATCGTGAACGCCCAATGTATGCATTGCGCTTGCCAGCTTAAAATGGTCAGACCTGGTGAGGGGCCCTTTAAATGAAAACTCAATAGAGCAAACAAAAAAAGCGCACCCCGGGCTTACAGTAGAATACTGTTTCATTATAATCGCTAACTAGGCACTACGTCGAAGTTTTAGTTCTGCGAAGCTGCAGAACTAAAACTTCCACTGTACATTCATCATAAAAGTTGGACTGTTCTCTCATGTTTGAAAAATTCTCGATACTTCCGTTTAGTTCCATCAATTTGTCGTACTATTCACATATTCAAGCACTACAGCTTGAAAATAATACCGGGCATTACCGAAAATGTATTTATATAGATGTCCACTTACAGGCAATTTTATTAGGGGCAAAGCACCTTAGGGTCTCGGCGTGTCGGGGTGCATCGTCGTCTGCTGTCGTGACGGTCTATTTGTTTGAGTGCAAGGCAGGGCGCTTCCGCCTCAACGCTCGCCGCGTGGCGAGAGGGAAGAAACGGCGCGCGTTGACTATGGAAACGCTCTTTCTGCGATGAACGCTGAACTACCAGCTCGCAAGAAAGGAGAACGCGCCCTCACCCGCGAGAGACAACGCCGACGCAGGCAGCATCTGCTAGCGAGTTCCTTGATTGAAAAAAAACTGGCCGCGTATCTGGGTGCTTCGCTGCAAATGTCGTCTAATGACGATAGAAGAGGCGCTGCGTGAGATATGGACGCCATCTGGCACTACGTCGGGAAACATGAGTGCTGTGTTGCGGGCTGGTAATCCCGGCGCAGCAGCAGGCAAAGACCGGCGGTGACCAACGCGACCGGCGGGGACGACAGCCAGCCCGAACACGCGGTTTGGCGCGAAGCGCTGAAGCAGAAGAAACGTCCGCATTCAACGAGTACTCTCCACACACTCTTTTATGTACTCGTCGCCTGGGGTAAAACAGGAATGCCAGAGCGGCGCCGCATGGCATTCGTACAGTGCAATACAGAACCGAAACCGAAACACAATGAGCTCGTGCAGAGGGCACGGAGGAAGGCAAGTTTCAGCGCAGTCACATTTTCAGCGCAGCTTAAGAAACTAGGGTCTTTAGAATAACGTATGAATGCATTTTTTTAATAAAGGAACACACCACCTAATACTTACCTAATGATGTTGCGCCTCAGATATGCGTAATATTTACTTTCTGATCGACAACGTTCACAAGTATAAACAGCCGCACTAGTTCAAGCTGGCTGGGTGGTAAGCAAGTGGTTCAACTTTGGCCGGGTGGCTGAATCGAGTGACGTGCCGACAAACAGAAAGACAGACAGACAGACAGGCAGACCAAAATTTCTCCGTTTAAGTATCCCAAGAAAGACTATCCTCTTTAAAAACCGACTGCTCCCGCTGCACAACCGTTCACCGGCCACCCCACTGGATCTAGACCTGCAATGTAGTGCCGGTGAGAGATTTCTGTTGTGCGTAGTTGAACAATAAGGATTCGCAGCGTGCACGTTAACTGAAAGCGAAGTGCGGGTCTCTGTGTATAGTCTTTCTTTTGTCTGTCATTGCCCATTAGCAGTGATTTTGCTGTATTTAGGTGCACGTTAAAGCATCACAGATGGTCAAAATTTCCGGTGTTCTCCACTACTGCGTCTCTCATAATCATATCCTGGCTTTGGGGCGTTAAACCCCAGATATTATTATTAGTGATTTTGCTGTGGGATACACAGACGCACACTGCATCCCTCGCCCCTCCACAGGTGTCACGTTATTGGAGCTGAAACACCCTTCCCTACATGCTTCGCCCCTCCCCAATTTTGAATAATGAAGTGTAGCTGCAAACTAATGCTTTTTTTAAGGATGCTATATATTCTTCGTTATATATATCCACCCCTTCGTAGTTGAGAATGTGCTGATGTATAGATAAACGAATCAAGAATTAGCTCATTTAAATGTAAAACGGCGATGTAAAAGAGCGAAGCTAAATATTTGCGGAATAAGCACTGCTGCTACTTTCACTGTTAAGCTTCCCAGAACTTACGCCGATTTACACCGCTCTTGAATGTTTTTTATTAAGTGTATGGTAATACAAAGTTACAGGTACAATCCTTGATGGTATCTTTTTACATTGTTATGCGAATGCAGCTTTCGTATGCACGCACTAACTATACTCACCGACGAGAACAGCGATGAACATGAAGAATGCGCGAATTGTTGCCATGTCTGTAGTCAACTGAAAGAGAACAGGGCCATCATTGGAGCAGCTATGCCTTGCGACAACATAACTTGGAGCGGAAGAGAGTGCAGGAAATACGAGAGAAAACCTGTATCGATCTACATGATATCTCACGAAAAGCTCCGGACCAAAGCACTCTTGTGACGGCTAAAGCTAGTTCGTTATTCCGTTCAGGAAGATTCTTGACATAACCAAACAGTAAAAAATTGGTGCGTGAGTTTTTACGTGATACCATGAGCTAGTTTTGCTATTCGTAGAAGCGTTTGTTGAGCCAGCAATATGTGAATTACGGCACCTAAAACTTGCAGGATCTGCGCCTTGGATATACGTCGACGTCAAATATCGAGACTAGCGGAAACGCAAGTAGACATAATTTACCTTATAGCTCAGCCAGTAGAACAGTGACTTGTGCGGTAGGGCAAAGAATCACAGGTGATCAGTTTACATATTGTACTAACTCTTACAAATTCAGATATATATAGTGCTGGAACATTTAACAAGTCATGTAGAGGGCAAGAAATTCCAGATACTCACTGCAGAATCGAAGTTTGCAAAGTCGGCCGAGACCGTCGAGGCGCCTTGTAGCTAGAAGAGCAGTGCTGGCAGAATAATGAAACTGCTCGGTGCTTCCTTCTTTTATGCACCAAAGTTTCCATGCACAAGACGTAGACGGATTTATTGGTGGCATCTCACCCAGAGATAAGCTGATTTAAGTAGAGCTATAGGGCTGTCAAAGACGTATCTCATACAATAATATACAGAAGTATCTCATAAGAAAAAAGACATCATGACTAACTATTACCTGCGCGTAAAAATTGGCAACAGTGCCATCTGCGTTAGATTTCGGTATTATTCAACCGCAGTCTATCTAGAATACGTATGTGAGACTTCTTGGTAGGGATATGCCGCTGTCGAAAAAACAAGCAGGTCTACATACAGCACAATACAAAAGACATCTGAAAATTTAAGAAAATAACTATAAGGACATTCGAAATAATCATATGAAGCGATATTTCATGTTATGCCTTAGCGTTTAAGCTATTATTTTTGTGCAGAGCAGCCTTTGATCTGTTCGTGTACCGTTTGTACGTAGTTATAATTGGTCGGAGTAGCCCATGGGAACGCACGACATAAACAGATTTATTAGTAACATCTCATTCGGAGATAATGCGATCCAAGTAGATTAATGGAGCTGTCAGGGGATTATAATGCAATCCAAGTAGAATAATAGTGCTGTCAGGGGAGTATATAACTGTGTGTTAGGCATTTCTATTTTTGTGAAGGGCAGCTCACTAGGACGTCCTTACAGTTGGTTGGATGTTTGTGCCATTCATGTGAACGCAAGAGATAACCATATTTAGTAGTGCCATCTCATCCGGCGATATTACGATGTAAATTGAATAATAGTAATGTCACATGAAGAGAATATAAAGACAGTTCTAATTAAATAGAATATATCTTTGCAAACTGTTATCTTGCCGCACACATTGCGCTGAAATAAAATCATCTACGTCAAATATCGGCATCATTCCACCGCAGCCGATCGTAGAAAGAAAAGTGAGTGTTTTTTTCTATTTGGGTTATATTGCAGTCAGAAAAACCAAGCAGGCTTAGCTACAACATACTACAAACAACATCTGGAAGGCAAGGAAAAATGAATCTAAAGATGTGCACAATAATAAATTGAAGGAAGACTCCATACGATGGTCTAGTCTCTAAGCAAACTTCACAACACCGACGATAAATAGCACACGATACCTATATGACTGGTGCAATACAAGAGAGCCATCAGAGTAATACTTTCCGTACAATGGTCAAACTAACTATTTATACAAGCCATATCAAAAGAAACAGTCAAAAAATTTGCTGAGGTTATATATTTTATGAACCAGTTTATCACGAATGAAAGATGTGTTTGGCTTGGTTTTGCAGACTATGCACGCAGTGTTTCATTATAGACGAGAACACAGCGAATTCCATGCGCATCGCCATATTTGCATCGCGCGTCGCGCCATCTATCGCACACGCGACGAAACAACACGCGCGGGCTGCCGCGCCAGCAGACGCTACACAGAGCAAACGTGAAACTCCCCGAAACTCAGCCCGTCGGAGAGCGTGTTTCGCGTCTTTTCTAGCCTGGACATTTTCGCTGATTTTATTGGAACACCAAGAACATCTTTGTCATGCAAGTCCACAATGTATACAGCACGTGCTGAGTGGGCTGCGGAAGCAACCTCGTCAGATACGCACGCTGTTACAATTGTAAAAAAAAAAAAAACGTTCTCGCTGTAGTACGCGTGAATCGTAATTGCAGTGCAGCTCGCGAAAGAGTGAAACGATGTTTTGTTGCCCCATATTACAAGTTGTGCAAAAAGTTTTGTGAAAGCTCATCATTTCAGCATGCATCGCGTAATAGAGTACGCTTTACGGGTAGTTTCGCGGAACGTAATTTTTGTTCCACGGGCGCTCTTACAATAATGCGTCTTGCTCACAAAAGCGTGCTATCAGAGAGCATAACCTGAAGTATCGTTCAGCGATCCCTTTTGGAAGCTACATGCGCTATTTTATTCTTGTAACGATAGTGCTTTACAAGCGAAACTGTGCTACTCTTAGTTAAGCCGGTTAGCTACGCCTGCGATGTAAAGGACACTGCCGCGAGTACTGTTTACTTACGTGCCAATATATGTATTATGTGCAGCTGAATGCCTCGTGTCCAAATAAATTTGGGGACATCAAACACTGAAATGAAAGCACGAAATTCTGGCCAGCTGTTGAGGAGCACCGTGCCATTTATTACCTTTTGAAGACGAAATCTCGAAGGCGTGGATGCCATCAAAAGCACTAAAGCTTAACACTACGTTGAAAGTGGCAAAGCATGCCGATTGCTTGTGCTTGAAAGCACTACCTAGCACTAGATTTTCGTCAAAGGAAACGCTCAAAGGTATGAAGTGCACCCCCACACAAAGCTGACGGCTGCCTTCAACCCAGCTGCGTGTCACGCAAATTAGGTTCGCAATATGAAATAGGTGGGTATCACACTGCAGAATACACGCAGTTAGTGTACTTACTCGCGCATTTTCACTCAGCTCCTAGTTTTCTTGCTTGAATCACAGTTATCCACTCGCGGCGAAGCTGAAAACACCGCACCGGCACTATTTCCGTGGCGCGTCGTAATCGTCGCAGACAACGCTAATATCCTCTTGTGGCGCTGCTTGTTTTGCATCCAAAGACGACGCAGTAGTGCCCAGACGAGCTCTTATACGCTGAAGCGGCGTGAACGGGTTCTTTTTCGCACTTTAAAGCCTCAGAACTGCAGCTTGGCCTGTTTACTTGGTGTAGCCCGCGCGCACCTTGGCCTTGGCAGCCCCGGTCAGCCCGGCGTCTGGGAGCAAGAGTATCCGCTCGGCTCGCCAGCAGCCTGGGTGCGAGACAGGCGTGCTCTGGTGTATAGCTAGGCTTCTTTTTCTATTTGTTGTTGTTCATGTAGCGGAATGACGGCAGCGGATGCAGTAGCTTTGATCTTGGTGCGCTTAAGTGCTGGTAAGCTGCTCTATAGTAGTTCGCCTAATTACGTTCAACTCGGTCAGTGATAATTAGTGTCTTCGTGAGCTTGGCTTCACTAGCTTCATTGGGAATTCGACTAGGGTTGTTTGGACTAATTTGTATTATTTCGGTATGGCGTAATTAGATTTAAATATACTCGAATTAGGCTGTGGTACCATTCTCAACTATGCTTATTCAGATTTATCTATACTCACCATTGCTCCACATAATTACCTTAATTACGCTTAATTAACATAATTCTGTCACACGAAAGTCCAGTATCTCAGTCGGTTTGGTTCGACCTCACACTAGTGAATTAGTCCTAATTTAGATTAGTCTTATTAGCGATAATGATATCTAATAGAGGTTAATTAGGTTCGACTTGGTCAGGAGAAATTAGCGTCTCCCTGAGCCTGGCTTCTATGTACTCACGGGGAATTCTACTTCGATTAATTGGCCGCAATTAGGTGTGGCTTAGTCGGACTTGATTATGCTCCGCTTAATTAGGAGATACTATGCCGAACTATGCTTAATTAGATTAGGTTATACTTACCTTCACTCACATAGGCTCATTTGAGATTAACTTGGCCTAACGTGGCGACGGCACGCTGGGCTAGGCTTAATAAGGAAAATCCTAATTAATCTTATGCTTGACTCTATTAGGTGCTACCATGCTTCACTTAGCGTAATTATGTTCGGCTATACTTACCTTGACTTAACTCAGATCATCTGAGCTTAACTTGGTTTAACGCGGCAAAGGCAAGCTGGGCTGAGTTTTGTGGTGACGCCGTGTGGCGTCACCAGGAAACATTATATATGCTTGCATTTATTAGGTTATATATATGGCTCCGTGTTTTCGGTTGGATCCGAAAAAATCCGATAAACACTCGCCGGTAAAATTTTTGACAATTCGGATTTATCCGATAAACACCGATTTCAAGAATCAATATGACCTGGCTCCGTTCTTTATCGAAAGGGCAAGTTCTAAGCGCTCATTCATACATCTTCTGGTTTGGTCGATTTAAAGTTTACCGGGCATAGCTGTTTAGGCGACGTAGCTGTATTGTGCTCCGACTCAGCTCCATACATGCAGAAGCTTCACAAGCACTTGCAACTCTCCAACCCCGAATTCAAGGCGCTTCACTTCAAAGATCCGTGCCACCTACTCAGCCACGCTCTGGAGGATGGAATCCGGACGAGCTCGTTTAACGTAGTTCACGATTTTGTTGTGCACTTTCCTGCCCTGCTGATGCCGTCGCGGGAGCTGCGCCTTAAGGTTCGTCTTTTGTGGTTGGCTATGGGCATGTCCATCAAGTCGCTGAAAACCGTACGTCCGTCGAGGTAGTTCTTTTTTTATGAAGCTCTAGAAGATATTTTGGACTACTGGCGCGCAATTTTGTCTTTATTGAGAAGCGACGAAGCCAAGGGAACGAACTATGAGAAGCTCGAGAGTCTAATTTCGTCGCCTGAAGCTGTACACGACTTGCTCATTAAGATGACGTTTCTGAAGACCAATTCGTGTGCCGTGCTCTCAGTCATTAAGGAACTTGAGGCAGAGAGTACCCTGGTACACCAATTTTATCCCATACTTCGGGTTCGTTTGCACGCACTCATCAGTCAATGGCGTTATCCAACCGAGGTCTTCGCATCAGATGTCACCAGTCTGTTGGACCTCCTTGACGAGACTGACCGCCTAACGAGTGTCGCAGACTTTCACGAATACTACGCTGCTATCGCCTAAAAGTGCAGACAGACAACTGAGAGGAACCTGTGCGAGCAACTCCAGAACACCACAGAATCGTTTTGGTACGGCGTTCAAATTGTGAATCCAAATGTCAAGCATGAGCTGTCGTGCGCGTTCGAAACCTATACGCCTATTTTTCAATTAGTGCTTCTTAAAGCTGACGACATGAGCCAGCTCCTGAGTGATTTTGCGAACTATCAGTGCTATGAAATATGTGACAATGCTGAACCTCTGTCGTATTGGAGACTTCACAATGTCCAGTGGCCTGTGCTTTCTCGTTCCGCGCTGCGTCTTCTGGCGCTTCCTGTTTCTAGCGCTAACGTTGAAAGGGCATTTCCAAAGCTGAGAGACGTCATTCAAAAGGAGCGCGTTTCGATCACTGACAGCAACCTCGCAAAGTATGCTTGCGTGTTTTACAATAAGCTTTAAGCATAAGGTTGTTATACGAACAAATAGAGGTGTTTTGTGTTCGAGTATTTTGCTTATGCGTAATGTTTTCGTGCATTCACACCTACCAGAAAAAATAAAATGTGCTTCAGGTGTTTCGATGTTTTAGTATTCAGATAGGAACTGATGTAAGGTTTTGGGGTTTTGAGAATAATGCAAAGCTTCAAATTTCGGAGAATTGGGGATTTACGAAAATAAACATCGATAAACACCGAATTTCCCCCCAAAATATAAACTCCGATAAACATCGGCCGATTTTCAAGAAATATAAACACCGACAACACGGAACCCTAATTATAAGGTGCTAGCTATGTTTAGTTAGGCCGATTAATTGGTGTAAAATGCGATGCGCGCCAGGCACTCGAGCCGGCCCCGCCGCAGCCGCTACGTAAAACAACGCCACATATGCGATGGAGCAAAGAAAGCGACATCCGGCTGACGTTTTGTCTACGAGCGCCATAACGACGTAAGACAAAGCGACATCAGAGCCCACCTGATATGACGGGACGCGCATGCACACCGTTACTTCAGCGGTGTTCTCCACAGCAGGCGCCGCGTCGAAAGATGGCGCGTCGTTGCATTCTGCCATTCAGGGACTCTATTCTGTCACTCGATCCGTTGGTCAGTATAGTTATGCTCACGCCGGTACAATGCGTCCTTGTCGACTCGATCAGAGACGTTGTAACTATTACAATGCTCACACAAAGAAGCAATTTATTGCATTGCCTCCTCATCGCTTCTTGACTGTAACTATCTCGCATGAATATCCTTGCAGCACTAATAAATGCGCTCATCGGGGAAACGACATGCTTCTGGGCTTGCATTGATCGATATCAGATGGACTGACCGGAAGTCTCACAGTCAGTCCGTGTGGAATGCATTCACACTGCAGTGTCTTCATTTCGGCACCAGAAGTCGGGAGGACAGTCTCTTCGGTTTGAGCTAACCCTGCGAACAAGAGCATTGCACGATGTTAGGTTTCCTTGACTGTACTAAATCCTTAGCTTCACTTGCTATCACTTATACCGTTTTTTAAGGGGCGAAGTTCCTTATGCCGTGGGTCTGTCCATCCTCCGTTTGTTTGTAGCGTTGTAGTAGCCACCTCTAGCTTGTGAGATGCGTGCGTTCCGGTATGCAGTAGAATAAGAAGACGACGTTGAAGAGTGAGACTCTCGCGCGTGTTCGCCTGTGTGGCATTCTTTCTTCTTTACTACGTCTCGTGTTTACAACGACACCCGAAGACAACATTTCAGAAGTAACGCGCCATGAGACTCCCTCTTGGCACGCTTTCTCTTCAGCCCGGAGTCTCCAGGTGGAAGACAAGGCTGCGAACGGAGGGCACGGAAGGCGGCGGCAGCGCGCGCTCGCAGACAGAATCCTGAGGTGAGAGCCCGCGAGGCCGAAGCTGCACGTCGACGCCGCGAATCAGATTCCGCCGTTCGAGCCCGCGAGGCCGAAGCTGCTCGACAAGCTGCAGGGCTGCGGCGAGAAGACCCCGCCGTTCGAGCCCGCGAGGCCGAAGCTGCTCGACAAGCTGCACGGCTGCGGCGCGAAGACCCCGCCGTTCGAGCCCGCGAGGCCGAAGCTGCACGGCTGCGGCACGAATCGGATTTTCAAAATGTGAAGGACGGTGAAGCGGCGTGAAAGCGCGCGTACCGGCAGGCAGAGCCCGAGGCTGTGCGAGCACGTGAAGTGGCTGCAAAACGCATCAGGCTGGCTCTGCCCGAAGGCGCCGACGCGCGCTTCCAGCGGGACTTCCTTGATAACAGTTTCGACCATAGTTGCGGTGTGTGCAAGAGATTGTGGTTCTCAAACAATCTAGTCACAATATCATCCATCAAAAAAGACCACGCTCGCGCCAATGCCATCGCCGTGCTGCAGCGCGAGTTCGCTTCGCCCCACTCATCATCATTCACCACGTGGATATGCTGTAATTTTTTTCAATGAGCAAGCACTAGGACTCGTATTCACAGAAAGAAAGTACGCTACAAATGTTCGTAAGAAATAATTTCAGCCAATCTTGACGCTTGGCATCTCATAAGCGAAGTTGGTTGGCCGATGGCGAGCACCGCTTACGAAAGAGTGGCGAATGCAGCCCCAGGCAAATTGCATTATTCGTTTTACGTGTGCCTGGAAATGAGGAAGTGCTCTAGAATATGTTTAATTTAGGGTAACGAAAGTGATCAGATATCAAGATGTACTACGGAAAACCACGATTCCCAAATCTTCAACAAGATGTTTAGCCGTACACCCCGACTCTAATATTTATTCTCTAGAAAGGCGCAAAAGCGAAATAATGAGCATGAAGAACACACAGAAGATAAATATAGGGTTGATAAAGCTTCCTCTGCATAATAGACTTTTTTTAACCTAACACTCTGGAAATAAACACCTTTGTTTAGTGGTGTGCGAATATTCGAAAATTTCGAATAACGAATCGAACAGCATGTTATTTGATTCTGTACTCGAATCTAATAGTGCATATTCGAAATACCGTATATTTTTTCAGTAGTTTTCGAATAATCAGCATCGACGGGACAACACTAAAGCACCGAAACCATGGAACAACTGAGTGCATTTTGCTTCTTTTACTCACTAAGTTACCAATATACACGCAGCTTAACTTTTTACGACCCTGCCGACGCTTAGTGTTTACTGGATGAAGGCGCTTTTGCTGAAAACTCCACTCTTACTCAGTTTTTACAATGCTACAGCTGCATCGCAATGATTAGTTCCTGTCTTCATATTGTAATAACTGGAGGGTGGGTCTACGGCTCCATTCAGCTTAATGACTAACAAAAGACGCAAGTGTTGTGTTTGCGTAAGTGGTTCTTCCAGGAACAGCGTTCAACACTGATGTTTACATGCTCCTGGTGCCTACGTCCATCTTGTGATGACAGGTTCATGTGTTTCATTACAGCTTTAGCTGCATGCGTGGTCTTCGGTTCAAAATTGTTTAGATTTTGTCTCACTTTTATTTAAAAGCTGTTCACAAAGCATCAGCTACATTACTGTAGTCACCTCTGTATTTTACCCTGCAGTTACAAAATATTTCGAAGGCACTGGTCGCTGCTGTGTATCAACTTGCCTCAGTTTTCATAACTGTAGTATTCTTTCATGAGAGTTTATGAGCATTTACTTCGAGTAAATGTTGTGGAGTTCTAAGGCTGTTTTAAAAGCGTTTTTCTTACTATTAGAAAACTATTCGAAGAGTATTCAATTAGTATTCCCATTCGATGCGGCGCATCAATATTCGATACGTATTCGATTCGATTCCGAAATTCACTATTGAATTTGAAGTAACAACTGCTACAGTTGTTACTTCAATTAGCCCCTACTTTGGCTCTTTTAGGTAGCAGCTCACTCTTTTCGTAAAAGCGGCCGCTGCATCGAGCAAAGTTACCTTCTTGCGGTTTATAGCTTCATACGCAAACTTTAAGGTGAAACTTCTGTTCGTTCAACTTCTGTGGCCTTCCAAATATGTACGATTAACTACACAAATCTATAAAGCATTGCATCAGAAAAAAATACAACATTGGTTTCGATGCTTAAGCTACATTATAGTACTTCCGAAATAGGCAGTTCGCAGAAGGGGACCTTCTTAAGACTGACACTGCATATTTTTCTGTGAAAAATGGCTAGACACAGTATTCTCAGGGTTTGATTTAAAGATTGCACAGTGATTTTTTTTTTCGTAAATGTTGGTTTTTCTCGAGTCTATCGACCTTTCGCTGCGCTGCTCTTCGTCCAGAGGTGCACACACCTGCGGACACACAATATGACCAACCCAGTCTAACGCCCATGCCACTCTTTCCACAATGCATTTCCAAATACATACTTGAGGCCCTAATTATCTCGAACAAGTCGCCACGGTAACAACCTTCAGTTTGCGCCGTATTTTATGTCAGCTATAATCCCGCAACACTCCCACTATCTTTGCACTCTGAAATATTAAAACACCGCGCTGCCACAGTTTCCCCAAATTGATTACGTTAAAGAAATCGAAACATGGTTATGTGATACACACCTTTTAGAGTGATGATATTTCTTGTTTCACATTTCTTGTTGGGAGCTGCGCTTTTTTTGCATCATAATTTGGCAAAGCAAGAATTTTTCCCATTTGCAAAATCCTACATGTGAGCTGTGCATCATGTCCGAGAGAGAGTTTTTAGTGACACGATCACCGAGTGACACTTGCGTTTCTCTTTCAAGTATGTCTGGTCGAGCACCTTCTCTCGGTTTTCTGAATATTCCTAAAACGTCTTCTAAAATAAAAATGCCTTGTTCGGTTCAAATTAAGAGTTATCTTGGATACATATGATACCGAAGCATAACTTTACATGACTTAAGGGCCAATGAAATGGCGGAGTGTAACTTATGAAAATTAACTTCACTGAATTATCCTGAGCAGCAGGGATCGATGCGGCAGTTGGCGGAGAAGATCTCAACCACGCGCTTCTATCTGCGTGGCCTCTGAGATCCACTTCAGCAGCATGGAAAACACAATGTTAACCAGGAGAATTCACCAGTGCACACAAAGGCGACGTACGAGTGTCTCCACCAAACAGCTAATTAAAGTGTTAGGGTCAACTCCAGACTTCGATTCCCCTTCCGCGAAAGCTTTTAACGAACTCGTATATAGAAAAGGTTCTATAATATTTGGCAAAATAGACATTTTGGAATGGCAACTTTCTATGATTTACTAGATTGGATTTTCGTCGCACCACCTTCATATGAAAAGTTTCAAGGAAACCTTCATAGAAAATGTGTTCTTTTACACTTGTTTTCTAGCGCCGGTAGAACGCAGCCATATGATTCGTAGAAGTTCACACACTACAAATGGGATTGCTTAGCCCAGTAGGTAAGACATTCGCATTCGAAGAGCGAAGCTTCAACTCCGAAGTCGAGCCCCACTAAGAAGTCGTTTTTCTTTCCAACACTTCTTTCTCAACAGCGATTCGTCGAAAGTGACGGATGTACAGAGAAACCGTTCTCTCGTCCAGTCTGCATAGAAACAATTTTGCGTTAAAAATGTATTCTTCACTCAACAAACCGAGGTGCGTCTTCCCATCACCTGATTAAGAAAGCCGTGTCAGCTGGCATACGTTCAAAGCAGAAGTGCTGTCGCTTTTCGAATGCAAATACAATGAGTATTGCAGAACAAAATCTGATCATTTTAGTCTTAAATTCATTTTCTTGTAGCGTTGGTACTAGAATATGGGGAGCAATTTGCAGAAAAGATTCAGTGAAAAACGTTTGTTGTAAAAACAAAGGGGTTACGGTATCAGTTGTTTAGGGCTCTTAGTCCTGGGCTCCACTGGTCTCAGCAGCCCGCTGTGCTTGGTCGAGGAGGGAAACTTATGATTATTTTGTTTTCCCCTTGACCGCCAGGTTTAGTATTGCAATAATGTCACGTGCTCATGACGTCGACGAAGACAGCAGTCAGCACGTCCGAGATGAAACTCTTTATTTGGCCGAACTTGTGGCCGGGAAACTGAAAGTCAAACTACAGCAATACACTGATAGCGGCAAACAGAGCGTCCACCGTCGATCAACTGACAAGCGGTCAAGCGCGTCGGCTATTATACAGGCGCTATCGAACTTTCCAGCAATATCGCTGGCGGCGGCGTTATCTCTCGACAAAACTGGAACATTCGCGTGCGGCGCCCAATCTTAACAAAACAATCTACTACAATCGCGAAGCTTCTCGAACACTGTTTCGCGGCCAGCGTGGAGCGTTGACAACCATCCTTGCTGGTCAAACCCGAATACAAGAAGTGGGCGTGGCATTGCCCCCTTCTGAAAAAGCATCGCCCAATGCTTGTGAAACAACAAAGGAGAGAAAAAAAAGCAAGTGCATAAATAAATTACAATAACAAAGGAAAAAGTAGCGTCCCCAGGTTCGCTAACGCGCAAAAAGCGGCTTAGGGCGCACGACATGGACGACTTCAGGTCTTGCGCGGCGTCGCTGGGAGTTCGTAATACCGTCCGGGATGACCTCGTAGTCAAGAGCGCCGAGACGTCTAAGAAACTTGTATGGCCCGAAGTATCGCCAAAGGAGTTTTTCGCTAAGCCCACGTCGGCGTATCGGCGTCCAGACCAAAACACGGTCGCCGGGCTGGTATTCCACGAAGCGTCATCGAAGATTGTAGCGACGGCTGTCGGTGTATTGCTGGGTCTTGATGCGCAGGCGGGCGAGCTGTCGAGCTTCTTCGGCACGTTGTAAGTGAGCGGCGGCGTCGAGGTTTTCTTCGTCGGTGACGTTCGGTAGCATGGCGTCGAGCGTCGTCGCCGGGCTTCTTCCGTAGACCAACTTGTACGGCGTCATCTGCGTTGTTTCTTGGACGGCCGTGTTGTAAGCGAAGGTCACGTACGGAAGGACGGCGTACAACGTCTTGTGCTCAACGTCGACGTACATGGCCAGCATGTCGGCGATGGTCTTATTTAGAAGTTCGGTGAGGCCATTGGTCTGCGGGTGGTAGGCGGTGGTGCGGCGGTGGCTCGTCTCGCTGTATTTGAAGACCGCCTAGTTAGCTCCGCAGTAAAGGCGGTACCTCTGTCTGTGATGAGGACCTCAGGGGCGCCATGACGTAAGACGATGTTCTCCACGAAGAACTTGGCTACCTCGGCGGCACTGCCTTTGGGCAAGGCCTTTGTCTCGGCGTAACGCGTGAGGTAGTCAGTTGCTACGACGATCCACTTGTTGCCGAAAGTTGATGTCGGGAACGGCCCCAGTAGGTCCATCCCGATTTGCTGGAACGGCCGGTGAGGTGGTTCGATTGGCTGCAGGAGTCACGCTGGCCTAGTCGGCGGTGTCTTCCGTCGCTGGCCATCTCGGCAAGTCTTAACTTAGTGGGCGACGTCGGCAGCAAGGCGTGGCCAGTAGTTGTTTTCCTGTATTCTGGCGAGCGTGCGGGAAACACCGAGGTGTCCAGCCGTCGGGTCGTCGTGTAGGGCCTGGAGGACTTCTGGTCGCAATGGTAAGGGTACGACGAGAAGGCAGTCGGTTCGAAGTGGCGAGAAGTTCTTCTTCCGGAGAACGCCGTTCCGCAAGAAAAACGACGGCAGTCCTCGCTTGAATACCTTCAGAACAACGGCGGTCTTGCACTCGAGGTACTCCATAAGGCCCCCCAGTTGCGCGTCGGCTCGTTGCCTTTCGGCGAAGTCGTCGGCACTTATAGTTCCGAGGACGCAGTCATCGTCGTTGTCTTGCGGCGGCGCGTCGACGGGGGCACGAGACAGGCAGTCGGTGTCAGAGTGTTTTCGTCCGGACTTGTACACGACGGTAATGTCGAATTCTTGAAGCCTCAGACTCCATCGTGCGAGACGTCCCGAAGGGTCCTTCAAGTTAGCTAGCCAACATAGGGCGTGATGGTCACTGACAACTTTGAAGGGCCTGCCATAAGGTAGGGGCGAAACTTTGACGTAGCCTAGAGGATGACGAGACATTCCTTTTCTGTTGCGGAATAGTTGGCTTCTGCCTTGGAGATTGACCGGCTAGCATAACTGATAACCCTTTCAAGCCCGTCAGTCTTTTGCACAAGGACGGCACCGAGTCCTAGGTTGCTTGCGTCGGTGTGTATTTCCGTAATGGCACAATCGTCGAAATGCGCAAGTATGGGTGGCGTCTGCAGGCGTCGTTTATGTTCTTGAAAGGCTTGCACTTGCGCCGTTTCCCACCTTAATTACACGTTAGTCTTCGTGAGAAGCGTCCGTGGTTCGGCGATCCGTGAAAACATTTGACGAAGAGTCTGTAATAGGCGCATAAGCCGAGAAATCGGCGCACGGCCTTCTTGTCGGTGGGGTCTGGGCGCACTCCAGACTTGCTGATCATATGACCCAGAAACAAGAGCTCCTCGTATGCGAATCGGCACTTTTCTGGCTTCAGGGTTAGTCTAGAGGTCTTTATTGCTTGAAGTACTGCCTCAAGCCGCCGGAGATGCTCGTCGAAGGTCGAGGAAGACACGACGACGCCGTCCAAATACACAAAGCACGTCTGCCACTTCAATCCGGCCAGTACGGTGTCCATGGCGCGCTGGAACGTCGCAGCTGCCGAGAAAAGACCGAAAGGCATGACCTTGAACTCAAAGAGGCCGTCGGGTGTTAAAAACGCAGTCTTTTCTCGGTCTCTTTCGTCTACTTCGATCTGCCAATAGCAGGTCTTGAGGTCCATCGACGAAAAGTACGTCGCGTTGTGAAGTCAATCCAGGGTGTCGTCTATCCGTGGGAGGGGTACACGTCCTTCTTCGTGATTTTGTTCAGGCGCCGATAATCAACGCAGAAGCGCAGTGTCCCGTCCTTCTTCTTCACTAACACTACGGGTGACGCCCACGGACTCTTGGACGGCTGGATGATGTTGTCGCGTAGCATCTCCTCGACTTATTTCTTTATCGCGTCGCGCTCTCGAGTCGGAACTCTGTAGGGGCTCTGACGGAGTGGTCGAGAATTTTCTTTTGTTGTAATGCGGTGCTTAGCAAGGGGCGTTTGTCGGACCCGCGATGACGACGAGAAACAGTCCTTGTATTGCAGGAGCAGGGTTTCGAGCTGGTCTTGTCTGACCTTCGGAAGGCTCGGGTTGACGTCAAGATCCGGTTCGGGACCTCAAATCGTCGAAGCAGGTTCGGCAGCATCGAAGAGGGCGAAAGCATCGCTGGCGGCTACACATTCGTCGATGTAGGCAACTGTCGTACCAATGTTGAGGTGCCTATATTCGTGGCTGAAGTTTGTCAGCACTACCTTCGCTTTACCGTCACGCAGCTCGGCTATACCTCGTGCGACGCAAATTTGACGGTTCAGGAGTAGGCGCTGATCGCCCTCGCTGACGCCTTCAAGGTTCGCAGGTTTTTCGGTGCCGACGGAAATAATGACGCTTGAACGCGGCGGAACGGTCACCTGCTCTTTTATCACATTCAATGCATGGTTCCCTGGCGTCGCGTGGGGTGGGAGCGCTTTGTCTGAGGTTAGTGTTATCGACTCAGACCTCAGGTCGATGACGGCGCCGTGGTCACTTAGGAAGTCCATTCCAAGTATCACATCCCTGGATCAGTTTCGTAGGATTGCAAAGCTCTCAGGATAAGTCCGGTTGTTGATGGTGACTCTCGCTGTGCGGACACCAATCGGCGTTATCAGACGGCCTCCAGCTGTCGGGATCTCGGGGCCTGCCCAAGCAGTCCTAACTTTCTTCCACTTTCCTGCGAAGGGCCCAATGATGACGGAATAGTTGGCTCCAGTATCGACGAGAGTGGTGACGTTGTGGCCGTCGATCAGAACGTCGAGGTCGCTAGTCCGTCGTCTTGCGTTGCGGTTACGTCGTGGCGTCTGGTCTCGGCTACGTCGGTTTGCACCGCTGCTTCCGCGTTGCGTCGTCAGGCCTGCTTCCGGTCGCAAAGTTTCGTCTTCAGGACGTAGTTCGGCGTGCAGCGGGGGCTCGGAACTTCGTCGCGGCGTCGTCGTCGACGGCGGAGGATCTTCAGCATTTCGACGTTCAGCAACCGCACCTCCATCGGTTGCTGCCCTTAGTTTTCCGGATACGGGCTAGGCGACCGGCCCCGGTTTAGGCCAGTGTACTGCCGGTGGTGCGGTGACATGTAGCGGCTGGGCGACGGCGAGCGGGAATGTCGTCGTTCTTGCCACTGTGTTCCGGTGAGGTAGTCGTCGATGTCGCGAGGCCGTTCGCCTGGCTGCGGGCGCGGCGCGTTGACGGCGAATCCTCGTAGCCCCATCTGACGGTGCTGGCAGCGGCGGTACGTGTGGCCGGCCTCCCCGCAGTGGCAGCAGAGCGGGCGGTTATCAGGGGCACGACAAACGTCGGTCTTTCGGGCTGTGTAGCGTTGGCCTGCAGGCGGGCGGGATGGCGTCGGAGGTGGCGGCGGTGTCTGGCGACGGAACTGCGGCGGCAAGGCGCGTTGGTTATTGCACGGATTGGCGACAGCATGGCGTGCAATGGCATCATAGCTCATCGCTTCCGGCTCAGGTTGCGACGGTTCCGCAACTCCTAGTGAATGCTGAAGTTCCTCGCGAACATTGTCGGCTATGGAATGGACATGGGGTTGCGATGCAGGAAACATCCTTCGCAGCTGTTCGCGCACGACCGCCCTGATCGTTTCGCGTAGGTCGTCGGAGCCCAGCGCATGTGCTTCCCCGTAGTTCGTCGTCGCAATGCGGCGGTTGTACTGCCTAGTGCGGATTGCTATAGGGCTTTTTCGATTGTGGTGGCCTCCGAAACGAATTCTGAGACCGTCTTCGGCGGGTTGCGCACAAGTCCGGCGAAAAGTTCTTCCTTCACTCCCCGCATCAAGAAGCGAACTTTCTTTTCTTCGGACATGGCGGGGTCGGCATGGCGAAATAGGCGAGTCATTTCTTCGGTGTACAGTCCGATGTTCTCATTGGAGAGCTGTACACGGGTCTCGAGAGGGGTTTCAGCCCTTTCTTTCCGCATGACGCTCGTGAAGGTGTTGAGAAATCCGGTGCGGAAGAGGTCCCATGATGTTAGCGTGGACTCTCGATTCTCGAACCAGGTCCTTGCGCCAACTTCAAGGGCGAAGTAGACATGGCGTAGCTTCTCGTCGCAGTCCCAGTTGTTGAACGTGGAGACCCGGTCGTATGCCTCCAGCCAGCTTTCTGGATCCTCGCATGGTGATCCGCGGAATGTCGGCGGCTCCCTCGGTTGATGCATGACGACCGTTGCAGGCGCCACAGCGGCTGTCATTGTGGCTGTTGTCTTCTTCGTTGTGATCCTGGTCTTGTCCGGTAGGGGTTCGTATTGGGGGGGGGGGGGGTAGTCCTTTCAGTCTGCGGCTGGCTCGACTGTCGCTGATGGTGACGGTGTCTTCTTCGCGACGTGGGCTGGGTTCACGGCTTGACGGGGGCGTCCGGAACATGAACAAACAGCACCTCCACCAGATGTCACGTGGTCGTGACGTCGACGAAGACAGCAGTCAGCACGTCAGAGACGAAACTCTTTATTTGGCCGAACTTGTGGCCGGGAAACAAAGTCAACTACAGCAATACACTGATAGCGGCAAACAGAGCGTCGACCATCGATCAACTGACAAGCGGTCAAGCGCGTCGGCTATTATACAGGCGTGTCACGAGGCTATTTATTCGATACGCTCTCGTGTAGGTTCGGTAAACATGTAACTAATGACATAACCGTCATCAAGAAAGGAGGCGAGACCATTTGTGCACACCAGAAACCAAACACTCAATGTATTTACACAGCGGAAATATGAATAGCGAAGGGAAGAGAAAAGTACAGAAAATGCAAGCGGAAAAGAAGTTAACAAGAGTAGGAAAATGTTAACAGACGCGAACAGTTCACAGAAAATAAGTACAAAAGAAAAAGCAGTGTCACCGCTCATCGGGACGCGGAGCTTGTAGCGAAGACTGTGAAGGCAAGGCACAGACGAACTCACACAGACGCCAACGGCTAGAGGTGCGGTAGACGCTCACTCGGGTGGACAGAAGCGTGGGGTGAGTCGAGGTCAACGGCCGGACGCCCCTTCGGCGTTCGCCAGCCGCAGACTGGGTTTGAAGCGGGAGACGCCGGTGTTGACTGGCCAACGCCAGACGATGAGCAGCGTGTGTCTGGCCAACGCCAGACGATTGAAGAAGCTGGGTACGCGCCCAGGTGGGAGCCCGCAGCGGCCTCGATGCAGGAACTCTGCCGGCCGCCACTCCCGCGCCCTGGTTGCCTTCTTCACTCGGTCACGTCCCGGCCACGTCTCCCCGCTCTGCCGTTCTTCACCCGTGGCTTTTCTTCCCGAACACCGTGGCGGCCCTTCATTGGGCTAAAATTGTTCACGCTCACACGCGCTACGGCCACGAGTCATCGTCGTCGTCTTCTTTGGTTTGTCCTTGCGTCGCGCCTTTTTCAAACGCGCACTTGCACATCACAAGGCGCTATCGAACTTTCCAGCAATATCGCTGGCGGCGGCGTTATCTCTCGACAAAGCTGGAACATTCGCGTGCGGCGCGCAATCTTAACAACACAATCTACTACAATCGCGAAGCTTCTGGAACACTGTTTTGCGGCCAGCGTCGAGCGTCGATAACCGTCCTTGCTGGTCACACCCGAATACAAGAACTGGGCGTGGCAATGTTATAAATTTGTGTAGCCGGGATATGAGGTGTACTAATTTTCGGGGTGTTCAGGTCTTCCGCATAAAAACATTGACGGAAACGTGTATCCGCGTGGTAAAATCAACTGTCTCAGGCCCGAAAAAGTGCCTCAAGTAATGAAAATGTACAAATATAATTGGGTGTAGCACTCATACAAATTTTCGATCTTGATCTATTCCATGATTTCCTGCACACAAGAGGCACGATTAGATTGTAGAGCGAACATTTATCTTTATTATCAGTGGAGGAATGCGGGACGCCGGGCCACATTTCAGCGCAAGCGTGGCGTAGAAATTGGGCGACCTTTGTTATCGCTCTGAACTTGTTCTTTGAAATGAAAAATATCGTATCCTACCCAGTGGACACTTTGCACGCGTATAAAAAATGACGACATATTAAAGAATGCAGTGACATATTCGGTTGCCTAGGCATGCCAGTTTATGTGACGCTTTTTGAAGCTGTAGTGTCTCCACTTTTGCAGATGAATTTATTAGAGTATCGACTTGTTCGGATACGATCAGTTTCTGTTCAAGCGAAGCTCGTATTGACTCACCTGTGTACCTGTTGATGTTGCTTGAAAAAACCCGCCTTACCCACAGCGGGCGCACACAAAAATATGTCTTCAACAACAAAAAAGACTGGCGAGGGGCGAAGCATGTAGAGAAGGGCGCTTCAGCTCCACTAACTTGAAACCTGGGAGGGGCGAAGCATGTAGTGTTTTGTATAGATTTCTTTGATGAGGCACTGGTGGTGCCAAGGCTGAAACCGGGCATCTAGAGAAGATTGTTTCCGCTCCACTAACGTCGTCGGAAAACTTCCCATAACATGTTTCTTCTTCTACCTTTCTTCTTATCCTTTTCCTTCTTTCTCGTCTTCTTCTTCTTCGCTACATAGCCGGTTTCAATTTCCCTACGGGATGTAGGAAGGGTGTTTCAGCTCCACCAACGTCATCGGCTATTTGTTAGGCTAATTCTTCATATTTAGTGCACCGTTGGCGCATACGCGTTTAGGATGGACCGTGACTACATGACACACAGTGGCGACATTAGACGCCGATAAGCCTAGACCATAAGGTGCTTCGCACCTAACAATTTCTCTTTCCAGGGCTGGTGTTTCAACCCGAATTCCCCCAGTCCGAAAGTACGCGCCTTGAACACTGCGCGACGTGTCCATGCTTGGCCAAGGTAAACTGAAGCACATGAGAAAGAGAGAGAGAGTACAATTTTATTAAGAGTCCAGTGCAGACGCAGAGGTTGCCCCGCGCCACCCGGCTACTCCCACGTTGGGACCGGCAGGTCTCGCCTAACGGCCCTGTCGCGGGCGCACTGGACGGCCAGGATTTGGTCCTGTAGGTTTGGGTTGCGCAATGCAGTCTACCGATGATGCAAAAAACATTTGGGAAGCAACGTGCTATAAACGCGCCGTTGAAATATTAGGTGTCGGTGGACTTAAACCAATCTGCTGGACAATGCGTAATGTCGATGTCAGAAATTGCACATTTCAGGAAAATTTCGACTTCGATAAAATTGAATTCGTAGACCGCGTTGCCATGATTGCGTGATGGTCCTTTTGAAGGGCCGTTCTAGTGGCCCACGAACGCTGGAAATAACGCCCCAAAACAGCCTTCCGGCTAGGGCCACTACCTGTAAAAAAAGAAAGAAAAAAAGAAAGAAAGAAAAGATCAATGAATCTAAGGAAGAATGAAAGCCAGAATGAATGAAGAATGAAATAATGAATGAATGAATGTGTGCAAGAAAGATAGAAATAATGAATGAACCTAAGAAAGAAAGAAAGAATGAATGTAAGAAAGAAAGAAAGAAAGAAAAATGCAATACGTCAAGCATGTCCACGACAAGCTTCGCTTGCACTAATTTCTCCGACTGGGGAAAGGCGTGGCACGCTAGCTTGTCTAAGTTTTGACGTACATAATTTTAAGGATGGCTTAAAAGTACGCCGGAAGCTTCCAAGATTACAGGAAGCAGGTTCCCTCTCTCTTTTACCCATCGTTCCAACTCCCGTTCCCTCACCTCAATGCCGGGTAGCAGATTACAACCTCGCATCCAGTAGACATTTGACACTCTCTTTTGCCCTCTTCACTCTCTCTCTCTCTCTCTCTCTGTACAAAGCAGAAATCGCGGGGAACTCTGGTAGTCGCGCAGACCTACACTCCGTTCAGCAGTAAATGTTGTGGAGGCTAGCGAGGCTTATCGCAGCAGATCCCAAAATCCAGCGTAAACTTGAGCAGTGCTTGAAATTTTTTGTTCCCATTTTAATGTGAATTCGTTGCTGTGCTCAGTGCCCTGCTATTGTTGGAGAGAGTTTTTATTTTTTCCATGAACGTGTGATTCCATCTGTGTGTTCTTTTCATTTCTTCTTGTATTTTGCGTGTGACGTTTCAGTTTCCTGCTCTTATTTACACAGAGTTCTTCAGCAAAGTGTCATTTCGTCTATTGTGCTAAGCAAGCATTTTCTCTTCTTCAATATGGCGATAGGCTGCATCATTTTCTTGTAATGTTTATATTTTATTTTTATTTTTTCTTCTTGCATTTTCTTATCTTACCATTATTTTGTCATTGTATTGCCCCTCCTGCTTGGACCAGCATATTGACCTGCAGTATCAATATGTAAAATAAAAATACAAAAAACGTGTTCGTACCAGGACATAGTTTCTTTTTGTTTCGCACTCTTCACACGTATTCTCTCAGTTTAATGCGGAGCAATAAATTAGACATTTTTTTGTGGCTCAGACATGAACAACTCTGTTGTTACGGTCCTTGTCTTCGTTTCTTTGCTTTTCGTCAGAAGCGTCACGATGCACCTCCTTTTCTCTGCTCGAACAAGCACTGAGAGCGACGAAACGCTGCTATTACACGCGCGGAGTTACAAATCTTGCTAATCGAACTTCTTGCATAGACTGCACAGCGTTAACTGCTATGTATTGAACAGAGTATAGGCAACCTCGGGCATCGAAAAATGCTTTCGTGCGAAGCGGAGGAGAAAGGCAGTTAAATGTGAAGGAGCGCAAATATTGTCTCATAATTCTACTTTTCTAGTAACGAATGGGAATTCACTGGTTTGCCTATTTATCTAAAAATGATATGACTTTTGAATATGAAGAAGCTACTAAAAAGGTTTAATGTACTTTAGGCGCCTCAAACGGACATCGAACCACCTCTAATAACGAAAGTATACCAGCGCAGAAACTTTTCATAAGCAGCCGCACTATTCACTAGAGTGACAGTGGTTCTGCAGAAAGGGTCTCTTAGCGACGCGTGATGGCCTTTGAAGCTTATAAATCTTAGAGTGGCGTAGTCGGTGAGAGCGCGAATGGCGCAAGAAAATTATACTCGTGGCTGTACACTCGCAGACACCAATGTAGTAGCGGCGCTGAGGGAAGGCATCAGCCACGAAGGTCCTACGCCGCTTTACTCTCTCCCTTCATCCCCACCATCCTTCCATTTCCCGTTCACCTCCCCTTCTCCTCACTAACTGCTTGCTGTGACACTCAATTGCTTTACTATGCTCTACTCACCAACCCCCTCTTCACCCTCGCGTCCCTTTCCCGTTCATCTCTATTATCCTGCCCTTACTCGTTGCTCTCTTTGAAGCTCGATTGCATTATTATGTTTTAATCTCTCCCTTCCTCCTCAGCCTCACCCTCGCTTGCCTTTTCCACTCATTTCTTTCCCTCTCTCGTCACTCATTCCTTGCCCTGACACTCCATTGCTATACTATGCTTTACTCTCTCCCTTCTTCCTCACCCTGGCTTCCCTCTCCCAACTATGGCTATGCTATGCTTTCACTCTCACCTATGCTTCGCTTAAGCTATGCTTTCCCTCTCGCTTTACGCTTTCCCCGTCTATGCTGCGGCTGACATTGGTGCGGACGGACACAGCTTATCTATAAGAGCCCCGGGATGACGTCGTGTAGCGACATCAACCCAGGTCATCGTCGCATCGTCATAGGTGGCTCGATGTCCAGAAACCTGTCATAACTCTGTTCGAGTACATATTGCCACGTGCGCTTATTTGTTCACTGTCACTTGATCGACAGATGCCACGTGACGGCTGTGACCGTGGAGTGCGTAGAATACTGGCGGGTACAGAAAAAAAACCCTTTATTAGGCTAATTTGTGCTCACTTAAAGATGAACTCGAAGTAGAAGCAATAGACCTTATGCAAAATTGCTGCAATCTGTAGCATGTTTGACGAAACTATCGATGCTGCGCCATGTTGGAGGCTTGTAACTTCTTGCTTGTATCTTCTTTGATGATAAGCAATCGAGGCATAAAAAATTAACCATCTCTCGCTAAAGGGGACCATGAGGCGATGCGAAGCCGGATCACTTGCACGATCACGTTCCGTTGGCGTTCGTTGGGCATGCTACCGACCTCGGGCATGCTACCAACCTCGCGTCGTGGAAAGCGAAGAGGAACACTACGCGCGTCGTGTCTTCCCTCTAGCCTTGCCGTTATTTCTCACAGGGCGAGCGGGGAACGCGGTCGTCAGGCGCGCGAGGAGGGAGTGTAGGAGAGGAGAGAGAGGGGGAGGGGACGCGCATGCGCTGGCGCTCATCGCGGCGTTGCGCAATAAGGGCACACCATCTCCCGCTAAAGGGGACCATGATGTGATGCGAAGCAGCGTTTCGGCATATCGAGCCCGCTTTTCAGAGGGGGAGTGGAGAGAGGGTTTGGAGATGAGGCGGGGAGGGGGGGAGTGGAGAGATTAAGTTGAAAGGGGGAGGGAAGTGGGGAGGTCTGTGGAGAGGGGGAGGAAAATGGGGAGGAGGTGTGCGGAGAGGGGGTATGTGGAGAGGGTTTGCGCATTCGCAGTAAGGGTGGTCACGCCGCACACCACCACCACCACCGGTTTGAGCTCCGCTATAAGACACTTCGCATCTAAAAAAATTCCGCATCTCACGCACGTAAAAAGTGAACATGGAAAGTGTTAATTGCGCCAAGAAGTAGGTGCGATCAGATGGTATTTCATTGAATATTCTTCCTAAGTGTGCTCGTAAAATAGCACAATACGCTAAGAAAATTCGCGTTCACATCGCCGCTTTCGGGGCCTACTGGCACCTTACAATTTGAACCCGTTGCAGCAAAACAGTTTTGCGTGGCCGGCTGAACGCTTGCGAAACTACCTCAATGCGTAACCAACGGTAGCACATTCACGGTCGAGTGTAACACATTTGCCGGAACAGCACTTTTTCTCAATTTCATACGAAAAGTGCCAAACAGAAGCATCTGTTAATATTTCATAGCAAACAGTGGTGCATACAGGATTTTACCGTTGGGGCATCAGCTTCTAGGAGAGCCTGATATGTGCTCTTTTCGGGGTATAAAGAAAATAAAAAGTAAGAGGGGATGGTCACGACACCCGGGCCACCTCTTTGAATTTGCCAGATACCACATGGTATATGCTTGAAAAATACGCATAGTGAAGCAATACGCGCGCGAAGCATCCCACCAAACGCTACCTTGTTAAACTCCACGATCAAAAACAAACCACACACAACACGTCCTAGCACAATCAATCCGTTTGCTGAGAATCAATGACGCGCACGAGCTACCTGTCTGACATGTAATTGTTATCGCAATGTAATAAGCAAAGTAATGACGTCCGCAGCAGTGCAGGCATGCACGAGTAACCGCGATGCAGCTTTGAAGCTCGTACGCAAAGCCGGTTTGTCTATGCCTGCAAGCACACGGCACGAACACTGTCTCGTTCCGGCATGACACGAAAGAGTGTTCTCTGATGAGTGCCGATGCTGTATTAAGAACGGCGAACGTATACAAACACGGCGTTAGTTGTGAGCAGTAGTCGGAGCAACTCAACGACCTGCTGCTTCTCGTCGGCCGCGAGGAAATCTAATAACATTGAGGTTACTTTCCTGAAAACCTTTTTATCAGCATCGCAATTTCCTTAATCTGAACAACACGGCACACGAAAATATGTTGGTATTGCCGTTGCTATCAGCCGCCACACGTTGATACGTACGCTCCGTGTGAGCACATGCGGAGCGCGCGGAGCCTTGAACATGGCGGAAACGCGCACGGCGGCCGCTATATTGCAGCAGGTTTTGCATAAGGTCTATACTCGCTGTACAATGAGAGCGGTGAGCACGGACGTCGGGCGTTGGCTAATCAATGTGTGAACAACGCTTGCTGGCGATGAGGAAAGAACATTTGCAGAACTTGGTAAACCAGCAACAGTCACGGCTACGTAGGTGCCCATCAGGTCCGCTCTCTCTTGAGCATTGCGGCCCCGGTACTTGCTACGGAAGTTTTTTTGTGAGTCAGGAGCGTTTTTCGCAACACCATCACCAGCTACACAGGTCAGTCAATAGAAGCTCCCCTTGAAAAAGTGACGCACAAATCTTTTGCCATCATGCTGTTACGTGTCGCGCTCTTCTGTCACGAATGATAGCGTGTAATGAATTCATCACATGATGTGGTCGCCTCCTGGCCGACCCCGGATGCAGTGCAACATCACTAGAAGTGAGCAGGGAGGGGGAGGGCGCAAAAGTGCAAATTAATGCAATGCGCGTCTCGCGGGAGCACAGGTTTCGCGTGTGTGCCCAATATCGTTCCCTAAGGGGACAGTCTGTTGTTACTTACCGCTCTGCGATAATAGATTACATCGTATTCCATAGTCCATTACAACGTGGGAGAGAAATATGAGCTGTTCCTGCAGCCATTATCAGGCTACGCAAAAATGCACGCATAATAGAAAAGTCTATGCGATGCGTATGCTCGTAGTTTTATCGTAGAAAACTGCTGTGGCTGCCACTTTTTCGAAAACATTGTAGTCGGGCGTCGTCAGCGTGTCATATTTCATCTTCTTTGTAGCGTTCATCATCGTGTGAAACGGCCCCATGGGAAGCGAATACCGCAACCATCGAAACGCCTATTTCAAATTAGCTTTGGTGAAGGTAGAATTTTCCGGATGCGTACAATCCTCCACGTCGGACTTACGTCTTGTCCAAGAGGGGGTTTTTGTTTCAGCACCACTATACATTTTAACGAAGCCCTTACAGAAAATATTTTGTTCATTTGTCTCGTAGCACCCAAGCAGCGCAATCATATGGTATGCAGATGTATTTGCATTCCGCAAGGGTTTGTCTTTAGTCCTGAGGATAATACACTCGTCACCGAGGTGCGGCACCTTCATTGCGAAATCAAGCACCACCACGACAGTCTACTGTCTTTTAAATGTTTATTTCTTTGTAGCAATGACCGTCTTACGCGACAGAGGGACCCGCACAAAGTTTTCTGGTCCAGTCGGCATTTAAACACTTTCGCACTTAAAATACAATCTCCAGCAACAAACACATCCTTGGTGCGTCTGCGCTTGGCCTCCCTAAGATAGCCGTGACCGCGGGCCCAGGTTGAAAGCGCTTGTACTTTGTCGCCGATATGGCAAATACTCTAATCAACCTAGATTAAACTCTCATCTTTTTTCCCCCTAAAACACCGCGTTTCAGTGAGATCCGTAATAAGAATTTCAGATCAACACTTCCGGAATTGAAATGAAGAAAGCTTATGATAAATGAAACAGTGTTGCTGAAGCAGTGTGTTAGGCCCCTACTCTATTACTCCTCTGGGCTCGAAGTCCTCAGTACTTGCAAGAGGAGCGCCACTTGTGTCTGCTGCGTTTACTCGCTGTACAGCAAAGTCTTCCGTTGCTGCGTGCTGAATTTCTGCACCGGAGGGTGAGGTGTACTGTCTTTCCGCGCGTTCAGCTTTTTTCACATAAAAACCTTGCCGCCAATGTGTAGCTGTGTGGTAAAGTGAGCAGCCTCATTAAATCCTAAAGACCGCTTGACGTCAAACAAATGAGAAAGTGTAAGTGGATGCAGCATCCACTTACACCTCCAGAGATCATCCACTTACACAACCAGAGATTATGGAACATAAGAGATCGCTAACCGGAGGCTCGCCGTCTAATCTATCTTTACATTGTCAAGAGTGTAAGTGCACGCCAGAATTCGATGAATGCGCCATTTTGTACCGGCACAGGAATGATATATATGAATAATAACATCTGGGGTTTAACGTCCCAAAACCACGAAGTGAATATGAGAGACGCCGTAGCGGAGGGCTCCAGAAATTTCGACCACCTTGGGTTCTTTAACGTGCACCTAACTCTAAGTACACGGACCTCAAACATTTTCACCCCCATCGGGTCAGCAGTCGAGCGCCATAACCACTAGACCACCGTGGCGGGGCCGGCACAGGAATGAAGTAACGCGTTTAATGGTTGATGCTTGGCATGTACATAATATTGGTAGCGCATGCGTGAGCCAACCATCGATTAACCTGCATAAAGAAGAAATCAAGTGTCTGAACACTTCTCTCTCACGTAGACCACCACGCGTGCCGCATTAATAGGTTCGCCTATTGCTTGGGCATGCGCAGATAAGTTTTCGTGCCTTCTTTCCTTTCCGCCGCTGTGCGCCTTTTCAGTTGTTAGTCGGCGTTTGTGGTGCCTTGACATCTCTTTTGTCCGTGTTTGCACCAGTGTTGCAGAGTTGCCACTCCGCAATTGGAATGACTCGAGAATCATTCCACATTTTCGCGACCCCGGAATGGAATTGGAATGGAATTGGCTTGGAGGAATGGAATTAAGCGCCTCTTGCAAGGAATAGAATGGGAATGGAATTACGCCTTCTTCCGAAAATAGAGCACGTTTTCGTTTAGGCACTGTGTTTCAAACTTCGAACAGTCAGAGTCTCGAATTTAACAATAAAGCAGTATTTTTAAAATGGCTTGGTTCATTACAAGCACGGTGCATTTATAAGTAACGCGCCTATTACAATTCTGTCCTTATATAGACTGTGTTGCTCCGAAGTTTGTCTCAATTCTTCGCCTAACCGCGGCTCTATGCCGTTGGTATCCGTCGTGCGGAACTACGGGCATACCCCCCTTATGCCTTGTCTTTTTTCCCTCGGCGGCGCCCCAGCCCCCTGCTGTCCCCCCGCCCTTCACATCTTTGTTTTATTCCGATAGCAATTATATGTACAGTCTCGGCGGGTTTTTGCCGTCGCCCTCATGTCCCGTATGAAGTCCAAACTGATAAGATCCCCCCGCGCATCGTATTTTCTACCGCGGGTTAAAGCGCGCGAACGGGGGCGACCAACGCGGCCGAAGCAGAGATCAAACGAGCTGGCCCATTTCCGCCGCTCGGAGGGCGCATGCGATAACATCACCCCGCTCGAGAGGTCTGCCGTCGAAGCAGACAGGAAGCGTCCCGCGCGTCTTCAACGACCATCGAGCATGAAAAGACGCCAGGGGGGGGGGGGGGAGTGTCGCGCGAGCAGCAACTTTGAACGTTGAATCTACAGACGCGGTCGTGATCGCTGGCGCGCGCGCTATCTCGACAGCCATCACAGCGGGGGGCTCGTATACCCTTTTACGTGCTGCGCTCTCAACGCGAAGATACTGGGGAAAGAGCATCTCTCCCTGGAGCGGCCGTATTCTCTTACACCAGCGTTTTGTAGTTACGCGAGATCGGATACAAAAGAGCTAGCTGCCAGCTTCACTTCGTATAACACTACAATTTGTTGCTATCGCATTCATTGCTTTGCCATAGCGGTGGAACTGTGACTTTTGCTTCTGTTGCTGTCGGTGACTCGGACGCACATTCGAGAAAGCTCTACTCTAAGTTCTGATGTGTGTTGACGCTGGCGCGATGCTAGCTTGCGCGCCGTCTCACCTCATACTCCCTGCACCCCTCCTTTGCAATATTTTCCCCCTTGTCTAGACACATGGGCGCCTTCGCCCGAAACTCTGTCGGCGAAGGTCTATAGGTCAGCGCAGCACACAGTCGTACACGGTGAACTGTGTGCCCTCCCCCTCCGTACGGAGAGAGAAAATAAACTTTTGAAAGCATTGGTTCGGGAAGCCAGCCGAAGCAGATGAGCACACGTAACCACGGCGACGTACGTTTGCAGTTCTTCGTGCATCTGATGACATCAGCTTTATGGGGCGCTCATTCTTAACTCGATAAAGCTATCAAGATGCCTTTCCCTACGTTGTAGAATGAGAGGAATGGAAGTGAAATGCCCGGCATTTCCCGGAGTGGGAATGGGGTAAGTTTTTTCATTCCGAGGAATTGAAAGGAACAGAATTGCGGCAAGTTCTAATTCCCCGCAATGAAATTGGAATGGAATAGAGGAGCCCATTCCGCAACACTGGTTTGCACACCCTGCCTCTTTAAAATAAATCTACGTACATTCTCAATCTACATAATCTGCATCAAGAACTAGTCATAATTAGCCTGTGGAAAGGAACTGTTGTGCGCAGTCAGTAGAGAATGGCGGGAGGCCGTCTGCACTGTTCGGCGCATGCGCGGCGTAGAAACTGGGCGAGGTTGGTTACTCCTGTCAACTCATCATTTTATACGCCTGGTGTGTGGTTCTTTTGCTACAGAGGCTTTTTGCGCGTACTGAAAAAAAAAGTAACACAGTGCCTTATGCATTTGACTACGACGACTCGAAGGCGAAAGCCATTTTTTCGTCGGGGTCCATGGTGCAGCGCCCCATCCCGTATTGCCTTCTGTACCTAATGCGGTTTTGTGTGGCCTCCGGGAGTGGAGGTATCGGAAGCTTTCTGCACCTCACGTGGGTTTGCTGCACCTCCGGCATTGGCCCACCTTACACGAAGTGACGTTGTCATGTGATATCTTTATGTCCTAAAATAACACAAGGATGGCGTCACAGTTTCTGTGAGTTGTGAAGTCATGATCACGTCATAGGATAACGTCATCGCATGATGATCATGTTTGCGTCACTCGTGTCGACGCCACTTCGCCGACGGTCAATTTTCGCGTTCGATGAGTCGTCTAAAGCTTTCAACTTAATAAAATTCTACCGGCACTGATATCTCGCATCTCATTCCAAAAAAAAAAAATTCGTATTCATTTCGCATTCTATTTTCGTTCATCCTTTGGTTCAATATTTATTAAAATTTGATTTAATCCCTCTTTAACATATGATTCACCTTAACTTAAAATCTCACCCAATAGATGTAAGTGCGCGCCGCCGGTGACATTTGGTACCATTCGTGTTGATGCCGTGGGCACCACATTTTTCGATGAATGCCAGGCCTCACTTCAGATGAAACAAGGCTTGACAGTCTATAAACGCCCCTTTTGCCCGCCTTTACCCTTAAACCTTCGATGAATAAATATGTTACTCACTCACTCCTGATAATTTGACTCTGGAACCTTATAAGGCTTTCATCGTAACTAAATATGAGTCCCGTGTGATTCGCTCTCGCGTAAGTTCGAAAATTATCTAGGGTGGATACTTTATGAAACGGCAGACGCATTTATGCGACGAAACGCAACGTTGAAGACATCCTAACAGTAATATCAGAGTCATTCAATTCCCTTTATGGTCACGAAACTGCGCCTCACGCTATGGGCGAGCTTCATACGCTGCTCTAAAATGCCGCAACGCGCCGCCGCTGCGTCACAGAGGCTAAAGCAGAGGCGATCGTCTGCGCCGTCCGCGAATTGAAATACTCGCGCAGTGCGAGACAAGCTGTTGGATATGATATGTTTAAGTTAGCGTAAACGTTGTCGCAGGAGTAGGATGCCTATCAGTTGTTGCGTGCCGGGGTGTCGTTCCGGCTAGAAGGGAACCAGAAAGGTGTCGTTGTTTTCTTTACCTTTAGACAAGCAGCAGCGCGAGAAAGAGAAGCGGGCCATGCCGCAGCAGGAAAGTGGCGATTTTAACTTTGAGTCGAAGTATACACGTGTAATTCGTGGTCATTAAGGGTAACTGACTGGATTCCAAGAGATGGCAAACGCGTGAGGGGGAGACAGAAAATTAGGTGGGTAGATGTGATTAAGCAGTTTGCAGGTATAACGTGGCAGCAGAAAGCACAGGACCGGGTTGATTGGCGGAACATGGGAGAGGCCTTTGCCCTGCAGTGGGCGTAGACAGGCTGATGATGATGATGACGATGATGATACACGTGTATGTACGAACCATTTCGACGCCTCGGACATTGTCACTGCGTATGACTTTAACATTGTGGCGACACACTGCGCACAAACCGGCGCAGCCGCTGCCTCGCCGCTAGCTAGCCCGGCGTGACATGGCTGCATGCTACACCACGGCGACTCCGTGTCCCTGAAACGCGACAAACCAACGCTGAAGGCTGACGCTTCTCCAAGGATTTTTGAAGGACTCCCTTCGTATCTCACGAAGCGTAAACCTCGATCTTGCTCATCGACAATGCGACCACCATGCAAATGACCGCGTGAGTCATCCTTCGACTGACGCGTCCCATGCTGGTTTTTTTCCTTCCGGGTGCTCATTTTAAAACCGAAAACGCGTTCAGCAATGTATTTATGCATGCCGAGTGCTAAAAGTAAAAGCGTAAAAGCAAAGCGACCGTTACGGAAGTTTAGAAAGTTAAAACACCGAGGCTGTCCCACACACAGCCTCAGCGATAGCAGCGTTCGCATCGCCTCTCAAGCACAGCTGCGCCTCTGGCGGCGACCGCTGACTCCCTATGAAACTGACGCGACTGTTTCGTGACCATAAGAAGCATTGAAAGACTCTGGTAATATGCACAGGGGATTGGATTAGGAGTTGCAAAAGAAAAAAAAGATGGTTGATCCCTCCGTCATAGGAATCGGAATAACACGAAAGTAAAGCGTGCCCTTACAGAAGTAACTGAATGTTTACTGTCCATTGATATAAGAGAGCTTGTACAATGTATATTGATGTCTGGCAGCTAATGGCACCGTTTAACGTGTATGCATTCACTTTGATGATTGGTGGTACATCTCCATCCCGACGACCAACGTCCATGTTAAATGATTAAACAAACCTTTGTGGTAGTTGTAGTAGTTAACGGTGAAAGAGTAATCAGAGAACGAGGTGTGATAGCCAGAAGAGCGTCGCATATTGGACGCAGAACTTGGTCGCCATTCTGCGGCATGTTAAAATGTGATTGAGCACCATGGCCGGACTAGAGGGGAACGCAAAGCGCGTCGTGCCACCCCGGTAGCCCGGCCGCGATTTTTCTCGGGGCAAGCGTATGAGCGGGGAACGCGGTGTTACAGCCAGGTGAGGCAGGCGCGCGTCGCAGAGCTATTTTTTGTTTGGATCAGCGTGATGCTTGATTGATTGATTGAAGCCTACCAATTTTGGCACATACTCACTCTGGGGGATTGGCCAAGAAAAATTATTGTAGCCACGGATAATTACGTTAATTTTCTTTTACCTCCCTATTACTAAAGTAGAAAAAAACGCGAAGGTAAAGAGCAATCTAATTACAAAACGTAATATAGCCTATGCAGAATAATTATATTAACACATACCATCCCACTGTGGCACATACACGTTTGAGTGTGAAGAAGAAGAGAACGTTTTTGCTGCTCTGGTTCTGGGGCAGACGTCGGCTCCTGGTTCTCTGTCTTGTTTCGCCCGCGACATTACTAATTACAATTTTGAGCCGACCAGACAGCTGAGTTTACCTGACCCGACCAAATTTGACTCTATGACTTACTTTTAATCACATTTTATAATTATGCCACGAGCATTTTTCCAGCATTTTTTAGACCTTAGGTTGGAATACGTTTAGTTGCTAAGATGAAATTACACACATCATCAAAAATTTCTCTATGACAATGTCCCAAAACAGAGGCACCGAAATTTAGAATATTTTCTGCAGTTAAACTTAAACCAATCGTCGAAAATGGAATAACCAGAAGTGTTTTCCTAATTATTGAATAGTTGCGGCATGATATAAAATAATGTTCAATAGATTCTGTTTTCTTCGCAAAATGGGCAAAGGGGTGATATCGCCAAACCAGCTCTGTGTAAATATAAGTTTAATGGGGGGACGCGGCATCGAAATTTGGAAATAATAACCTCAAACTTTCTAAATTGACTCCACTTAGGTTTCCACGGAAATTTAAGGTGTTGATATTCTGTCCATTTAGTTATAGTTTCCATCATATCTGTACAAATTGCTAATTTTCTATATCTGATCGCTGCTATGTATTGTACTTCCGGGAGTACCGAAGTTATTGGTCCATCGAGGGAAGCCCGGGCTAAAGAATCGGCCAATTCATTTAATTGTATCCCGCAGTGACCTGGTACCCACAATAATTTCAGGAGTTTCAGCTGTGGCGGTACTGATGTGCGCAAAGTCATGAGGGCTCGTGAGTGTTCTGAAGCTGTAAGTGCTGTACATATCGAAAGAGAATCTATTATAATGATTGCACTATTTTCGGTTCAAGGCAGTTTTCGAAGCGCCAAAATAATAGCCAAGAGCTCAGCCTCAAAAACAGGCGTAAAATCTGGCAGCCTCACTGAGAATGACCAGCCAAGCAAATTGGAAGCAATTCCTACGCCTGCCTTTTGATTATTCACAGAAGCATCAGTGGCTATTATGTTTCACATTATCATTATTATTATCATTATTATGTTATCACAGCGTGATGCTGTGAGCGAGGCCGACGCTTTTACGACGCTTGAGCTAAGATTGCCACCTCGAGGTGTGTTAAGGCATTGACAAAATTGAACTTCTATTAATAACGCGCCGAATGGGACTAAAGCCCCTGAAAAATAACTAAAGTAGCGCCATTCGTGTCAGTATACAGGCACCTCCTCACTCGTGCGCTTTGTAAATTGCAGTTGAAGTTAGTTGAGCTGCGAAGCTCGCAGAGCATGGCTCTTGGCCGGAAAGAGAGGCTTGTACAATTCTTCCGCTAGAGCGCCCGGGGGCGCTGCAGTTCTAAGCGACGCAGTTGGAAAAGTCCGCGAAATAAAGGGTATGAAAAAAAAATCGTGCCATATCTACGAAGTGAATGATGATTGAGAAGCTGCTCGGAGATCTGGAAAATCCGTGAATCTTCCGTACAAGTCCTCTACCATCATATGAAGACGTCACACACGTTGTTATATATATATATATATATATATATATATATATATATATATATATATATATATATATATATATATATATAGAAGGTTTGATTAATTACAATTTTGATGAACTATATATACAATTTACAATTATATACATATTGATGAAGTATATATACAAGAAACATCTAAGAGCGTCTGATTCTCCATTGTCGACACATGCAGACGCAACGCTCCTAATGTTCTTTCAATTTGAAAACTGCCCTCGAGACGCGCAGGAGAGAGTAGCCGTAAAAAAATTCACCCCACCTCCCCGAAGGGAATCGTGAGGAAATGCGAATGCATTTCTTTGGGCGCCAGTGTGCGGCGAAGTAATTATATAATGAATTACGAGACGGTGATTTGTAGAGTAACCATTTATTTATTACCTGTTTGTGTTATCGTTGCACTTGACGGCCATGATCACTGCCTTGTGGTCGGTAAAGTGCGCGGCCAGAGAGTCTTTGAGAAGCATGCGGGCGTCACAGTTTCGGCTAAAGACTAGATCAATGCAAGTACCGTGAATGGTTGTGGGGCAGAGTTCGGATGCGGTAGAGGCACACTGCATAGAGTGCTTGGTGCGCATGTACTCGACAAGCCACTGTGCACTCGTCTTTCGCACGTCAACGTTAAAGTCACCAACCAAGACAACAAGGTCAGAGCTTTTGGAGCGCGCACAGACACTTTCCATGGCCGCATCGAGCTGCGCGGCAAAGGCGTCTCGGGCGAGAGTGGGCGCGAGGTACACGGTCACCACAAAGACTCCGTCTCCGGTGTAGGCGAGCATGTACATGTCCTCGTACGGAGACGCGTCTCGCACGGGCGAGGTGGCAACGGCGTGCGATATCATGTTGCCGTACACATTGGACACGAGATTGACGCCGCAGTACTCGCCGTTCTTGTCGCTTCTGGCAAAGTAGTACGGGTCGACGGCGTCGTCACGACCGACGCTAGGGCAGACTCGGCGATCGAGGACGAGAAGCGAGTACTGGGGGGGGGGGGGTGATTCTTAAAAGGAAGAAGGAAATGAAAATGAAAATTGGGTGTAGAGTGCACGATAACTGTCTCTCAAGTGAGGACACCTCAACCGATACACTCACGGGGGACTGGGGATTGAAGGGACAGTGAGAGTGAAAAGAGATGGTAAAAGAAGAAAAAGAAAGGTATGAGTGAAAAACAAAAAAAAGAAAAAAAAGGTGAGGGGGGGGGGGGCAGGAGAACGGGCGTCCGAGTCACCGTGGTGAGCGGCTAGAAAATTCGACTAGCCCGGCATCCTCGAGAAAAGCGAGTAGGGCCGCAAGGGCTGATCGGCGACGGTGCACGTGACCGGTGGGATGGAGCAAGTCCTGTAGGGTCGCACACGGCAGTCCGACGAGTCGGTACTTCATGACGAGCCGCTTCCGCGCAGTGTTGAGAGAAGGGCAGTCAAGCAATAGGTGGCACAGGGTTTCGATGGCGCCGCAATCGGTGCAGTTCGGTGCAGCGGCGCCGCGAAGACGATGCCTGCGTTCCGCGGGCCACACCGAACCGGTCCTCAGGGCAAGAAGAAGCGCGCGCTCGCGGCGAGTGAAACCAGTGGTTGGCATGGGAGGAGGGGGGTGTCCGGCGGCGACCCGTGCGTCCGGATGCTCGCGCACCAGCTCCCGGCGAAGGTTGTTGCGTGCGGAGTCGAACGGGCTGGCGTAATCTGTCAGCGAAGTCTCGGCGGAGTGTACTCGTTTTGCGAGCTCGTCTGCAGCCTCGTTGCCCGCGATGCCGACGTGTGAAGGGAGCCACTGAAGGACCACGTCACAGCCTCGTTCCTGGAGGGCCAGCAGGCTGAGAGCGGCGCGCTGAGCAAGAAGGGGGCCTCGTTCCTCCCTCGCGAGCTGGCGCAGGGCAGGTTTCGAGTCGCAGAAGATTGCTGCGCTAGAGACGGCCGGCGAATTGCGCAGGAGGTCTGCAGGCAGCTGGAGCCCGACTAGCTCAGCTGTTGTTGAGGATGCACAGTATCGCAAGCGGCACTGTCGTTCCGAGCTGAGCTGAGGGGCTATGCAGGCGGCCGCGGCTGAGCGATCCTGCAGGACGGACCCATCGGTGAACACTTGCCTCCTCCCGGCCAGGTCCTCATACATCCGCGCCGCGGCCTCCTGAGCAATGGCACTGAGGGGGGTGTGGCGTTTGGATCGAATGCCCGGCAGGTGCAAGTTCACTCGAAGGGGCACTCGACGGTGAGGGGGTGGCCAGCGCGAAAGGCGTTCGGGATCGTCAGCCACAACACCGTCGTACACGTCGATAAGTTGGCCAACACGTGAGTTTGGCACAGCACGTAATCGCGAGAGGAGTGGACCTGCATCAGGCGCTCGGTGGAGACGCTGCAAGTGGCACAATGCGCGCAGGTCCGCCGTGAGCGACGCAGGCCACGCACGAGCCTCCGCGAGGGTCTCGGCTACACGAGAGCCTCGAGGCATTCCGTGACACATGCGGATGACTCAGCGGTGGTCCTGGTCGATCAGTCGCCACTGTGGCGCCTGGAGTTTGCAGATCGGCAGTGCGTAGTGGATGGTATACAGAGCCATCGCCTCGTAGATGGTGCAGGCGAAGGCAGCGGGGCAGCGGTTGCCGCCTGCGAGTAGCTGGCGCACGGCCGATTCCACGCGACGCGTCGTCTGGCGTACACGTCGCACCGCCGGGAACCATCGGAGGCGATTGTCTATCGTCAGGCCGAGGTAGCGGACGGTGCTACTCCAAACTATTGGTGCACCATCCAGCTGAAGGCACGGAAGACGTCGTCGGGCTTCAGCACGGGGGTGGACGACTAGGGCCTCGGTTTTCGGCGCCGAGATCGTGAGGCCGATGTTTCTCACGAAGGCGGCCACACATTGGAGGGCCTCCTGCATACAAGCGCGCAACACCGAGCACTTCCGGGTAGGTCCACGCACATACAATGCGACGTCATCAGCGTACACCACTGCGCGAACAGGGAACACAGCCGTTTCTGGTAGGCACTTGACGAGCGGCGCGAGTACCAGATTAAACAAAAACGGGCTGAGGACGCTGCCCTGTGGGACGCCACAGCTGACAGATCGCGGCGCACTTGTCGCCCCGCCCACGCGCACAGTAAACGTTTGGTCAGTGAGGAAGGCCTGAACGTAGTTCAAGAGTTTGCCCTCAAAACCTAGCGCGCGCACGGCACTGAGGATAGACGAGTGGGGGAGCGAGTCGAACGCCGACTTTATGTCAAGGAGGAGTAGGATGGCCATTTCTCCATCGTGAAGGGCTTGCTCGAGGGTGCTCACGACTGCAGCAATGCAGTCGATGGTCGCGCGATGTGGCCGGAATCCACACTGCTCTGGTGGGAAAGCGTTGCGCACCTCCGCGATCCACTGTAGCCGGCAAAGAGCCATCTCCTCCATAGTTTTGCCCGCCATAGAAGTGAGGGAGATGGGCCTGTATGACGTCACCGAACGCGGCGGTTTGCCTTGTTTGAGGACAGGGATCACAATCGCGGAACGCCATTCTTCCGGGAGGACAGCACTGGAGAAAACTCTGTTGAATGCATCCAACAAGAGTGGGCGCTGGGAGGCATCCAGGTTTCTCAACAGCTGATGAGTGATTTGGCCGCTCCAGGGGCGCTGCGCTTGCGCCTTTTGTGGAGGACCCGTTCCAGTTCGTAGAGGGAGAAGTCCTCTTTGCATAGAGAGCGAATGTCAGTTGAGGTGATGGGATCCACGGGAGGGAGCAGGGGTGCGGCGTTTGTAGTGACTCCGCCAGCGCTCCCCGCTCTAGGAGGGGAAGGAGGCGCGAAACAGGCGGCAAGCAGTTCAGCAAGCTCCCTTTCAGTGATGCCCTGCGCAACGGCTATGGCGAGCACTGGGTAGCGCGACACTTTCGGGTTTATCAGGACGCGCATGATGTGCCAGCCGCGGCGACGTCCTCGTGGATCACTCAGAGAGGAACAGACGCCCGTCCAACTGCGGTCGCGTAGCCGCTGGGCGTGCCGCCGGTACACAGCGTCGAGTCGGTTGTACTCTGTCCATGCGCCGGGGACCGAGGAGCGCAGCGCCCGCCGCTGTGCTCGTTGGCGCACTGCGCGGAGGTTGAGCAGCTTGATGTCAGGGCAGGGCGTGCCGGCGGGAACAACACAGCGCGTTGTGGCACGCTCAGCACAGTCCGCGATGCGCGAAAAGAAATCATCACTGCTCTGCACGCTCGCGCACAGGTCACGGAAAAGTGGCCACCGTACAACACTGTATTCACGAACAGCACCACGGCTGGGGTGGCACGGGAGGAGTGTGATCGGGTAGTGATCAGAACCAGCAGTGTCAGCGTGGCGTTTCCACTCGTAGGAGCAGCGTTCTGACTTCAGCGCCAGGTCAATCACTGTCTAGGCCGCACTGCGACGGATGAAGGTGGGTTCCCCGGAGTTTAGTACGAGGAGTCCCACCGAACTGATCGCGTCGCATAGGTCCCTACCGCGCGCATCCGTGGTACGGCAACCCCAGCTGACGTGGTGCGCGTTGAAGTCTCCGCACAGTACGTGGTCACGCGCGAGCACGGCGACAAGGCGCGGCACAAACGCGCAGCTGGCCGCGACGACTGGGCGCACATAAACACTCGCGACAGAAGTGTCCACGCCGTCCACACGGACCGTGGCAGCAACGCACTCACTCGTCGCACAGCATAGACGTTCTGTGGGGACAAGCGCATGAGCGAGTGTGTCACGAATGTACAAACCGGCGCGCGGCTTCCCGGGCGGGTGGGCGGTGTCACAGCACGGCGCATTATTGCACTCAGCCAGCGCACACTGCGTGGAACTGCTGTAGCCGATGTAGCCGGGCAGCGAAACATCCTCCACGCGAACATACGTCTCCTGCAAAGCACGGACGTCGTAGTCGCGCAGGGGAAGGATCGCTGCGAGCTCTGCTTGTCGGCGACGCAGTGAACGGCAGTTCCACTGCAGTATGCGTGGCCTAGACTCGTGTCGATCACTCGCCATCATTTCTTAACGCAAGGTGGGTGGCCAGCGCTGCAGCACAGAGCGGGCGAACGGGGCAGCCGAGAGGGAGAAAATCCATAGGGGCTGTCAGCGCTGCCGAGAGCACAGCGATCACAAAGTTTCTCTTGTCTGTGGCGGTTTGTGAGTTCTTTGCAGACGGAAGACCAGCGGCCGCCGCGTACGAAAAGTTCTCGCAAACCAGGGGGTGGGCACGGGACATGGTGGTAGAGCCGGGTGTTGCTGGGTCTCCTGTATTCTGTCCACGCGCGATAGCGAGCGCCTCACGGCGCGAGATTGGGAGCGACGATTCGGCGCGCACTTCCAACAAGCGCCGCTCTTCCTGCCAATGAGGGCAGCGGGGCTCGGTAGCAGGGTGAGCTGCGCCACAATAGAAGCACCTCGCCTTCTTCGCGGTGCACTCGCCGAAGGAGTGCGGACCGCCACAACGCACACATCGCCGCTCAGACGTGCACGTTACGTCCGTGTGCCCATAGCGTCCGCAGAGCTCACACTGGGTTGGTCGTGGACGGCGAGCACGCACGGGCCGGCGCTGTTTGAAAAGTTCCACATCAGGGGGAGCCTTGTTGCCGGCGAAGCGCACAATAACGTTGCGACCAGAGCGAGAGCACTGAAGGACAGGCAACCGTGACGCGATGTTGGCGCGGATCGAATCCTCGTCTAGCGCGGGGTCGACGTTATAGATGACGCCGCTGCAGGTGTTCGTCGACGCCTGCTTCGCGCGCACAGCAATGCCGCAGATGTCAGCCACAGCGAGCAGGGGGTCGAGTGGAGTCCCGGCGGTGACGTCGACCGCGACGACGTTGCGACCGAAATTTACGCGGACGCGACTGACGCCCTCCAGAGGAGCCAAACAGGAGGAGATGGCTTCCTGTGTGGCTGTTCGGAAAGTTTCTCTCCTCACAGCTGGTCTGTAAAGTACCGTCTCCAGCTGGTTGTCGGTGCTTGTGTGCCGTGGAGGCCGGGGGCGTGGGTCGCTGGCAGCAGGCTTCTCAGCACGCTGAGACCGACGCCCGGTGTTGAAGGGAACACTTGGTGCGCAAAGAGAAAGAGATTCTTTATTTGGGAAAATTAGGTGAATAGTGGGGGTAAGTGACGCAGTAACTGTCTCTCAGGCGAGGACACCACAACCGCGACACCTGGGGGAAAGGGGAGAAAAGTATAGGAGAAGTTAGAGTGGAGGAGGAGGCCTGGGGGAGTTAAACACATCACTGGGGGGAGAGGGGGGAAAAGAAAAAAAAGGGGGGGGAACACGCGATAAACACATGACTTTGGAAAAAAAAACACGGAAGTTCCGTTTGTTGGGGGCTTGGTCGGCGTGGTTCAGAGAAGACGGTCGGCCAGTTCCGCGGCTTCGATGTAGTTGAGGACCGCGCGCAGGGCAGGGCGCACGCGATGGGCTGATCCTACCGGGTGCAGAATGTCATTGTGGTAAGAGGACGGTGAACGAGCGTCGGCGTCGTGTGGTGCTCGGCGTGCGGTGCCGAATTTGAAGTGCGCGGGCTCCCCGTGATGATGATCGGCGTGCGGGTCCGATGAAGAAAGGCGCGCGTGGTGCGCGGGCCACGGAAACGCAGCTCGAGCGACGAGGCAGAAGGGGCTGGCCTGCGAAGACTGCGGACGAACTCGACGAGAGCGCATGAAGTTCTGGCTCCGTTCCGGCTTCGCCATCGTCGCGGCCTCCTGAGCTGGGCCTCGCCCCGGCTCTTGTGACCGGCCTACCGTCCTTGGCTCGGGTTTCGTCCCGGGCAGTTCTTCCTACCGGGTCCACACCCGGGTGCTGTCCACGAGCCTGGGCCATGCCCCGGTGCTCGTCTTCGACCTGGGAGCCTCGCCTGATGCTATTCAGGGTGCCAGGGCTGTTCTTGAGCCGGGGCCACGACCGGCGCTGTTCCGACACCCTGGCTACGTCACCGTGCTGACGTGCTGCCGTGTCCGTGCCAAGGTTCGCCGCAAGCCCGACTGCGTCGATTTCTTCGGACCCGCCGCCGCACCGCAAGACCGACGCCCGCAGACTGTGAGTGCGCGTGACTGAGGTTTTGTAAATAGGCTATATAGGATATGTTTATGCTCGTTGTGTACATGTTTGGTCTGACGTCCTGGTTCGTATCATATTAAACTTCCCTGTGTCTCTTGGAGCGTACGTCGTTCGTCTGGCCAACCTGCGCCCACATTCAGACCCCCACAATTTTGGCGAGCCTGCCAGGATCGGCTTTACCATCTTGCCGAGTGCCAGACGGGCGAGGCGCACCAATGGATATAGAGAGGCTGCACGCGATCGGAAAGGACATGGGTTTAACAGGTTCCGCACTACAGGAATGGGTTGATGCGGAGCGCGTTATTGAAAGGGACCTCCGCGTGCAAGTCCGCAACGAGCAGCGAGAGAGGATAGAACTGGAGGAGAGACGGCTACAAGCCGAGGAGCGCGTTCTGCAGCTGAAGCTGAAGCTACAAGAGCAGGCAACTAGTTCGAACGCGGGAGAAAGTGGGCGGCTGGTGAGTGACGACGCAGCGTCACCAGCTGTAATGGATAGCTGTAGCCCGCACAAGCTGTTGCCACCCTTCAACGAGATGCGAGATGACCTCGACGCATATCTGCAGCGTTTTGAGCGCGTCGCGCTGTCTCAGGAGTGACCTCGGAGCAAATGGGCCTTATCGCTCAGCTTGTGCCTGACGGGGGAGGCTTTATCCGTCATTAGTCGACTTGACTCTGCTTCCGCCTCTGACTATGATCAGGTGAAGACAACACTGCTCTTAAGATTCCGGTATACCGCTGAAGGATACCGCGAGAAATTTCGTAAGGCGAGACCAGAGGACAAAGAGACGGGTCTGCAGTATGCTTCTCGAATAGCAGGTCATTTTGACCGTTGGATGGAACTTGCAAACGTCGAGAAAACGTATGACGCTCTTCGCGACGTAATGATTGCAGAACAGTTCATGAAGGGATGCTCTCCCACTCTTAGGGTATTTCTGAAGGAGCGGAATTGCAAGAAGTTGAACTCGTTAGCACAGAACGCTGATTGCTTCCTAGAAGCTCAAGATCTGTTCAATTTGGGTAAGGACAAGCTAATGAAGGAGAGCTCAGCAGATGCTCGTAAAACAGAGACCGCGAAGCGGCAGTTCAAGAGCCAGAGTCTGTGTTTCCTGTGCAATAAGTCAGGACACCGAGCGTCTGAATGTTGGTCTCGGACGAGAAATAACCAGTCAGCAACAGGCTGGTCGAGTGGCAAGAACGGTTCGTCTGCGGAGGCAACTAGAACTCAAGAAAGGCGGCTGGCGTCATGTATGTTGTCGCCCAAAGAAGTAGGCGGCACTGCTGTACCGGAGAAACCAGAGGATGGGTACGTCGTGCTTCAGAATGGGGAGACTATTCCAGTCGTGAATACCACGTCGACACCTACCCCAACTGCGGCTGACGTCGGAACTCTACCTGTGGCGAAAGGATTGCTCGAGGGCAAGACAGTATCTGTTCTTCGAGATACGGGATGCAACACCGTAGTAGTACGAGAAAGACTTGTCCCGGAAGAAAAGTTTACGGGTACCACAAGCCCTGTTTTCTTGCTCGATAGAACCGTGCACTACTTGCCAGAGGCAATAGTCTATCTGGACACGCCGTTCTTTACCGGTATCGTGCGAGCTAAATGCATGAAGAACCCGCTGTATGATGTCGTGCTAGGCAACATCGAAGGTGTCCGGTCTGCAGAGCAAGGATATTCGAACAATTCTCAGCAGCGTCGTGGGAGTCAGCAGGATAGCGGACCGGAGGTCGTCACCGAGCCCGCTAACTCGCCCGTGCACAGTATCGCGGACGATAAGCAAGGTGATGTCGGGAAGGGTTCACGGTACCTACCAGCGGCCGAAGAGACAACTTGCACGCCTCGTGGAACCGAACATCAAGATCCACTCGTTGACAGCGCTGCAGCAGCAGAAGGGACACGCGCCACATCCTGTCTACCTGTTCTTAAAGCCACTCTTACAACCATGGATAAAACGACTCTCGAGGAATACCAAAGAAGTGACCTGTCATTACGGCGTTGTTACGAAAGCGTTGGTAAAAAGGTAATTGTAAATAATCGGGAAACACGCTACTTTCTTGCTGATGGAATATTATATCGGAAGCACAAGCTACTGTCGGAGAAGGAACTCGAGCAACTGATTGTGCCGAGACAGCTGCGAGAGACGGTGCTCAAGCTCGCCCACGAAGGAACCCTCGCCGGTCATCAAGGGATCTCCCGAACAACTGACCGCATCCTTGCCGAATTTTACTGGCCAGGAGTTCAATCGGAGACCAAGAGGTTTGTGAAGTCCTGCGACATCTGTCAGGGGACTGTCCCGCGCCATTTAGTCGGTCGAGCTCCGCTTGGTACCATGCCAGTCATTGAGACTCCGTTTTCTCGCGTGGGCATCGACATCGTCGGCCCTTTGTCACCGACCTCGTCCAAGGGCAACAGGTACATCCTAACCATGGTGGACTTTGCGACGAGGTATCCAGACGCCATTGCACTGCCTTCAATGGAAAGCAAGATCGTGGCAGAAGGACTAATGGAAATGCTGTCTCGAGTGGGATTACCGCGCGAAATAGTAAGTGACCGCGGGACAAGCTTCATGTCGTCGGTAATGAAGGAGTTCAGCCGACTACTATCAATTAGGCAATTACCGACAACCCCATATCATCCGATGGCCAATGGGTTGGTGGAGCGATTCAACGGCACGTTGAAACGCATGCTCCGACGAATGTGTCAGGAGTGCCCGAAGAATTGGGACCGCTACCTCGGCCCCCTTCTCTTCGCTTATCGAGAGGTGCCACAAAGTACTGGGTACTCGCCGTTCGAGTTACTCTACGGCCGGTACGTTCGTGGTCCCATGACGATTTTGAGAGACCTGTGGACGAACCCAAAGCTGGATGACGTGACCAAGTCGGCCTACGAATATATCATAGAATTGCGGGAACGACTCCAACAAGCCTGCGAAATTGTGTCTCAGGACCTTGCGAAGGCACACGTTCGCCAGAAGAGCTATTATGATCGCAAGGCGAAGAAACGGGACTTATGCGTGGGGGACAAAGTTCTCGTGCTGCTGCCCGCGGATCACAACAAACTGATCCTCACATGGAAGGGCCCTTTTACTGTGATAGAGAAGAAGAGCCCATTGGATTATGCTGTCGACCTTGGTCACAGAACCACTGTCTTCCACATCAACATGCTCAAAAGGTATGAGCTGCGGAAGGCCACTGACACGTCCACGACGACAGCTGCTGCTGTGACGTCAATCACCCAAATGGAAACTGACAACGCGGAGAATGCACTTCATGCCCCACTCGTGCAAACGCAGAATTGGCGAGACGTGACTGTAGGCTCTAACCTAACTAAAGACCAGCAGAAACAAGTAGACGAGTTGCTTGAAACATATCAAGACATATTCTCTGATTTGCCAGGAAAAACCGATGTGCTACAGTGCTGCCTCAAACTAACGACGGATATGCCCATCCATGTCAAGCAATATCCGATGCCCTTCGCAGTTAAAGAAGCCGTGGAAAAAGAGATCCAAGAGATGTTGCGCTTAGGCATCATTGAAAAAACAACATCTGCTTATCAGGCACCGATTGTTGTCGTCAAGAAAAAGGACGGTACGATGCGCCTGTGCATTGACTTTCGACAGCTGAATAGCGTAGTCGTACCGGATTCGGAGCCGATACCGCGACCTGACATGATGTTCGCACAACTCACGGGACGTCAGTATTTTTCGAAATTCGACTTTACGAAAGGATACTGGCAGGTGCCGATGTCGAGCGCATCCAAAGAGTTTACAGCATTCGCATGCGATTCGGGCTTGTACCAGTTCCGATTCATGCCGTTCGGCATTAAGACTGCACCCGCCGTATTTAATCGGCTGATGAGAGAGGTTGTTGGCGCCATCCCTCACGTATACTACTATTTTGACGATGTTCTCGTCGCTACCAAAACATGGGAGGAACATCTGGCGACTTTACTTCAAATATTCGAGCGCGTACGAGCCGCCAATCTCACTGTAAAGCCCAAGAAAAGTGAGATAGGATTCCTGACGACAAGTTTCCTTGGCCACGTTGTAGGACAAGGCATGTTACAGCCAGTGAACGAAATATCGCAGAAAATTGCGTCTGCCAAGCGGCCGGAAACTAAGAAAGAACTCCGTGCTTTTCTAGGCCTTACTGGCTATTATCGGGAGTTTGTACCAAACTATGCAGAGCTCGCCCATCCTCTCACAGAACTCACACGGAAAGGATGCCCGAATAAACTTGACTGGAGGGACATCCACCAGAATGCATTTGAAAGACTCAAGGGGATGCTATCACAACACCCTATATTAAGAGCACCCGATCTCGAGAAACCCTTCGTAGTGCGCACTGACGCATCGTCAAAAAGCCTGGGGGCCGTACTGCTGCAAGAGCACAACGGACACTTACATCCAGTGTCCTACGCCAGCAGGAAACTGCTACCACGCGAAGCGGCATATTCGACCATCGAATGCGAATGCCTCGCCATTGTGTGGGGTGTCCAGAAGTTCCATGTCTACCTCTATGGTCGGCCTTTCATCTTGCAGTCTGACCACCAACCGCTCAGATACATCAACTCGGCTCGACAAGTAAACACACGGATACTCCGTTGGAGTTTAGCGTTGATGGACTATGACTTCCGCGTGGATTATATACGAGGCTCTGATAATGTCGGTGCTGACTATATGAGCCGAATGTCCAATGGTGTAGAGTAGTCTGTCCACGTGCCGGACGAGTGGTGTAAAACCGCATCGACTTTTCACTTATTTAGACACTTTGTTACGCTTTGTGAGTGTATCCGCCCTTGCCTTATCTTGCCGCCTCGCTCATCTTGAACTGGGGGGGAGTGTGGTAAGAGGACGGTGAACGAGCGTCGGCGTCGTGTGGTGCTCGGCGTGCGGTGCCGAATTTGAAGTGCGCGGGCTCCCCGTGATGATGATCGGCATGCGGGGCCGATGAAGAAAGGCGCGCGTGGTGCGCGGGCCACGGAAACGCAGCTCGAGCGACGAGGAAGAAGGGGCTGGCCTGCGAAGACTGCGGACGAACTCGACGAGAGCACATGAAGTTCTGGCTCCGTTCCGGCTTCGCCATCGTCGCGGCCTCCTGAGCTGGGCCTCGCCCCGGCTCTTGTGACCGGCCTACCGTCCTTGGCTCGGGTTTCGTCCCGGGCAGTTCTTCCTACCGGGTCCACACCCGGGTGCTGTCCACGAGCCTGGGCCACGCACCGGTGCTCGTCTTCGATCTGGGAGCCTCGCCTGATGCTATTCAGGGTGCCTCCAGGGCTGTTCTTGAGCCGGGGCCACGACCGGCGCTGTTCCGACACCCTGGCTACGTCACCGTGCTGACGTGCTGCCGTGACCGTGCCAAGGTTCGCCGCAAGCCCGACTGCGTCGATTTCTTCGGACCCGCCGCCGCACCGCAAGACCGACGCCCGCAGACTGTGAGTGTGCGTGACTGAGGTTTTGTAAATAGGCTATATAGGATATGTTTATGCTCGTTGTGTACATGTTTGGTCTGACGTCCTGGTTCGTGTCATATTAAACTTCCCTGTGTCTCTTGGAGCGTACGTCGTTCGTCTGGCCAACCTGCGCCCACATTCAGACCCCCACAGTCATCTACCGTGGCAGACGGAAGTCGCAGCTGCTTGAAGGCACGAGCGAGCGCTTCGTGGTGGGTGGAGAGGGCGGAGCAGGAAAGGAAGAGATGCGCCACGGTTTCCCTCTCTCCGCAGTCACTGCAGAGGGGCGAGGGCGCACCGCGGAGGCGGTGCCGGCGCTCAGCAGGCCAGACGGAACCTGTCCGCAGTGCGAGGAGGAGGGACCGCTCTTTCCTGGTCAGCACGTTTTCCGATAGAATGCGTGGTGGAGAGCCGGCGGCCGTGCGCTTGTCGGGGTGGTTTCGCACGAGCTCTCGCCAAAGGTTTCGGCGCGCTGAGTCCATGGAGTCCGCGCACGTTGTCAGTGGAACAGCTGGGTCGTGTGCTGTCTTTGCCAGGTCATCGGCAGCCTCGTTCCCTGCGATACCAACGTGCGACGGTATCCACTGGAGAGCCACGTCGCATCCGTGTTCGCGCAGACTGTGGAGTGACCACGCCACACGTTGTGCGAGTGGGGGGCGCGTCCCTCTTTGGCGAGCTGGCGGAGGGCAGACCTCGAGTCAGTGTAGATTGTCGCGCGTGTGACTTGCGGCGTTTCACGGATGAGGTCGGCAGCAAGGTGTATTCCTACCAACTCAGCCGTGGTGGAGGAGGCGCGGTAGGCGAGCCGGCATTGGCGCTTCAATGCCAGCTGTGGTGCCGCGCAGGCAGCGGCCGCAGAGTGGTCCCGAAGCACAGAGGCATCAGTGAAAAACTGTGTCCTTCCATCAGGGTCCTGGTCCATTCTGGCTGCGGCTTCCTGCGCGATAGCACAGGCCGGTGTGTTGCGCTTCGAGCGCACGCCTGGGAGCTCGAAGCCGATGGGGAGCGGCACTCTTTGGTGAGGGGGGGGGGGGCACGGGGGAATCTCGGGTGCGGAGTCCACGACGATAGAGTCGAACGTGTCGAATAGTGTTCCGACACGCGAGTTGGGCAGTGCCCGCAACTGGGACAGGATGGCGGCCCCATCCGGTGCACGTTGGAGGCGCTCGAGGTGGTAGAGCGCGCGCAGTTCGCCTGTGAGTGACGCCGGCCAGGCGCCTGTCTCCGCGAGCGTGGCAGCCACTCTCGAACCGCGCGGGAGTCCGTGACACATGCGGAGAACTCGGCGATGGTCAGCGTCGATGGCACTCCACTGTATGGGGCGAAGGCTGCACAGAGGAAGCGCGTAATGCACTTTGGACATTGCCATGGCCTCGTAGATGTTCATCGCGAAGGAGGCCGGGCATCCGGCTCCTCGCGCGAGAATCCGTCGGACCGCACCCTCGAGACGGCGTGCTTCACGTCTCACACGGCTCACCTCCAAGTTCCACTTTAGTCTATGGTCTATGGTGATACCAAGATAGCGGACGTGGGTTTTCCAGGGCAGCGGAACACCGTGGAGTGTGATGGGGCGGGTTGTACGCCGTTCACTGGCACGCGGGTGGACGAGGAGTGCCTCTGTTTTGGCGACCGAGATGCGCAGTCCTATGCTGTCCAGGAACCCGGTGACGGCCTCTAGGGCGTTCTGGAGGCACTTACGCACCCTGGCGAGGCATCGGGTGGGGCCGCGCACATACAGGGCGATGTCGTCCGCGTAGGTGACCGCGTGCACAGTGAAAGCGTCTTGTTTGGGAAGGCACTCGGTGAGCGGTGCTAGAACCAAGTTAAAAAGAAACGGGCTCAGCACGCTTCCTTGTGGCACTCCGGTGGTGACAGGGCGGCGCGTACTGTTCGCCTTCCCCACACGGACAGTCAGTGAGCGGTCCGCGAGGAAAGCTTCAATGTAGCGCAGGAGTTTGCCCTGCACACCAAGCGCACAGACCGCCTGGATCAGGGGCGTAGCCAAGGGGGGGGGGGGGGGTCGGGGGGGTTCAAACCCCCCCGAAATTTTTTCAATTTTGCTTGCGTATATAGGCACGCACACATACAAACGCATGCACGAACATACATAAAGTATGGTTGAACCCCCCCCCCCCCCCGAAAAAAATTTCTGGCTACGCCCCTGGCCTGGATGATCATCGTGTGGGGGAGACAGTCAAAAGCTGACTGCACGTCGAGCAGAAGTAGCAGGGCTGTCTCCCGGTCGTGTAGCGCTTGTTCCAGGGTGCCAACAAGCGCAAAGCTCTGTAGCGCTCTGGGCCCCAGTGGGGAAGAGGGCGGGGAACTCTTCAGCCGTCAGCTGTCCCAGCACGCGGCTGGCGCGAGGGAGTGGGGAGGAGGGCACGCCATTCAGGGGCTCCTTTCCCTCAAGAATGGGCAATGGCTCGCCTGACCTTGCTGTGCACTTGTGAGCGGGAGCTGGGTTCCCTGGAGTCAGCTGTGCTTCCTCCGTGACGTCAGCAAAGGGGGAAAGGGGCCTTATGGGCGCTCGTGTGGCTTCATTCAACGAAGCTGATGAGGCAGTGATTTCTTCGCTCCCCCCTGCGATGGGAGGGGGAGGGTTCTTGTTTGACAAGGGGCATTGTCCCTCCTGGTTCCCCTCTGGAATGCCAGTGCGGTCGTTACCCTCCTGATCCACCGTGACTTGCTCGCTGGAATGTGCCTCGGCGTTAAAATGGCCGACTGGGGAGGGAGGACGAGCCAAGATGGCAGCAGCGTCTTTCTCGACTGTGGAGGGAGCGGCGCCCGTGGAGTTGAAGGGGCCGGGGCTGGATGGCGGTTCGGGCGGTTCGGGCGCCTGGTTTGTGGATCCTGGCAGAACAGTGGCGGGTCGTTTGTACCTGCGTGGCTGAGCAAGACTCTTGCGAACCTTGCGAGGACGGCGGCGAGGTGACAGCGATTTTTTTGCGTCATCTTGCCGGAGGAGGTTGTTTGCCTCCCGAAGAAGAAGTTCAAACGCTCGAGAGCGCCTAGAGCTACAGCTCATGGTGATTTCCGACTGGGAGCTTGGCGGAAAGTTGTCGTCCATCACAAGGAGTGTCGAGGGACAGGGAGGGAATCGGCTGGTGGGGCGTAATAAAAAAGCATGATATAAAAGAAAAGGCCGATCAAAAAAAAGGGGGTTAGGCGGGACCTACATCGCCCTACTTAATCCCCAATGAGGGCTGGACCCGGGAGAGAAGAATAGATAAGTAAATCAAATGATAGAGGCGGGGGTAAGCAGATCATAACTGTGGATGAAAAATTAAACAAAAAATAAAAGGAGAAAATGAAAAACTGAGGAGCTAGAAAAACGCGTGCGACCGCGATGGCTAAGTCGTGCCGGCGCAGTTTGCGAGCGAGCGAACGGGAGAGTGGGGCGCCCGCCGAGAGGAGAAGCGCCGAAGCGCGCGCCTACCCTCGCCCACACTCTCCCACACACGCGGGAGCTCCGCCGAGCTCCCGCGATACGAGCGCCCTCACGCGCCCGAGCGCGCTCCTCCTCTCCAATCACCATGGCCTCCGAGATAACGGGCGCGCGGCGGGTTTCTCTCCGGCCGTCCCAATCGCCGCGCTCCCCAGCAAATAAAACGAACGTGGCGTGGCGCGCCCGGCTACCGCGGGATGGCGCACTCACTTGGGATTCCTGCGGCAGCGGAGACCGCGGCAGAAAGCAGAGCGCGCGGGATTGCAGCGTGCGTATGTTTTTTTTTTCTGCGTACGAGCAAGCATTGCCGCCAGGATCTTCTGGATGCACTGAAGGCAAGTATTTTTTTCTGTTACTGCATTTATTTTGGTCCAATTTACGGAGAAGACCACGGCAACTGCTGAATTTTCCTGATATAAATTATTGTATCAATAAATTATAAATTATTGTGTTGTATCAACAAATTATTGTATCAATTCGTCTGTGGTAGTGTTACCTTTTTTTTCATTACGGTCCGTTTTGTCTCGGCGCGAAATACCTTGATTTGAGAAATATACAGGGGCGTTCTAGCATTCTTCCTTTCTGGAGACGTGTATGGGTGAAAACTGGGCTAATTTGCGTCGTTGAATCATATTGTCCTCCTATCGTGACAGATCGTTTTACTATTTGATCGCGTACGGATATTTATGAGTTGGTCAACCGAAGCACGGTTACGCTCTAGATAACTGAGTGCCCTGGGGATGACACTGAAGTAAGATGATAAGTAATTTTGCCGGAATATTGTTGAAAGCTTCGATTAGCCGACCTACATTTACTCCACACGTCGTTCACAGTGAAAGTGCCCGAGTTGTTATCGCCTCCTTTTTCGTCATCCGGATTTCACTTACATTTTGGTAGCACAATGGCAATATCAGCATCGTGTTCATTTACTGTGCTCTCGATTGCATCCAAATCAATCAATCGATCATAAATGAAGAAAACGCGCCTTTAACCAGTCCGTGGTCGTCGCAGAACCGGCGACTTTCAGTCTAGACTACGGTCTAGACGTATGGCGACCGCCTGCAACCTCCTCCCTGTCTCCTGCGGCGCGACGGGAGGTACATAGTTGGAAAGGGAAACTGGGGAAGCCTCGTGGGCGAGTGCGAGGCATTGTGCGCTATGCGAGCGCGGCTGTCGCGCCAGACTTGATGGCGCCGGCGACATCGCGAGGAGAGAGCATGACGATTGCTGATGCCGAGTTTGGTCGGCTCAGTTAGCGTTCCGCTCCAGCGTGCGCTCGACCTTATTTCTTTGTAACGCGTTCATGCTGCGGCGTCTGCGCGGTTTTTTATCTTGCGTGCTTGTGTCGCTGGCGTTCTGCGTAAAGAAGACAAAATTTTGGCGTGGAAGTGGAAATGAATGTTCGATTCAATAGCAGCGATTGATTAATTGAAGTTGCAGACTACTTACGGCTATATAACTGACACTCTGTCAGTGCTGTCTTTTTTTTGTTGTTGTTGTTGCAGTTGCTAGAGAAAATGCTGTGAGGTCCTGTGTCTTCTCTTTAATTTCAGGAATATGGCATACTGCAGCGTACCCTTCTGCTAGTCGAATAGCAAGAAGAAGCTTGGGATGCCTGTAAAGCATTCCGTATAGAAGGAAGTGCCTGCAAGTTGTTAATAAAGGAAATATAAACAAAGTGTCCCTAATGGAAAATTTGAGTGCCGCTGTACGTGTGTTTTCATTTCTCTATATGTTGTTACACCGAAGGAAAAAATGCACAAAGGAAGCAAGCACCGATACCTGCTTTTTGCGATACTGCTTCCAAACGGACTGCTTCCGTCGCAGGCCTTAAATCTAGCTTACAACATTATCAAAATATCTACTGTGGGCTCGGGGCCAGTGGTCGGCCAAAGCCCTCAGAGAACACATAGGCGACAAGAAAAACGCGTTTAATTTACGGAGGCCCGGCAACGACTGATCGGTCTTTAGCGGCAGGGCGAGCGCGAGCCCCGGGCGTCATCACGCCCAGCCTCATCATGGTTCTTTTTTTTTAACACGAAAGTGTTTTATGCCGGGGTCCACCAAGTACATCCGTCACGGATATGACGTTGATAAAATGGACGCCAACAGGTGAGAAAGAAAAAAAACCAAGAAAAAGATACCCCGCTGGGAATCGAACCCACGACGCTGCGGCCACGACGGCAAGCGCCCGACGCCCTACCGAGTAACCTAACTCGGGAGATGCTAGACACGGCGCGAACGCGCCTTATATCTTTCACACACTCTCTTTCGCGGCGGGCGGAGCGGGGCGGTGCTGCCGTCTGTGAGATGTGAACAGAAGTAATGCTTGACGATCGACACTTACTAGCGCTTACTCCGAGATTGCACGTGATATCGGAGGTCATGGTTAAAGCGTCTCGATACCAGAGGGGTAGACTGGCCGCGCTGGCGTCGCCGAGGCGCCCTTGACGCAGTTACGTTCTTTGCCTTTGGCTTCGTGTTAGCGTGCGTCGGCTCATCGGAGTAGTGCAGTTTCCACGTGCACCAACGGGATTTCTCCGCGGCCGACTGCTTCAATTGCGAGAGCACCGACTAACAAAACTGCTGCAATATGCGTTGCAGAAAGGACGCGATTTCGACGGGCGAATGTCGTGCCTTGGTGGAGCGAGTGCCGCGCCTGCGAGACAGAGGCCAGCGGGACGCACGCGTTTGCGGCTCAGGCTACGAACCTCTACCTCCCGGCCGTGTTGCTGAAGCGCAGTGTGTGTTATGTATGCATGAGCACAAGCGTCGGCTACCCATTACTAGAAAGCGCACACCGTGCCGTTTCTCTCCTTAATTGAAGACGCTTTGAAGAAGCGCATACCGGGTACCAGTGTTGATTATGAGCTTGCTGATATCATCCTTACGCGGGATTCACGATTCGCTGTGTCCAAATATATGTTCACACCGTCAGCTACCATAACGGTTTAATAATGATCATGGGCGTTAGTCGTCGCGATAGAGACATGCTGTCAACATGGGTGCATCCACGTCAAACGGTGCTAGAGCTGCCAAACACGAATAAACATTGTACAAGCTCTCATATATCACTACACAATAAGCACTACTTCTGTGAAGACACGTTTCACTTTCGTGTTATACCGATTCCTATGGCGGAGGGATCATCCATGTTTTTTTTCTTCTCCTTCGCTAGCGTGCCCATACTATACGGCCCGCAAATTTCGAAGTATAGTAGGCTTCTAGCACATGCGGATCTCTTGCAGATCATCGTTTTACAGCGAAAGCTGTTATGAGATCATTTCACCGGCCGTTTTTGGCGCCGTAGTTGTCCGCCGCCGCCGCCGCCGCCGGTGTCCGTAACCAGTATCGCTCGAAATAGGAAAAAAAAAACGCCAGGCCTGCGCTAAAACCGCAGCACAGTCACAGCGAAAGCTGGAAGAGCGGCGTTTCTAGAGCGCGCTAAGCTCTCTTGGGGCTACAATACAAGTACACTAGAAAGGTACCCGCTACGCCATAAATCACAATTTTTTGTGAAGTTTGGAAGCACCTACTAAGCCATTATTCTTCATTCTGCGGAGAAGCGAGGCACCAGCTACACGTCTGTAAGGCATTATGTGCACTTTGTTCACGCGACGACTGATGACGATGAAGAATTATGGCTCAGCCCTTTAAATCTTTAAACGGCCCACCAGTTATGTAATTTGCATTGGGTGACGCCCGGTCGCTATTTCCCTCTCCCGTCATGCTGTATAACATACGTTGACATGGGAAAGAGACGGGGGGGGCGAAGAACTTTACTGAGACACCGAGGAAGTGGATCATGCGCTTATGGGCTTCCTTGGCAACCAATACAAGTGGCATTGCGAGGAACCCACTACGCTATAAATCATTGTAATTTTACTGAGACCCAGAGGAAGTGGATCATGCGCTTATGGGCTTCCTTGGCAACCAATGCAAGTGCACTTGCGAGGAACCCACTACGCTATAAATCATTGTAATTTTTGAGGAGTAGGGCAGCAGGCCCTCTGTCATTTTTCTTCATTCTACGGAGAGCGTTGGTACCTGCTAAACCCATGTAAGGCATTATGCGCACTTTGTTGATGCTGTGCCTGATGACGATGAAGAATTATGGCAGGGTCCTTTGTAATGGGTTGGAAGCATTCAACAACCTACTCGTTGCGCAATTCGCATTGTGTGACGCCTAGTTACACAATTCGCGTTGTGCGACGCTTGGTGCTTATTCTACTCTTCTACCACGCTATATTGCATATGCTAATGTGGTTCCTTCCCGACATGAAGCCTGTATAGGACCTTTTAGCAAAGCAGTTTCAAGCACCGGCATGGCTCAGAGGTTGAATACTGGGCTCCCACGCAGAGGGCCCAGGTTCGAACCTCGTTCCATCCTGGAATTTTTTTCTTATTTAGTTTTTTTTCCTATTTCGAGCGATACTGGTTACGGACACCGGCGGCGGCGGCAGCGGCAGCGGCGGCGGCGGCGGCGGCAGCAGCGGCGGCGGCGGACAACTACGGCGCCAAAAACGGCCGGTGAAATGATCTCATAACAGCTTTCGCTGTAAAACTAAATAAGAAAAAAATTCCAGGATGGAACGAGGTTCGAACCTGGGCCCTCTGCGTGGGAGCCCAGTATTCAACCTCTGAGCCATGCCGGTGCTTGAAACTGCTTTGCTAAAAGGTCCTATACAGGCTTCATGTCGGGAAGGAACCACATTAGCATATGCAATATAGCGTGGTAGAAGAGTAGAATAAGCACCAAGCGTCGCACAACGCGAATTGTGTAACTAGGCGTCACACAATGCGAATTGCGCAACGAGTAGGTTGTTGAATGCTTCCAACCCATTACAAAGGACCCTGCCATAATTCTTCATCGTCATCAGGCACAGCATCAACAAAGTGCGCATAATGCCTTACATGGGTTTAGCAGGTACCAACGCTCTCCGTAGAATGAAGAAAAATGACAGAGGGCCTGCTGCCCTACTCCTCAAAAATTACAATGATTTATAGCGTAGTGGGTTCCTCGCAAGTGCACTTGTATTGGTTGCCAAGGAAGCCCATAAGCGCATGATCCACTTCCTCTGGGTCTCAGTAAAATTACAATGATTTATAGCGTAGTGGGTTCTTCGCAATGCCACTTGTATTGGTTGCCAAGGAAGCCCATAAGCGCATGATCCACTTCCTCGGGGTCTCAGTAAAGTTCTTCGCCCCCCCCCCGTCTCTTTCCCATGTCAACGTATGTTATACAGCATGACGGGAGAGGGAAATAGCGACCGGGCGTCACCCAATGCAAATTACGTAACTGTTGGGCCGTTTAAAGATTTAAAGGGCTGAGCCATAATTCTTCATCGTCATCAGTCGTCGCGTGAACAAAGTGCACATAATGCCTTAAAGACGTGTAGCTGGTGCCTCGCTTCTCCGCAGAATGACGAATAATGGCTTAGTAGGTGCTTCCAAACTTCACAAAAAATTGTGATTTATGGCGTAGCGGGTACCTTTCTAGTGTACTTGTATTGTAGCCCCAAGAGAGCTTAGCGCGCTCTAGAAACGCCGCTCTTCCAGCTTTCGCTGTGACTGTGCTGCGGTTTTAGCGCAGGCCTGGCGTTTTTCTAAGTGCTCTAATAAAGGCGGCGCAAATCTACAGCAAAAAAAAGCCCATTTGAGAATCGATAGGCCCCGGCATTTACTTGGCCTCTTTAGACATTTCCAAATCAGCGCGAGGTTAATAAAAGCGCAAAACCATTTTTTCCTCGCCACATGCAAGCTGCGCCAACAGCGCGGCAGCGTTTCCGATCCCAAGAAAGAGCGCCGCGGTGCGGAGAAAAGAGCGTGCCAGCCCACCTCGGGAAATACGCTCTCTCCGTGCGATTGGGACGGCCGGAGAAAAACCCGCCGCGCGTCCGCCATCTCGGAGGCCATGCACTCACTGTCCGCTGATCCGCCCGCCCCAGCTGCTCCGGTTGCTAGGGGCGAGGAGGAGCGCGCGCGCTCGCAGCTTTTGCTATGGGAGAGGGGGGCGGGAGCGTAGATCGCGGACGCCGCACGGCGCCTGACATAGCTCTACTAAGAAATGCATTCGCATTTAAAATAGCTGTCCGACGCTGTCGACCGCGTTCCCCGCTCGCCCTGTGAGAATGAACGGCCAGGCTAGAGGGAAGACACGACGCGCGTAGCGTTCCTCTTCGCGTTCCACGACGCTTTGAATGGGTGGATGCAGGTTACTGCGCGGAACTTCGCCCCAGCCTAAGAACCTGGCGAGCCAGCTCCTAATAGCAATAAATACGGCAATGTAATGTATACCGAAGCAAGTGGCGTCTTTTCATGGTGTCCGACAGCATAGAATTGTACGGTACATAACCTTTTAGTACGCAGAAGTGCTCACTCGTGATGGCAGCGCCACTGCAAACTTGGTGGCGCTGAGAAATCGCTTGAGTGGCGCACTAGCTTTTTAGAAGGTTGTCCGAGCGCCATCTTGTTCGCCCTCGTCTGGGTTGTTTACTTGGTCGGTGCACGGTGCGTGGTCGACCGCGCTTGAGTCAGTTCGTACAATGGTTCTGGGTGCTTCAGGATGCCGACCTGCTGTGCCAGTGGCACCAGCCACCGGTGCAACAGCAGAAAGATGTTTTCACTACAGCGGGTAAAATCTGTAGGTTCCCGGAGGGCACCCTAGAGGCGTTGCTGCAGCTGCTACGAGAGGATGCAGAGGCAAAGGCACGCAGTTGACGCTACTTTATATTTTTCAGGTACTTTAAAAGGGACGGACGTGTTACGCATTGCGAATGCTAATCGCGGAGGCCGCAGTAATGACGAATTACTTTATTTTACCGCTCCCAGAGGGCAACACCACCCCGCCGACCGGGAGAGTGGTAGCAGAGAACACCCATACACTTAGAGAAGGGAAACTGTACCTTTGACAGTGCAACGGAAATAAGGGTAGCGGTGGCGTTGTGAACTAAAGTAGCCGACCAAGAGATGCCGTTGTACAACAGGAAACGGAAATGAGTTTTATGCAATATGGCTGCCGTCGCTCGTGTTTGGTTGCTGTGCAGTGCGCTCCGGTCGCCCGTGCTCGTACAAAAGAAATAAATGTATATGCCACGTTTTGTTCACTTACCGAGCCCTGCGAGTGTCGTAATGAATCTTCTGAACTGTCTTTCGTGTGTATTCCGTGCCCCAACTGTGTGAAATGGTACGAAGGTGCCAGGCGACGCCAATGCCTCAACTGGCATTAACGCACACAACACCGGCGATGTGTAAGCCTGATAATGTTTTATTACATATTCATAAATCATTACAAGACAAAGTACACCACTGAGCGTTCACACAAGCAAACAACGCGGTTACATCGTGAAGTAGTGGCTCATAAAGCGCGAACGCACGAGCAAGAAGAGCTACGAAACGTATGTATACGCTCGTGTACACTATAATTATTTCCCTATTTCCTCGTGCCAATTTCATGCAGCCTCTTTGGGACATCACCTGGCCGGTAGCCTTGCGGAGAGAATACGATAGCTTGCAGCGCAAAACTCAGTGGCTGGCAAAACTCGCTTCTCTCGACCTTTTGACTTCAAACCACCCGAATCCGTATTTTCCTTACTACTGGCTTGTTTCTTGACAAGTTTAGCATAGCAGGTAAGGTGCCGCGCTGGTAAATGCGAGGACGTGGGTGTGAATTCCCTCCACGACGGCCGCATTTGTTTTGTTTATCGCCTAGGAAAACTAGGCGACAAAATGGATGCGGCCGCCGTGACAGGCATTTCGAAAGAGCCCCAGGTGGTCAAAACTGATGCGGAGTGCCCACTATGATGCGCGTCATAATCGCATCGTGGTTTCAGCGCGTCATTCTCCAAAAACAATTCATATATTAAATTTCTATGGATTCAAAACTATTTTAACTGGTGGAGCGAACCTATAATAAATTCGCCCTGGAAGAAAAATTATCCAAACGTCTAGTTTCTCTCCGCAGAGGCAATCGGCTAAGTTTTGTCCAAAGAGGCAAGTAATGGCTCGGAGTAGCACAAAATTTGTTTCAGCTTGCAGCTGACCGCAGACAAGCGGGCTGGGAAAATTCCAAACTTTCTTGGTAAAGAGCCCACTTGACAGCACGGCAAGTGTCCAGAAAGTAATAGGTATGGTGTAATCATTCTGTGCGTTCCCACATTGTAAGTAACCAGCTTAATTCACAACACAGATACATAACAAACACTTCATGGTCACAACAATACTGTAGGAAATATCAGTACATTGTTTGTAAACACATGGACAACAAGTAAAATTGTACAACCAAGTCATGAGCTCCTTGGATTGCTTATCCTTTTTGCTTAGAACAATTATAACACAGCAGTGTATGAGCACAAAAACAATAGTCTTGAACTGCTAAGTCAATTTTTGCAGCAGACTTCCAAGTCTTTGCCTGGCTTAATTCTCTGTTTTTGAATTCCAAAGAATTCTAATATGTACAAAATAGGGGTGTGCGAATATTCGAGTGTTGAATTCGAATCAAATAGTACCTAATCGAATAATTCGATTCGACTTTCGAATAGCTAGTATTCGAAGTTTCGAATAATTCGATTTGACTTTCGAATAGGTAGTATTCGAAGTTTCGAATAATTCGACAGGACAAATATCTAAAGCGCAACAAAGGCCGATGGTGCAACTTGGTTAGGGTGGGGTGGCAAAAACTAACGCTAACGTCGTTACACTAGGCCTTCCGTTAAAACGTTCACCGACATTCTGGTTCAAAAGCGAGCGCACGCTCATCTTAAAAGAGATTGTCATTTCCGCACGTAGGAAAACACATGAGAATACTGTCAAGCCCTTCACAACTTTGTTCCCAAAACGCAGGCACGGACTTCTTGCGCAGTTCGGTCGCATATGCTGCAAGCGCCGTGAAACGTCCCGACTTTGACCTGCGAAACCCTCTGTCATTGGCTTTGCTTGTAAAAGTTTGTTCACGCTGGGCAGTCGCCACTGCCACACCGAACCACTCGTTCAGAAACTTCCATCGTTGCGGCACGCAGTTGAAACGCTGCTGTGAATGGGCGCCCGAAAATTTTTGGGCACGGAGCACCCATGGCGATGAAGCACAACGTTACCGTTGTCAGATGAGCCGTATTGCACGACCATGGGGAAAAAACTAGCCACCGTACCCCCCTCTGTTAGTCTTTAGGAGGTTTGGAGTGGCGCTGCTGACTGGAATGGCGGCTCTTCTATCAACATGCTTGCGCGCCCATAGAAACTGAAACAAAAGCCACTCTCGAACAAGTGCGTAATGAAACTGTCGGCACGCCGTAGCGCCCCTGATTTGTCCTTTGTCTTGCCGTAACTGGCGGTACACATTTTGTGTAAGTATACTATTCGATATTCGATATTTTTGGCCACTATTCGATTCGATTTGAGGTGAAATTTCACAATTTGCACACCCCTAGTACAAACATTTGCAGAAACAATTTGCGACAGTGAGCACTGCAAAATGGGCCATTAGTCACCTCCATCATGATACGAAGCAGTTTCTCTGACACCCCTCTCAAGTGTGCTACAGCACCTATTTGAACAGAGAATGCTTCTTCCAATTTTCTGACAAAATTGAAAGCTGCTTCTGTGGGCACTGTTAAATTACCTAGAGTCTTGTCCTGCATCTCCACTGCTTTGAACATCATGGAGATTTGGTTTGGTGAAGACAAAACTTGGCTTTTGTCTTTCAAGAGATCCTTGCACTGTAAGCATGGTGCTTTTTTTAGAAATGCTTGTACTAGGTATCCTGACACGTAACAAACTATGTTTGATTCAAGTACATCTGCTGGTTCTTCGGTGTCTGAAAGGTTTGAGCTGAAGGTGTCGGCCACAGTAGGACTTTCTTGATCGAGTCTTAATTTCTTTAGCTCAGTTAGAAGAACAGCCTTATCTGCTTGGCAGTTGCTGCCATCTGAAAGCTTGAAGAGCTTCCCGACAATGATATGCCTGAGACCGGCAGTGAACTGAAATGTGTTTGCAGTCTCGTTACAGCTGTGCTGCTGCCGAATGATCCCAAACAAGTTCTCCAAGGGATCCTGATTCAGACGACGAGCGAGCAAAAACTTGAAGTTATAGGATTCCTGCAGATCTGCCCACAGCATACAAACCGCTTTAATTGTGACCTGCCAGCCCTAAATGGTTCTTGGTTGCCTAGGCTCTTTGAATTTCCAAGATTTAATCCATGCAATCCAAGAATGCAAGAATTCAATGTGCCCTGTAGAAGTATTAATTGTATACCTCATTTTTCTCTCAGCGATCTTTACACAAGAATTGTTAAATGAATCAAACAAGTGATCTATTTTCACAACAAACTCAGCTGTGCTTGTGGCTTCTGGTGGAGAACATTAAATGCTATGAATGCTTCTATTGCCAGATAGACACTGTTGCTGAGCACCCACTTTACTTTCATGCTACCAAATGCACTTTCATAGATGTGCCCTCAGTGAGTTTAGGTAGGCATTTTAGTTTCAGGTGATGTGTTGATTCATACAAATCTTAATATACCCCCAGGAAGCAACAATATCACCAACAGGAATATCATGCTTCCTCAGATTATTCCTCATACATTTCAACAGGTGGGGGACGTCAAAAATGAAGGAAATCTTCTATTTATCATCAATAAAGGAAGGCCTGTCAGGGCTCACACCCAGTGTCCTTGCAATAACGCAATTGCTGCTACCCTGGTCACAAACCAATGCTTTGACGAAGAGGCCACATGCCTTTAGCTCAATGATTAGCTTTTTCAATGACATTAAAAGGGGCCCTGCGTGAACTGTCCCCTCTCCTCTCAAAAAGGCTACTGGCTGTATCCATTTCTTCGCTATCCCAGAGACCACAACTGCTGCAGTGTGCGCTGTGCCATTTGTTCTTTCTCTGGCATTATCAACATATCCATGTATGATGTCTTTCTTAGGGTCATACTGCAGATTTCTTTTAATGAAATTTTGTCAAAAATTAGGCAGCAAGCTCTGTCTTGAATTTCCCAATTTCTTTTTGCCTTTCCTTTGAATAACTCGAGAATCTGAGGCAGAACTCCTGTCTTTATATTTACGGCCGACAGCCACGTCCTTCAGGACATTACTGTGGGAAGGCTCAGTACTAGGGGTGTGCGAATATTCGAGTTTCGAATTCGAGTCGAATACTAACTAATCGAATAATTCGATTCGACTTTCGAATAGCTAGTATTCAAACTTTCGAATAATTCGACAGTACGAATATCTAAAACGCGACAAAGGCCACTGGTGCAACTTGGTGAAGGTGGGGTGGCTAAAACTAACGCTAACATCGTTACAATAGGCCTTTGTTAAAACTTTCACCGATTTCCTGGTTCGAAAATGAGCGCGTGTTTACTTTAGAGGAGGTTATGTTATTTCAGCACGTAAAAAAAAAGAAAGACAAGAAAAGTGGCAAGCCCTTCTCAACTTCACTTCCGAAACGAAGGTACGGGCTTTTGAATAGTTCGGTCGCGTATGCCGCAAGTGCCGTAGAACGTCCCGAATTTGGCATGCGAAACCCTTGAGGATTGGCTTCACATGTAAAAATTTGACCACGCTGCACATTCACCACTGCCGTACTGCACCACTCGTTCAGAAACTCCCATCATTCCGGTGCTCAAACAAAACGCTGCTGTGAACGGGCGCCTGAAGATTTTTGGGCCCAGAGCATGGCCATGGAGCACAATAACGTGACCGTTGCCAGATGAGCCGTATTGTACAATTATACGAAAAAAAAACTAGCTACCGTACCACCACCCTCTGTTGCCCAAGAGGTTAAAGGAGTCCTGACACAAAAATTTTCGCCCCGCGTTTTTTTGCTGCAATGTGTTGCTGGGGGCCTGTTAGTCATAACACGGCACTTCGTTTGCGGCAGCGCGCGACAAATAATTAATTACGAGCTCCTCATTACCGACACAGCCTCAGTTTCGGTTTGACAGAGCTCCAAAAACGGCAAGCCGCCGGGTGCAACTATCACCACCTAGCGAGTTAAACGCTCGGTCACGTGAGCACACAGAACAGTGACGCATTTCCGCGCGGTCTGTCGTCGTCGGGCTCATCGTCGTCTGATGGCGACGATTTTCTTGCGGCGGGGATCGAATGAATTTTCGACGTGGCATATCACTTCAGGTTTGACCCGCTGGCGAAGAGCGATTCGTCGGGAAGCGCGTCAAAACAGAAATGGCGGCTACGACGTCATCGTAACTTGTACCGGCTGCAACGGTCACGTAGGGGAAGTAGGGGGGTCACCTCGGGTCACCTCCGAGGGTGTCAATGCACTAGGTGCGGCCTATAATGCTGGATTGCGCTCGCGAACTTCAAAATTCATATAAAATACCTTCCAAGCTTTATTCGCTGTCGATATTTTGCAGATGGTACACGCACGTACACGGGAATCGATCCAGCAGGCTATCTTGGCCGCGAAATTTTGTGTCAGTACCCCTTTAAGAGTGGCACGGCTAACTGGAATGACAGCTCTTCTATCAACATGGTTGCGCGCCCATAAAACCTGAAGAAAAAAAAAAAACTCCCGAACAAGCACGTAAGAAACCTGTCACCACGCCGTAGCTTTCTTGATTTTTCCTTTCTCTTGCCGTTACTGACAGTGCACGCTTCGATACTATTCGATATTTTCGGCCACTATGCGGCACTATTAGATTCGAGATGAAATTTCACTATTCGCACACCCCTACTTAGTACCTTTGATAGATATTTATATGCCTCAGGGCTTGTAAAGTAAAGACTGAGGGCAAACTGTCTAAGTTGCATCAGCCATCGTCTCCCATGTTTTTTCAGTGGTTGCAGATGCATTTGCACTCTTAGAATTTCCAAAAAGTCCTTCTTTAGGTACCTGCCTGCTTCAAGAAGAAGCTGCGCATGAGATGCAATTGGTTTCTTGGACTTTTTAAGTCTTGCAACAATTTGATGGAGGTGGGAGTTCTCATCGCAGTAGTGCTGAAGCCTCTTCATATCACGTGGAGTGAGCACTTTCCGAGTCCTGGTCCTGGCTCTTGGGGTTCCTGGAAAATCAAAAAGCCACATCACTAATGTTAAGTCTAAGCAAGAGGCTTTAAAACTTACACCTTGGTTAAATGGTTTGCTAAGTTTGGTACACTAGAAACACGTACATTTGTATTTTAATGCAACGTATTATTACCTGGAATTTTGTGTGCATCCTTTACAAAATTTGCAAGCTATGCCCAAATTGAAATACGAGGTCAGGCTAGTGTAAAAGGCTAATTTGGTATTTTTGCATGTTATGAGAACAAAATAAACACAGGCAAAATGTATTTTTTGTCACACAGCCACGTATATGACTGGCCAAATGTAGGCACACACCCAGTGGCAGATAGTAAAACATTAAAACAAAAGTGCATTTATTTAATGAAAGCATCTACTTAATGTAATGAGCTGTATCATTAACCAGTTGTAGTGCCAATATTTATATATTGGGGCGCATGTGGGAATAATTCCTTTTTGTTTTGTAGAATGAAGACACACTTACTGGAATTACTATGTAATCTTGTATTAATCTTGCTTTAATAAGAGGAACAATACCTACTCTGTGTAGTTGGTGCTGTTGGCAATGGCTCCTGTGCCCCCTAGGATGCTGGCTCTTGTATTGGTGGAGAGATATTGAGGGGCACTGGAAAAGAATGCTGTATATCACTATATAAATTTAAGCAGGAGCAGTGGCATTGTGCTTTATTTTTGGAAAGCTCCCACTTACTGGTCTCACACCTTGATGCTGAGAGTTCTGGAGAGAAGTCGGGGAAATCTTGGTATTCTGAAAGTACACATCATTACATTAATTCTATATCCGCTTTAGAAAAAAGCACATCAGATGAAATACGCACTTTCAATCAAGTAAACAATGAAAATTACCATCTATGGAAGCAGCGAAACGAAGCTTCGACACTTGTGACCTAAGAAATATTATTCGCGAAACCACTGCCGTTACAGGGTGGAAGGTACAAAATACTCATCAGGCAAAATTCGTTAAAAATTTAGATTTTATAGTAATCGTGAAACCAAGGAAAATGATAAGAGTTTCTGAACAATCTCGACAGTCCCAACACACACACACACACCCCTACATTCTGGCGAGATGGGTCTTAGGTCTCAATATCGGTGGAGGGGTATGAGACCCCTAGAGACCGCATTAACTTTAAGCTCCCTTGACTTTAAGGACTGCTGATAATAATCTAAATGTTTCACACTATCTAATCATTCATGAAGAACCCCAAAGCACTTAAACGTTCTCTTTCACCTAATGCGATTACCATTACGTTCAATAATCACCGCTGTTCGCGCCCCTCGCGGATATAAAATCTCTTTTAAAAAACTTGTGCTCGATTATTAGAAACGCTGCACGCATAACCACTTCAAATTGCCTAGGCGTCCTATTGAAAAATCACGCGCAATCCCTTTAGGTACAGCACACCGAAATCACAAACCAGACGTGTCGCGTGTGCAAGTTACACGGCAATGCAAAGCTGACACTGAACAATATGTGGTTTATGTATTCGTCATTATAGTAATACATTAATGATGTAACAATGTCAAAGAAACGACGACGGACCATTGAACAAGAGCATAACTGACGCTCCGGCTTACCTGTTTGCGGTGCGGAATCAACAGATCGACTCCATGAAAGCGTCAAACGTACCCCTCGATCTCGATCGCTGCGGCATTCCAAAATTCGCCGGTAAACTGAGTCAGCTACTATTGCTGTAAGATAAAAGGGCGTCTGCGAACTGAAGCGAAAGGTGCTTCCGCATTTACGTTGCCGCCGAACAATTTGAACGCCAACGGCCACGGAAAAGATGGATACAAATTGGATTTTGGTCCAGTTAGTCATCACTGAAGTCTTAAAACGTTGACACTTCAATTAAAAAGCAGCTATACATATTAAGTATAAACATAAGTAACTCTCTAGCTATCCAAAGCAAATAACATGTTTGAATGATTCATTCGCTTGCGCAAAACAATTTCTTAAAGTTGAAAATTTGGGTGGTTTAGCGCCCCTAGCAGGGAAAATGCAAACTAAGATAGCCGACCGCTAAAAGAGGAGTTAGTAGCTCCACTCTGCGCGCATATCGATGGAACTCGCCGCGGTCGATTTTTTCGCCCTCTGCGGCGATCGCTAGAACTTGAGACTTTCCGGGGCCTGGTGGTAGATATAAAAGGCGCGTTTGTAAAGTCGCAGGAGTCTGTGACCGTGGCGCAGTGGATAGCGTGCCCGGCATCTGTTGTTGCGGACCGAGCGGTCGTGAGTTCGATGCCCATTGACGGAACTTTTTTTCTTTGCCATCTGATCGTGTAAATTTTTTCGACGTCATATCCGTGACGGAAATACGTCGCTCAGGTCTTGGTGGACCCCGGCATAAATCACCTTCGTGTTAAAAAAAACACTTGGCTCCGGACTAACTGGTAAATTCGTGCCAATTTTGTAGACTTCTTTCCATTTTATAGAAACAGGTGTATAATACTTATTTCGTGATATTAATATAAAGGATATAAAGGAAGGTTAGCATATCTTAAAAGTAATTGTCTTGCGTTGCACGTACCGATGTCGCCAATAAATTACTATAAAAAAAGTTGGCAGGATACCTAGAGAGTGAATGGTGGTTCTTCTAGTAGGCTGCGTTGGCAACGAGTAAATTACTCTGGCTCCATACGCAGTATTCGACCAGGTGTTCTGGCTGCTGCCCTCCTGTGGCTGAGTACATCTGGTACTCTAACTCGTCCGCCATTTCTTATAAAAACACAGATTGCAAGAAAAAACTGTTTGCAGTTCTTCAACAGCACAGTAAGCACTTGACTTAATAGCCGAAACGCGCAGCCAAGTTGTCGGAAAAATCAGAACTGAACCGGGCCCGGACAAGAATCGAACAAGACGCAGCTTCTCCCTCCACCATGAGTGGGCGGGCCGTGGCCGCACTAGAGCATACCCCTCTAGATGCAAACGATAGGGTCATTGGTCAGTCCGTAGATAACTCCGAAGCGCCCTCCGGCTAGTGCGCTGCGCTTCATCTATTTATTTACTGCTCTGCGATAGCGGACTATTGGCGGCGAGGAGTTACAGAGTCGCCCTCTATCGGATGCGCCTCGATTGCGTGCTAGGCAGGATGCCGCCGGCGCGCGCCCCATAGGTTTTGCTGTCGGCGCTCTACAAAATCACCTCGCGGAAGCCCTCCGGGACATTTCTGCAGGTACTTTCGAAAAGATATATGTTCTTTCCTGTCAAAGGAATAAAGATAGTCTACAGTCGCTGTCTCTCTGCAGAAAACCGAGCACCCGCTTCACGCGGTCACCGCGTTGGAGACCCCTGAACCGGCTTCTTGCGTGAAAGGTAGTGACTCGCTGAGTGCAAAATATGTGAAATATTTCGTTAGAGTAGACTGCCTGTATAACCAAACGGATCATAACAGAAAGAAGCCTCAAGCGAGCGATCGCACGGGTTCGTGACGACTGACGGTGCATCTGCATGTATGATCGTCTGCATGTATGCTCGTACTCATGGTTTCGCTTTTGCTACGAGCGCGTTTTGGCACTTTAGGCCGCAAAATATGAAAATTTGTGAGTACACAAACAACTACTGTTGCGCGGACGCTATCACAGCAGTTCAAAAACAATTTCGTTACAACTACGGCTTCGGTGCGCATGGCAACTTTGTGATGTGCCGTCCCGACGATTCAGTTTTTTTTTTCGGTCTAAATTGGTGTACGTTTCAATGTCATTTGACAAGTCGTCTCGCACTGCGTATTGATTGCCTTCTCAGCGGGCAAGTGCCGCTGCTTTTGTTTCTTTGTTCAGTGCATTCGTTTCGTTTGGTGCTCACACAAAACGTGAGCAAATGCGACGCCTTTTTTTAATGCTCCTCAATTCTCGTTCCATTTGCATTCCAGTCAACTTGCCGCTCTCTGTCATCAACAAATACATAGACCAAAGCTTCACCACTTCTAGATTGCTGGTGGGAGAAGTAGTCTGCGAGACCGAGCATGTATAGTAGCATGCAACGCCAAGGAAAAGAAAGAAAATACAGTAACGTTGGCCGGACTTGTTCTGCAAACGTCGGCTATGAACTAGGACCCACGTGAACTTGAAATAGCGGGGAATAAAATAGATGTTATTGCAGCAACCAGCAGCCGCAAAACAAGATAGTAAATATTTGACGAGTACCCCAGCAATCTTGGCAGCAGTGTCGTGTTTAACGCCAACAGGGTGGCATCTTTCCCACGTAAATAAATGAGGCTCCAAGAAAATACATGGGGTTGGAGAGGCCCAACGTCAGTTTGAGAGTGACACAAGTAAATTTGGGACTTAGTGTTTGCGTCAGGTGAACGCAAGCTTGACTGAAAAAATGTTATTGCCAACATAAATGCAGCACACAGCCGCAGCATTTGACTCTCGCTATGTACAGTGCCGTCCACTCTTATAGGGTGAACACGGCTCGGCGTGGCCGCGCTCGGCGGAGCGCCAGTGCAGCCAGCGCGGCCGCGCATCAGAGCGCATGTGGCGCAGGCGAACAAGAACCCACAGAAGCGACTACATCGCATCGTCTTCTGTAGTGCTGGTCGGTGCTGGCACGCCCGCGATTGCTTCGCTGTAGTACAGCAAGAGCAGCGCGTTCCCGTGTGCCTGTGCCGTTTCGTTTCGATGCGCGGCCGCGCTATATGCTCTGGCGCTCCGCAGAGCGCGGCCACGCTGAGCCGTGTTCGCCCTAAGAATGTACGGCACTGTACGTCCACCAGCAAACGTCGCGTAGCTTATGAAGGCGAAAGCCAGATGCCTCTTCAAGCGGGAAGATTGACCGTCACGGGATCAAGACGAGTGACGCAAAAAATTGTCGTCACGTGATGAGGTCAACATATGACGTCATCATGACGTCACAGACCTCCTAAATCTGTAACTTTATTATGACATCACCATGACGTGACATAACGTGATGTCACATGATGACATATTCACACGACATGGTCCCTTTGCATTGCCTCCGTGATCGGTGATGGCGTGATCATTTGATGTCATCATGACGTCACAGATCGGCAATATTTGTAGCGTCATTATGACGTCACATGACGCATTCACACGACATGGTCGCTTTGCATTGCCTCCGTGATCGGTCACGGAGGCCGTGCAAAACCACGTTAGGTGCATAACGCTTTTGGAGGGGGGCGCGGGAAAATCATTACATCGACTGACAAGAAGATGGCTTTCGCCTTCTAGTCATCTTTGGCGAATGCATAAGGGACTCTGCGAGTTTTAGATGCGAAGCATCTTAAGGCGGAGCTCAATCCGGTGGTGGTGGTGTGCGGCGTGACCACCCTTACTGCGCATGCGCATACCCTCTCCACACACCTCCTCTCCACTCACCCTACCCCTCCCCTCTCCACTTTCCCTCTCCCCTCCCCCTCTCCCCTCCCCCTTTCCACTCTTCCTCTGAAACGCGGGCTAGACATGCCGAAATTCTCTCCTGCGCAACGCCGCGACCAGCTCGAGCGCATGCGCGTCCCCTCCGCTTCTATCTCCTCTCCCATGCTGCCCCCCTCTCGCCCGCCTGTCGACCGCGTTCCCCGCTCGCCCTGTGAGAATTAACGGCCAGGCTAGATGGAAGATACGACGCGCGTAGCGTCCCTCTTCGCGTTCCACGACGCGAGGTCGGTAGCATGCCCAACGAACGCCAACGGAACGCGATCGTGCAAGTGCTCCGGCTTCGCATCGCCTCATGGTCCCCTTTAGCGGGAGATGGTGTAATTTTTTTAATTCAACGTATCTAAACAATGACTTGTGCATCTGCAGCCGATTTTGTGGACGCTGAGCGCGGGGCCGACGATCAAGAAGTCGCACGGGAGGGTTCTGAGATGGTATCGCACGTGGTAAAAGGTAGCGCCTTTTCCATCCTGTGGCAGATAAGCATCATTTGCCGGCAGGAAGTGCGCGCTGCCTGCTACTCACCGAACATCGCAGGCCCGACGCAGTAACGAAAGTCTTCGCCGCGGAAGTGCTTGTGCACACAAGACTCGTAGCCGATGGCTACTTGCCGGTTCTTAGCTTCACAACCCATGCTTCACGCAGTTTCTTGTCCCGCGGTTACCGGTGCAGGCTGACACTGGGCTTCATTGCGTAAGCCCGGCACTGCGGCACCGAGCGGTAGAGCCCCATGTTTGTCGCCTTCGGAGGCAGCCACTCTATTAAAATGGTTTCAGTTGAGCAGAAAATGCGAGAAAACTTCTGTATTTGAAGAAACCGCAGCGCATGTGGTGCTTGAAACTCGTTGCTTCTAATCTAATGTGCACGTTGTTTTTTTGTCCTATCATCGCTCTTATGCCATGTTCTACAACCTTGTAACGCGTTTGGTTTGTTTCGCTGTCTGCCAGGCTCTGCCACTCAAGCCACCAATTGGCTTTGGCAGGCCCAGCCACATGTACTGCTTTATTTGAAGAAATAAAAGGCATTATTATTATTATTATTATTATTATTATTATTATTATTATTATTATTATTATTATTATTATTATTATTATTATTATTATTTCAAAGTACGCGGCCGCGCTCCAGAAGCAGCCGACGCGGCCGCTGAGACCACGTGATCCTGCCAAGCACGTCACGCCGACGGTGGCGCCGTCGTTTCCAGTGGTGGGCCTCGATGCCAATATATTGTTGTGCAGGCCGGCAGCCAGGATTTTTTTTTTCGGAGGGGGGGGGGTAGCACTTGCTGAAAACCTTTGTCTCTTTGAGAAAAACGCCTATTGTCATTATTTATTTTTGGCAAAAATACGCACTTCACCGGTGCGTGGGGGGGGGGGGGGGGGTCCTTGGTTGTTTAGAACCTATAGCTGTGGTTGATTACAGCCATTGCCGTGCTACGCAAAAAATTACATGGTATGCTTGGAACTGCGCAGCAATGTGAAGTCGAAAGCCTAGTTGGACCAATAGCGATGTAGAATGGAGCTTTGAGCTCGCTTCCCGAAATACAGCAACCGTGGAATGAAGTTGTCGAAATGCGGCAGTAGCACATAAAGCCACGGTCCATCGGGCAGAAGCAGTTAAATTGTCCCCGGCCCCGGCTAGAAATGAACGCGACTAGGGCGTCTGCGCCCCTCTGGGCCATGCATGCTTGGCAGGACCATCGCCGCAGGACCAGTGAGTCGGCGTAAAAATTACAGCATATCCTATATACTCAGGAAATAAGATGACCTTTTAAGGGCTCGTTTTTCTTTGTTAGGCATAATAATAATGAGAACTAACGGAAAATAATGCCAACGAATGTATAGGGGATGCTGCAGTAATAAGGGGATGCTATTTGTAGTAATTGGGATATAAATGTGAAGAAAGTGAGATGGACGAAATGATAACTTGCCGCTGGCAGGAACCGAACCTGCGACATTATTTATTTATTTATTTATTTATTTATTTATTTATTTATTTATTTATTTATTTATTTATTTATTATTTATTTATTATTTATTTATTAGTGCAACCTACATCGCCCAAGTAGGGGGTAAAAAAAAATCACACCGTTGTACAGTCCAAAAAAGTCAAACACATTCGCGCAGCAGTGCGTGCGCATTCACGAAAAGCACACATCTTGTAGTGACGAACGAAAAGCATCAGCGGGAAGATCGACAACACACGCATCCAAGTCATTCCATTCACGAATACTGAAGGAAAAAAATAATGAGCGAAGACAGCGGTACGACAGCTGATATCACGGATTTTTTTTCCAGTGATCATTTCTATGTGACACGTAGTATGGGCTCATCATGTACAAACTTTTGTTAATACGAATTTCATCGCAAAAGATGGAATGGAAAAACTTTAATCGCAAGAATTTTCTGCGCTGCTCAAGTTTCCATCCTAAGTTACTTTTAATGCAAGTAATACTGCAGTTAAAGTTGTAATTGCCACTGACAAAGCGTGCAGCGCGGTTCTGTATGCGTTCAAGTTTATAGATTAGAGTTTGACCATAAGGATCCCATACTGGACAGGCATATCCAAGGATGGGTCGGACATTTGTAACATACAAAGCTTCTTTCAGGCTTTTTGGGGTAGACTTGAAGTTGCGTTTAATAAAATTTAACACACCGTTGGGTTTGCCAGTTACGTAACCTATATGCTTGTTCCAAGATATATCGGCAGACAATTATACACCAATGTATTTAAAATGTTCAACACGGTCAAGTAGTGCTCCTGACAAACTGTAGGAAGAGTGATATGGTTTGAGTTTCCTTGTAAAACTGAGGAAGCAACACTTATTTACATTCAAGCGCATCTTCCATATTTCACACCACCTCACCACAGTGTCAAGATAACGTTGTAAAACACAAATATCGTCCATACTGTGAATTGATTTATAAATAACACAATCATCTGCGTACAGCATCACGTTTGGTGTTAGCATCTCTGACAAATCATTAATATAGACCAGAAAGAGTAAAGGACCCAACACTGGACCCTGTGGCACCCCGGAAGTTACATCGACATACGCAGAAGAAGAACCATTTACTCGGACGGACTGTTTTCTAGAAGAAAAATAATCCCTCAACCAACCAAGAACAGAAGCAGGCAGACCTAAAAAAAAAGGTAATTTTATGTAATAGGAGAGCATGTGGGACGGTGTCAAATGTTTTCCGAAAGCCTAAAAATACCGAATCGACTTGACAACTTTTATCGTATCAACTTAAAAGATCATGAGAAAATTCGCACACTTGTGTAACACATGACAGTCCGGATCTAAAACCATCCATGCTGAACTGTACACAGAAAAATTAGTCGTTTATACCACTATATATAACGTCTTCAAGTGTTTTACAACACTTGGTCAGTGAAATTGGCCGGTAGTTAGCGACATTTCTTAAATCCTAAACACCGCTGGACGTCAAGCAAATGAGGAAGTGTAAGTGGATGCAACTTCCAGGAACATTCTCAATCTACATAATCTGAATCATGAACGAGTCATGATTAGCCTGCGGAAAGAAACGGTTGTGTGCAATCAGTAGAGAATGGCGGGAGGCCGTCTGCAGCGTTCTGCGCATGCGCGGCGTATAAACTGGGCGAGGTTTGTTACCCCTGTCAACTTTTCATTTTATATGCCTTGTGTCCGGTTCTTTTGCTATATAGGCCTTTTGCGCGTACTAAAAAAGTAACATAGTGCCTTATGCGTTTGTCTACGACGACTCGAAGGCAAAAGCCATTTTTTTTCGTCTGTGTACATTGTGCAGCGCCCCATCCCGTAGTGCCTTCTGTACCTAATGCGGTTTTGTGTGGCCTCCGGGAGCGGAGGTAACGGAAGCTTTCTGCACCTCGCGTGGGTTTGCTGCACCTCCGGCATCGGCCCACCTTTCACCAAGTGACAATGTCATGTGATGATATCATTACGTCATAAAGTGACACAAGGATTGCGCCACAGTTTCTTTGAGCTGTGACGTCGTGATCACGTCATAGGATAACGTCACCGCATGATGATCATTTTTGCATCGCTTGTGTCAGCGCATCCTCTATTAGGGGCGAAGCTCCTTAAAGCGGCACCCGTTCGTCCCTCGTAGTGCGTAACCAGTCGTAACGCTAGTAACAGATCTTGACCTCCAAGGTGGTGCCGGTGGGAGATTTTTCCTGTGCGTTGTTGAACAATAAAAAATTCGCAGCGTGCGCGTTAACTAAAAGCCGAATTCTTCTGTCTCTCATTCCCCATTAGCAGCCATTGGCATGATCCAGTAGGAAACGTTAGTAGAAGTAGAAGTGTAAGTGTTAGCTAAAAGCCGACTTCTTCTGTCTCTGATTCCCATTAGCAGCCATTGTTTACCTCCAAGGTAGTGCCTGGTGAGATTTCTCCTGTGCGTGATTAAACAATAAAAATTTTGTTCAAAACGCCGTTGATCGATGAAATAAACCAACGGAAGACGCCAGATGTTTTCTAAAAGCAAAACGAAAAGACGCCAGATGTTTCTAACGCAAAACGAAAAGACGCCAGCTGCTTAACGAAAGACGCCAGATGTTTTCTAAAGCAATAGTTTTCTAAACAATGACAATTCACAGCGTACATGTAAACTTAAAGTGAGCTGCAACTCGTCATAACTCTCATCGAACCTTTAGTATAAACGCGCCCGATCTCACGTCGGTGATGATGTACTGGGCAGAATTCACGGAAGATTCACGGTTTACCGATGAACCTCCGCAGCTTCGCCCACTCATCATCATTCACTCCGTGGATATGCTGTGATTTTTTTTTCTGTGCCTGGGCGAAGGAGCGGAGCGCAATGGGAACCGACCGTCGGCGTTAGTGCGGCTTTTAGCCGCCAGGTGCCGCCACCGTAGTAGACCCGCCGTCGCCTCGTCGCTCGCGGAAACGAATGCTGTGGCTGCACTCGAAGCTGCTATATGGTTCAATTTTAGGCTGTATTCGCGTTGTAACTGGAATCATGAAGCACTTGTCGTTCTGGGCAACCAGCCCATTTCGAAGGCATGTGTCTTTCGCGGCTATTTGATCGAGACGCTCGCGCGTCGTCTGCTAGCCCGATACCAAAGAACGCATGCCAGTGATGCGCGGAAGATTGTTTTGTCACCGTTACTTTCGCTTGACTGAGAGTCGGTTTTTTCTGTCTGAAAGTCGATTTTCGAAAGCAGCGTTTGCCAAGAGCTAATACTGAAAGCTTGGGCGCTTAAAGTTCCCCGATGCGTGCTACAGTCTACTGGTGTAGCACACTATACGCAAGCCTGGAGTTCACGCGCTAAATAGCATGAAATGTCACTAGACTGCTTCCAGGGATATACGTGATCGCCCGTTCCCTTCGTAAAGCTTTTGAAAATTACATCTATTGCTATCGGGAGAAGGCAAAAGCTGGTGCCAGAAAAAGAGGGACTATATGCCAAGTGATTCCACCATTTCAGAGCTTACACCAGTTAAATTGTGGTGGTACGAAAAACAAACAAAAAAAGCTACATATGCCGTGCGCTTCCTGCAACACTGACTGATGTGTGTGAACAGACGCTGTCGTTCAAGTATAAATTCGTAGTGCCGACACTCAACTTGAGCTAATGTGAAAGGCGCGAAACATGGCGCGGCCTGTTGTCAGTTGCTTGAGCTCGTCTTTGTATTTGTCGACGGATTGTTGTAGCCTCAGTATCTGGCTCCTCAGGTATCTTTCTTTTCTCTTTCATTTGCACTTTTCGGTAGTGAGCAAAGTATGCTCACTACCGAAAAGTAGCAAAGTGAGCAAAGTATGCTCAAAGTAGGCCTAATGGCTGTCGATCTGGACGCTTTTGTCGCATGGCGGAACCTGCTCAGCCTTGTGCACTCATTTATTGTGACACTTTACATAATGATTGTCGGTTGTTTCGCCGGTAGCGCATGTCGTGTCTGTGGGCTCCGATTCTTCAGCTTCGGGACCTAATGTCAGCGATGCATGCACATGGCGGCGATCGCGAGGCAGCGTTGCTACTGGTACTTCATGCATTCGATGACTGTTCAGACGCAGCACGGTCACGTCTAGGGATACTTGCCATGCTTGGTTCAGTTGTTACCTTGGGCTGCAAACGTGAAGGGTAGTCTGCAAGGAGTGACGCTAATGCATCCTTCGTAAGGCGCCGCTTCTTATATTCTATGAAATCTTCGCGTCGTAAACGACGGCTGCATATTCTAGTGTCCCGCCTAATTACTGCAAGCCACCTCTACCGAACACCAGCGGAAGCTGGGATTTCTCGGAACGACAGCCCAACAGTGTATTAGGGCGAACGCCTTAAATGCCTCATCAAACGCGAAAATTGACCGTCGGCGGCGTCAGCACGAGTGATGCAAAAAATAATTACGTGATGACGTCATCATATGACGTCACAGATAATAAAATCTTGTGACATCATCATGACGTCACATAACGTGACGTCGTCATATTACATCTTCGCTTGGTCATATTGGGCCGATCACGGAGGCAGTGGATGCCTCCGCTGAGTGCAGAAAGCTTGCACTGCCTCCGATCCTTGAGGCTGTAAGAAAACCACGTTAGGCGCAGAAATATATTGAAGGGAGGCAGGGAATGTTCAATACATTGACTGGAAGAAAAAGAAGAAGATGGCTTTCGCCTTTCAGTCGTCTTAGATGAATGCATTAGGGACCGTGTGAGATTTTTTTTGTTTATCAATAAAGGGAAATAAAAAAAAAGACCATCGTGATTTCTTTCAGTTCCATTTGCTGAGTGGAACACAACACTATGACATACTAAGGCATTAGGGCGGTTGCAATAGCCTGAAATAGGAAATAAAACGCGAATACTATCAAACTCGAGTGCAAGTATCGAAGAGGCAGCACGGCCTGACAGGCTGCCTGCGGAATACGTACAGCGGGGATGGAAAGACACGCGAACATGCGGCATGCATTCTTTGCTGTTTCGCATTTATTTTCAAGTGGTTATAGCCTGGATGATTGATGAAAAGGCGACGTCATCCATGACACAATAAATGACCATCTAGCATCTTTTTATTGCCAACACGGTTACATCGTGATCGATGAAAACAGCGCGCCGCTATGTTCGTGCTTGTTTCCATCCCCCTGTACCTGTGAAAGCCTGCAAGAAGCACAAATGCAATTAAACTCGGATGCAAACACGAATTCGTGAGCTTGGTGATACGCGCGGCCGTTCAGCGCCATCTTCCCGTAGTCTACTTGCACAGCGCCACCACGCGAGAGCGGCGAGCGGACGCGGAGCGCGCGCTCGACAGTGGCCTCCGAGATTAGCCGGCGGCGCGCCGCCGGCTAATCTCGGAGGCCATGGCTCCACGGCCCGAGGAGTGGCGTTCGCCCAGGCACTGAAAAATAGAGGAGGCGCTGCTCGTGTTGACGCCACCGGCGTCAACGGTCAATTTTCGCGTTTGGTCAGTCATCTAAAGCTTTCGAGAGAGAGAATAAGAATAAAAGAAAGGCGGGGTGGTTAACCAGGGCTGAGCCCGGTAGGCTACCCTGCACTGGGGAAGGGGGGAGGGGGAAAGAAAGTTAGAGAGGAGGAGAGAAAAGTCATTCTTTCAGCCGACCTAACAGTTCCGCGTTTGACATCACAAACGGCGAATGAGTCCGGTATTCTTGAGAAAACGCAACAGCGCTTTCGTTGCCTTTCGGAACTGTGATTGGCAGCCCCATGGTTCCAATATTTTCGCGACAGTGAAAGCGCCTCCGTCCATTTCATTTAGTGCAGTGCTGAGGTGAATACTCTCGTTTGCGTATGTCGGGCAGTAACACAGAAGGTGCTCAATAGTTTCCTCAACGGCACATTTGTCGCACTCGGGGTTGTCGGCCATCTCTATCTTAAATGAGTAGGCGTTGGTGAATGCTACACCCAGGCGCAGACGGCACAACACTATCTTCCTCCCGGGAAAGACCACGTAGTAGCCGCAGTCGTAGAGATGGGTCGAGAGAATACGACTTAAAAGAATTCTACCGGAACTGATAGATCGCATTTCATTAAAAATATTTTCGTTTATCTCTTGGTTCACTATTTATTAAAATTTTGATTTACTCTCTTTCTCTAACATATGATTCACCTTAACTTTAAATCTCACCCAAGATATGTGAGTACGCGCCGTCAGTGACATTTAGTAATATTCGTGCTGACGCTGTGGACACCACATCTTTCCATGAATTCCAGGCATCGCTTCGGATTAAGCATGACTTGACAGTCTATCAACGCAGCTTTTGCCCGCCTTTACCCTTAACTCTTCGATGAATAAAGCTGTTACTCACTCACTCCTGATAATTTGACTCAGGAACCTTATAAGGCTTTCACCTTAACTAAATGCGAGTGCCGTGTGATTATCTCTCTCATAAGTTCGAAAATTATTTAGGGTTGATACCTTATGAAACGGCAGACGCGTTTATGCTAAGAAACGCAACATTGAAGGCATCCTTACAGTATATAATACGTACAGGGGATTGTATTAGGAGTTGCAAAAGAAAAAAAACTCTTGGTTCCGGACTAACTGGTAAATTCGTGCCAGCTTTGCATTGACGTCTTTCCCTTTTATAGAAACATGTATATAATACTTATTTCGTAATATTCATCTAAAGGATATAAAGAAAGGTTAACATATCTGGAAAGTAATTGTCAGGCGTGGCGCATACCGATGTCGCAAATAATTACTGTAAAAAAAGTTAGCAGAATACCTAGAGAATTAATGGTGGTTCTGCTGGTAGGTTGTGTTGGCAACGGATAAATTACTCTGCCTCCATACGTAATTCTTCAGCGTGAGCTTTGGTTGCTGCCCTCCCGTAGCCGAGTACATCGGTACTCTAAGTCATTCACCATTTCTTCTAAACACAGATTGAAAGGGACAACTGTTTGCATCTCTTCAAATAAATGTTTTCACCACCTCCACCCACAGCGCAGAGGACTTTTTCCATGTGACTTAATAGGCGGAACACGCAGCCAAGTTGTCGGAAAAAAATTGGCGAAGCTTGCACTAAGGCGCAAAAAGCTTGGAACCGCCAAACGGGCCGATTGTGTAGACTGATCTGGTTGCTTCTAGGTTGTTTCTAGGCCTTAGCTATGTGACGCGCCCCGTCACGGTGGACTACTAGTTATGGAGCTCGACTGCTCACCCGAAGGTCGTGGGATCGAATCGCGGCCGCGGCGGCTGCATTTTCAATGGAGGCGAAAATGTTTGAGACCCGTGTACTTATATTAAGGTGCACGTTAAAGAACCCCAGGTGGTCGAAATTTCCGGAGCCCTCCACTACGGCGTCTCTCATAATCATATCGTGGTTTTTGGACGTTAAACCCCAGATATTATTAGCTTGGTGATGCAGATTGTTTCTAGGTTGCTTCTAGGTCGTTGCTAGGGTTTAGCTAGGTGATGCTAGGTTGTTTCTACGTTGATTCTCGGCGCAGAGAGCTTCGAGTTAAACCACTGACAGCTACAGACACGACACGGATGTCCAAACTGCGGAGACAGGAGCTCGCGCTGAAACAAGCCTTCGCACCTCTCATAGATCTAAGGGCACGTCGTCGTTGGCGTAGGTCTTCCATCGCTTCGGTGTCTTCTCTCAGCCGCTAGATGATGCAGGTTGTTTCTACGTTGCTTCTAGGTCGTTGCTAGGCTTTGCCGATGGATGGATGGAAATAACTTTATTTATACCTCCTGTACAGGGTGCTGCCACCTGCCTGGCTAATCCCACGTCGGGACTGGGAGGTCAAGCCTCCCAGCCCTGTCATGGGCGTACTGGACAGCCAGGACTTGGGGAATATGGTCGTGAGACTTTATCATCCCTGTAAACCGTTCCCGGGAAATGCCAGGGCCAAGCGACCCACACTCCCAGAGCATATGTTCAAGCGTGCATGGATGGATGGATGGAAAAACTTTATTTCGTCAGAAAACAGTTGGGGACGATTCCGTGTTAGATGGCCATCAACCCAAGGTTGACGGCGACCTGTGTGGCCCACTGCACGACCCTTGTCTGGACGACTGGGTCTGAGCTGGTCAACACGGCCTCCCACTGCTCGAGAGAGGGATCACGCATAATATCCGCCGGTGGCGGCACCATGCTACATTCCCACAGTATATGGTCATAACTTGCCACTGCCTGGCACCATTTGCATTGTGGCTTAATCTCCTCCGGGTATATTTTGCTCAACACGTATGGGTTGGGAAAAGATCGCGTCTGCAGTTTTCTCCAGACGCATTCCTGCGCCTTGGTCAACCGCTTGTGCGGGGGCGGATAAAGCCTACGCTCTAGTTTATAATGATTGGTGATGTCGTGAAAGGACACCAGCCCATCTCTCGCGGATCTCCCCGGAATGGGCGGCTCACCTGCCCGGCTGACGAAACCTCGAGCATTCAGGTGAGCCGCCTCGTTCCCAGGGTTTCCAGAGTGTGCTGGTACCCAGACAAGTTCTATTTCCCGAATTTCTTGCCCCGCGGCTCGGTGCAGTAGTCGTGCGGCGGTGACCGATATTCTGCCCCTCGCCAGATTTCGAATGGCTGTTTTTGAATCACTGAGAATCAGGTCAGACTGAGAATTAGTGATAGCTAGCGCTATTGCCGCTTCTTCAGCAGTTTCTGAGGAGCGGGTTTTGACTGATCCAGAGGCGACTAAGCGTCCCCGCCTGTCCACCACCACAATCGCAAATGCGTCCTTGTCCTTATATTCCGCGACGTCTGTATAGACTGCCGATTTGTACTCCCCATATTGAACATGTAAATTCCTGGCTCTTGCCTGCCTGCGTCCCTCATGGTGGATCGGATGCATGTTCTTGGGCAAAGGCTTTATGTACAAGGCCTTGTGTAATTCTCGCCGCACCTGAGTTTTAGTGTCACCAGCGGGAGCCTCGGCGCCAACGCCAATCCTTTCCAATATATCCCTGCCAGTTTCCGTTGTCGAAAGCCTAGCGTGCTGCATCACCAGGTGCGCCTCCCGTACTTCTTCCAGGGTGTTGTGCACCCCTAATCTTAGTAGCCTGTCTGTTGACGCATTGTTAGGAAGCCCAAGGGCTGCCTTGTAAGCCTGCCTAATCATAGCCTCGACCTTGCCTTTTTCTGTGGTATCCAATTTCATGTAAGGTGTCGCATAAGTAATCCTGCTGAGCACAAACGCTTGTACCAGCTTACAGAGGTTCTTTTCTTTTATCCCGCTCTTACGGTTAGCGATTCGCCTGATTAGCCTTACGGTAGCGTTGACCGTGTTCTTAAGCTTTTCAAGGGCCACCGTGTTCTTCTTGTTAGTCTGTAAATATAGGCCCAGGATTCTGATCGTTTGGGCTTCGGCGACCGGCATACCCCCCACTTTTACCTCCAGCGGTGGTGGCGGAATATAGTGCCTCGCATGTGGACCTCGTGGTTTGTCCCGAACCACAAAGAGCTCGGACTTGGGCTGAGAGCATGAGAGTCCCGCATCTCCTGCGAGCTCTTCTACAATATTGACTGCCTGTTGCAGTGTTTCCTCCAACTGCGCGTCGCTACCCCTGGTCACCCATAGAGTAATATCATCCGCATAAAATGTGTGCTTCAGTCCCGGTATCTCTTCCAGCCTCGGCGGTATCTTAATCAAAGCGAGGTTAAACAGGAACGGCGACAAAACTGAACCCTGTGGCGTCCCCTTGCCCCCCATCGGGAAAGAATCCGATTTGATTTCTCCAACTGCAACCTCCGCAGTCCTGCTCTCCAAGAATGATCTGATGTAGCGGAAGGTTCTGGCCCCTGGGCTAACGTCCGATAGGTTCTTTAATATTGCCTCATGGGAAACATTGTCAAAAGCCTTATTCAGGTCGAGCCCCAATATAGCTTTGGTGCCCGTGCCGTTCCCGGGATCGACTACGTCATGTTTCAGCTGTAACATGACGTCCTGCGTGGACAAATTGGCCCTGAAACCAATCATAGTTGCGGGAAAGATCGCCTTGTCCTCCGCATAACCCTGAAGCCTGTTTAAAACCACGTGCTCCATCAATTTGCCCACGCATGATGTCAGCGAGATCGGGCGCAGGTTCTCCACGCAGAGCTTCTTGCCTGGCTTAGGAATAAATATAATCCTAGCATGCTTCCATTGTGCTGGAATCTCCCCGGCCGCCCAATACTTGTTCATCAAGTCCGTGAGCGCCCCCACCGATTTGAAATCCAGGTTCCTCAGCATTTTATTAGTAACCCCGTCCGGGCCCGCGGCTGACGTAGTGCGGAGCTGCCCCATGGCAAACTCCACCTCCGCCACCGTAAAGTCTTCATCTAGTTCTGAGTTTTCCGTCCCCGAATAGTGTGGTAAGCAACCACCTACTCCTTTGGTTATGTATCGATCCCGGAGTTCTTTTATAAATTCTCCAATCGTGCCTTGATACTGATGCACTAACCGAGTCATTTGTCCCCTTTGTGCCGACTTGGTTGCCGCCGGATCCAAAAGGTGCCTCAACAACTGCCATGTCTTTTTGCATCCGAACTGACCATTCATTCGATCACAAATCTGTCCCCACTGCTTGCCCTGCAAGTCCAATGTGTAGGTTTCAATTTGGCGTTCTAGCTTGGCCATCTTTCTGCGAAGGACGCCATTATGTTTCTGCTTCTTCCACCTTTTTAAGAGACTCGCGTGAGCTTCCCACATGTGTAACAGCCTAGAGTCTGCAGTAAACTCCTCTTCCTCGATTGGCACTTCTACGGTGGTACTCTTTACATCCTGCTTGAGCGCCTCAACCCAAGCGTCCAAGTCTTCAATTTCCCCGTTCACCGTGTCTGCCCTGGTTTTCCTAAATCTGTCCCACTCCGTAACTTTATGGCCTTTCACTTTGTCTTTATGCTTCGAAGCACTAAACGTCGTGGAAAGGATATAGTGATCACTTCCTAGCGTTTGTCCCGTGTTAACCCACTTTGCATTCCTGATACCCTTGAGAAACGTAAGGTCCGGAGAAGTATCCATGCTAATGCTGTTGCCTATCCTCGTATGATCTTGCGGGTTGTTTAAGAGCGTCCACCGCAGATCCCGGGCAACTTGCCAAAGCCGATTGCCCTTTGGGCTGGCTCGGATGTAACCCCACTCTGGGTGAGGCGCATTGAAATCCCCCACCACTATAAGCTGAGCACTAGCCGCTAACCGTTGAGTTTGAATCAGGAGCGGTGGCAAGCCCAACCCCTTATCTTTTGGAGAACAATATACATTAAGTACAAACAGACTGTTCTCATCCTTTCGTTTGGGCACAATCTCTAGCAGTACGTAGTCTTCCCTGCTGCTATGTACGGTATGCTGAATGGCGGTGGTGTTGCGATGGACTAACACTGCGGTAAAGACGCGCGATACGCCCCTTGGATCAATCCCTTGCGGTGTAAATGCCTTAAATCCGGGTAATTTCACGGAACCACTAGCCTTCTGTGAGGCTATTATGTCCGGCTTACTATCCAGATTTTGTACGTGTAACTGCAGGTTACCCCGCTTGCGACGGAAGCCCCTGCAGTTCCACTGCCAAACCTCAATTTGTTGGCGAGGGGCCATGATGAGGCAACAGGTTGTCCAATGTTGGCGCTTGGCCAACTGCGGAGGGTAGTCTTGCCTCCAATAAAGTATGGAGCTGCTGAAACATGCCCATAACCTGGGTTTGGGAAGCCCTGAATTCACTGGCGAGGGTGCCAAGACGCTCCTCTATTTTGTCGAGTCTAGCTTCGATTTTGTCGACCCGAGCCTCCAATCTATCCTGTCTTTCCCCCTGTTTTCCTACTTTCTCCGCAAGGTTAGTTACGTCTGCCTTAAGACTAGTGACCTTAACAACCGGCTGTGGCATGTCTACCGTCGATGTTTCGGCTAACCTTTTTGCATTAACTCCCTCATCTGCCGGCAACGGCCTCTTGACTGGCCCCCTATTCTCCACTTCCATAGCCGCACTCTCCTGTACGCGAGCAGACGCCGCTCGCGTCGCTTTCTGTAGGCCCTGTATTGCTGGTGCCTGTACCCCTTGTCGTTGGCCGCTTTTAAGAGCGCGTTCCATCTCTGCAATTCTAGCTTCCATTTTTTTAATCAAATCACCCTGCTGCTGAACCAGCGTTTCCAATTCCCTCTCTCGAGCAGTTTCATTTTGGGAGCCCGCGTTTGACAAGCTCACCTTTTTGGTCGTGTCGCGTGCGTTTTTGTCAGGACTGGGAACTCGTCCGCTCTCTTCACCACCCCCGCCTCCTGGCAATGGTGGGAAAGAACTCGACCGGTCCCTGCTCTTGCTTGTGCTTCTTTTACCACTCGATGACCGCTCCTTGGCCCTCGAGTGCCGCTCATCCTTGCCAGGTTGGCTCTCACGTTCGATGCTCTGCTGCCGGCCTGTCGGTGGCTTGCGGGCAAGACGAAACTTGCAGTTCCGGCTCCCTGTGTGATGCGCACCATGGCACACGATGCAGTCGGGCGTGCACGTCAGCGGCTCTCCTTCTGGCGGGGCAGGATGGTCCTTCCCACAACGATGACATAAGTTAGTCGTCGGACGATAGCAAACGTCCGCTCGATGTCCAACTCGTCTGCAGTTGTAGCAGGTCTCGACTAAATTTCTATACGGAATCACAGCGTACAGACAGTTCCAGTAAGTGACTTGCCGGGGTACACGCTTACCCCCGAACGTGATCTGAATTGCCTTCGACTTGCCCAGAGGTCGCGCATCCAGAATTTCCATGCCTTCATTCTTCTTCAGGAATCCCGCCCGGACTTCTTCCACTGGGCATCCATCATAAGCATTGTAAATGACTCCCCGCACGGAGTTCTCCAACGGCGCCACGTACGCCGAAACCGGAAAGTCATGATCGCCCAGCTTGAGCGTCTTCACAGTCGCGTATGCCCCACTGCGATTCATACACGGCGTGCTCACCGTCAACGTGTTGTTCGTCCCATTAACCCGCACAAGGTCCTCTTCCGCTGCAGTCACACTCGTCAGACGCGCTGCTGCTCTCAGTGCACATCCGAGTTCCCTCGCTGTCACCACACTCAAGTCCCAGTTCTGGGGCCTATACACAACCTTGAAATCCGTGGCTGGCATCTTCAGAAACGGTCCTCGTTTCTTCCACACCGGCGCCTTCCCCCGTTTCGCTTGTTCCGCTCCGTGCGTCTTGCGCCCATCGCTGCCTGCCTGCGTCTCGCAAGGCGTATTCTTGGCGTTGTCGCCATATAGAGACTTCTTAAATCGGTGTTGTGCCTTCAGAACTGGGGCCCACTCTCCCGCCTCGAACTCGTCGGGCGTTATAGTCTCACCTTCAACTGCGTATTGCATCATCTTCAGCCTCGCAAGGCCCACGGCCACCAAGCATAAACCAGACGCCTGGTGTCACGGCACCGGCTCGGCCTATAGGCCTAGCCTTGCCGCCGCGGGGTTGAGAGGAAAATCTTGAAAAACCTCTCAAAAGTGGCAAACTTGCCTACGAGTGGTGTCCGCAGGTACAGGGCAGCTTCCTGAAGACGAGCCAACCAACAGCAAGTCCAAAGAAAAAGGCGTCCGCCGAAACTCGGTCACTGGGCCGGAGCCCATGCGAAGCACGTCCGCACAGCGTCTCGCTCCGGCGTCCTCTCAAGCGTGCATACTTCTTTCTTGCATGCCTTGCAAACAGCATCCATATCTTTTATATCGTACCATGCTTTTGCCTGTGCTGGTGAGTAATAAGACTGTGTCTGTAATTGTCTAAATGTGACCGCTTGTGCTCTGTTTAGTCTACTGTGAGGGGGTGGAAACTCACTCCTCCCCAAGTAGTAATGTTTAGTAATTTCATTATATGTCGTGGGCGTATCCCGTTGTTGATTTTCGAATCCAGCAGAATCAAAGCCATATGTAAAAGCGGCCCGGTCCGTAAGTTCGCGTGCAACGCTGTTGGCCGATTCATTTGGATTCATGGGAATGCCATCGAGTGATCCAAGGTGCGCTGCGAGGTGATGCTATGTTGTTTCTACGTTGATTCTCAGCGCAGAGAGTTTCGAGTTAAACCACAGACAGTCACGGCCGCGACACGGATGTCCAAATTGCAGAGACAGAACCTCGCGCTGAAACCAAGCGTTCGCACCTCTCATAGGGCTACGGGCACGTCGTCGTTGGCGTAAGCCTTCTATCGCTTAGGGGTATTCTGGCAGCCGCCGCTGCCTTTCCCGTTCTCTAGTATTAGATGCGAAGTATCTTAAGGCGGAGCTCAATCCGGTGGTGGTGGTGGTGTGCGGCGTGACCACCCTTACTGCGCATGCGCATACCCTCTCCACACACCTCCTCTCCACTCAACCTCTCCCCTGCCCCTCTCCACTTTCCTTCTCCCATCACCCTCTCCACTTTCCTTCTCCCCTCGCCCTCTCCACTTTCCCTCTCCCCTCCCGCTCTCCCATTTCCCTCTCCCCTCCCCATTTCCACTCTTCCTCTGAAACGCGGGCTAGACATGCCGAAATTCTCTCCTGCGCAACGCCGCGATGAGCTCGAGCGCATGCGCGTCCCCTCCCCTTCTCTCTCCTCTCCTACGCTGCCCCCCTCTCGCCCGCCTGTCGACCGCGTTCCCCGCTCGCCCTGTGAGAATTAACGGCCAGGCTAGACGGAAGATACGACGCGCGTAGCGTCCCTCTTCGCGTTCCACGACGCGAGGTCGGTAGCATGCCCAACGAACGCCAACGCAATGCGATCGTGCAAGTGCTCCGGCTTCGCATCGCCTCATGGTCCCCTTTAGCGGGAGATGGTGTAATTTTTTCTCTCATCGTACGTACTCGGGGTCTTTGGCTCGCCGCCGTCGCTTTGCAGCCATTTGTTGGGCTAACTGTGGCCTTCTTCATTTTTAGTGGACCAGTGGTGAGGAGTCGGACTTCACCAATTTCCGTGGCACATACCCGTTTGTGATGATGACAGTTTTTCTGTACGCCGGACAAGGAACAATTTGTTAAACAGATTCGCTGTTAAAATCACAATTGAACCAGGCCCCGACAAGAATCGAACACGACGCAGCTTCTCCGTCCACCATGAATGGGCGGGCGGTGGCAGCACTAGAGCATGCCCCTCTAGAGGCTAATGATATGACTACTGGGCAATCCGTAGAGAGCTACGAAGCGCCCTGTGGTTAGTGCGCTGTGCGTCATCTACTTATTTACTGTTCTGCGATAGCGGAGTATATACTGCTCTGTGGTTGTTTAGAACCTAACTGCGGTTGATTACAGCCATTACCGTCCTACGCAAAAAAAAAAAACGCCAGGCCTGCGCTGAAACCGCAGCACAGTCACAGCGAAAGCTGGAAGAGCGGCGTTTCTAGAGCCCGTTAAGCTCTCCTGGGGCTACAATACAAGTACATTAGAAAGGTACCCACTACGCCATTAATCACAATTTTTGTGAAGTTTGGAAGCACCTACTAAGCCATTATTCGTCATTCTGCGGAGAAGCGAGGCACCAGCTACACGTCTCTAAGGCATTATGTGCACTTCGTTGACGCGACGACCGATGACGACGAAGAATTATGGCTCAGCCCTTTGTAATGGGTTTGAATCTTTAAACGGCCCACCAGTTATGTAATTTGCATTGGGTGAGGCCCGGCCGCTATTTCCCTCTCCAGTCATGCTGTACAACATACGTTGACGTGGGAGAGAGACGAGGGGTGGGTGGCGAAGAACTTACTGAGACCCCGAGGAAATGGATCATGCGCTTATGGGCTTCCTTGGCAACCAATACAAGTGCATTTGTGAGGAACCCACTACGCTATAAATCATTTTAATTTTACTGAGACCCCGAGGAAGTGGATCATGCGCTTATGGGCTTCCTTGGCAACCAATACAAGTGTACTTGCGAGGAACCCACTACGCTATAAATCATTTTAATTTTACTGAGACCCCGAGGAAGTGGATCATGCGCTTATGGGCTTCCTTGGCAACCAATACAAGTGCACTTGCGAGGAACCCACTACGCTATAAATCATTTTAATTTTACTGAGACCCCGAGGAAGTGGATCATGCGCTTATGGGCTTCCTTGGCAACCAATACAAGTGTACTTGCGAGGAACCCACTACGCTATAAATCATTTTAATTTTACTGAGACCCCGAGGAAGTGGATCATGCGCTTATGGGCTTCCTTGGCAACCAATACAAGTGCACTTGCGAGGAACCCACTACGCTATAAATCATTTTAATTTTACTGAGACCCCGAGGAAGTGGATCATGCGCTTATGGGCTTCCTTGGCAACCAATACAAGTGTACTTGCGAGGAACCCACTACGCTATAAATCATTTTAATTTTACTGAGACCCCGAGGAAGTGGATCATGCGCTTATGGGCATCCTTGGCAACCAATACAAGTGCACTTGCGAGGAACCCACTACGCTATAAATCATTTTAATTTTACTGAGACCCCGAGGAAGTGGATCATGCGCTTATGGGCTTCCTTGGCAACCAATACAAGTGCACTTGCGAGGAACCCACTACGCTATAAATCATTTTAATTTTACTGAGACCTCGAGGAAGTGGATTATGCGCTTATGGGCTTCCTTGGCAACCAATACAAGTGCACTTGCGAGGAACCCACTACGCTATAAATCATTTTAATTTTACTGAGACCCCGAGGAAGTGGATGATGCGCTTATGGGCTTCCTTGGCAACCAATAAAAGTGCACTTGCGAGGAACCCACTACGCTATAAATCATTTTAATTTTACTGAGACCCCGAGGAAGTGGATCATGCGCTTATGGGCTTCCTTGGCAACCAATACAAGTGCACTTGCGAGGAACCCACTACGCTATAAATCATTTTAATTTTACTGAGACCCCGAGGAAGTGGATCATGCGCTTATGGGCTTCCTTGGCAACCAATACAAGTGCACTTGCGAGGAACCCACTACGCTATAAATCATTTTAATTTTACTGCGACCCCGAGGAAGTGGATCATGCGCTTATGGGCTTCCTTGGCAACCAATACAAGTGCACTTGCGAGGAACCCACTACGCTATAAATCATTTTAATTTTACTGAGACCCCGAGCAAGTGGATCATGCGCTTATGGGCTTCCTTGGCAACCAATACAAGTGCACTTGCGAGGAACCCACTACGCTATAAACTACGCTACGCTATATCCTATCTATCACGCAATCATTGTAATTTTTGAGAAGTAGGGCAGCAGGCACTGTGCCATTTTTCGTCATTCTACGGAGAGCGTTGGTACCTGCTAAACGCATGTAAGGCATTATGCGCACTTTGTTGATGCTGTGCCTGATGACGATGAAGAATTATCGCAGAGCCCTTTGTAATGGGTTGGAAGCATTCAACAACCTACTCGTTGCGCAGTTGGCATTGTGTGACGCCTGGTTACAGAATTCGCGTTGTGCGACGCTTGGTGCTTATTTTACTCTTCTACCACGCTATATTGCATATGCTAATGTGGTTCCTTCCCGACATGAAGCCTGTATAGGACCTTTTTGCAGAGCAGTTTCAAGCACCGGCATGGCTCAGAGGTTGAATACTGGGCTCCCACGCAGAAGGCCCCAGGTTCGAACCTCGTTCCATCCTGGAATTTTTTTCTTATTTCGTCTTTTTTTCGTATTTCGAGCGATACTGGTTACGGACACCGGCGGCGGCGGACAGCTACGGCGCCAAAAACGGCCCGGTGAAATGATCTCATAACAGCTTTCGCTGTAAAAAAAGTCACAGTTTCGCTTCACGGGCGAAGCAATGAATGCGATAGTAAGAAATTGGAATGTCACAAAAACAGCGGCAAGCAGCTAGGAACTTGCTGCGCACTGCTCAAGCACCAAGCACGCAGGAAAAGAAAACAGACCAGGCGAGTGCAAAGTAACAACTGTCACAGCTCGACACTCTTAGCGAGCTGCTAAAACACAAGGAAGGATGCACGAAAAGAACGCACAGCTATACATAGGACGAGGGCCAACTGTCTTTGGCTCTTGTAGCTATTAGATCACTCCTTTCGCAAACGCGGCCGCTGCAGCGAGCAATGTGACCTTCGTGTGGTCTATAGCTTCAGCGCATACTTTGCGGTGGAAGCACAAGACATACAAAACTCTCCCTCAAGGGATAATCGCGCGGGCACGTACGACCACTCCTTGTATGTAAAAGTACGAGTCGAAGGCGCACACCCCAACTCCGGCGAAACACTAGACAGTTTTAGAGTTGGGGACCCGAGAAATTTGCAAGCCACCAGGACGCATGTGCAGAATGTTGTCCGCCGCGGTGGTATAGCGGTTACGGTGCTCGGCTGCTGACCCGAAGGTCGCGGGTTCGATCCCGGCCGCGGCGGTCGCGTTTCGATGGAGGCGAAATGGTAGAGGCCCGTGTACTTAGATTTAGGTGCAGGTTAAAGAACACCAGATGGTCGAAATTTCCGGAGCCCTCCACTACGGCGTCTCTCATAATCATATCGTGGTTTTGGGACGTTAAACCCCAGATATTAATTATCAGAATGCAATCCACTCTCGGGCTCTTGCACTCGCGTCTTGCACTCTCGGGCTCTTGCGCCCTGCAGCGCCTTCCTTCGGGGGCAAACAACACCGAGCTCGCGACCTCAAGAAAAGAAAATAAAGACGGCGCTTAGCAGTTGCACGTGAAGCCACGGCTCGCGTTCCCTGCTGGCGTCGATTCTGGTCACTAAGATAAATATTCATTTGGCCCAAGTTCGTACTGAGGCTAAAATTACAGCGCAAATGCACTCCTGTATCCTTCTTACTTTTTTACTTCTTTGTCCCTGCACCCATCTGAATATAATTTTCATGTCTCCGTGTATCTAATACACTATCATTCTTGTTACACGTTTTGATACGTGCGCGCATGTACGGCAAGGTTGCCTTGGGCTTTAACATGCGTTGGCTATGAAAGCATAAAGGAATTATTAGTCAACGCTTCTGTCGTGCGTTTCTTTTCATCGTGCGTGTCTTGTTCGTTTGCGCTGTAATTTTAACCTCATGATTCTGGTCGCGGTGTAACATATATACTGTGATTCTGATTCAGCCGTCTCGTTTGTTCCCTCCTGTGGTATACGTCTAGAAGAGCCAAAGCGTTCCCACTAGCTCGCGCTACCACGAGCCACGGGACGCTCTTCTTTCTCCCTGGCCGACTAGCCGCGAGTGGCGTGGCGCTACACCCCCAAAGTGGAAAACTAGCGTCAGTCGCCAGCAATACGACGCAAACGCAGCGCGGGCGACGATGCAGCATGGCCCGCGTCTCACATAATTTTAATTTCGCCACGTGCGGCGTCCCGTGCGTTTCACCCAACGCCGCGTGCGTTTGTATTCTGCCTTTCGTATCCTGGAGAACGAATGAGGCATGGCGTAATGGTCTAAGGCAGCGAGCTGCGGAGCGAGGGGTCGCAGCTTCGAAACCACGGTCGAGCGCTTCGGAATTTTTATCGTCTGAATTATTTTTACTTGTCGCTTTAAGTTTATATATATATATATATATATATATATATATATATATATATATATATATATATATATATATATATATATATATATATATATATATATGTGTGTGTGTGTGTGGCGACACTGTGCGCACAAACCGGCGCAGCCTCCGTCTCGTCACTATCTAGGCGGGCGTGACACGGCTGCATGCTACACCACGCCTCAGATAAGGGACAGCGCCACCGCAGCGTCACCGGAGGCTTACGTCACCGACGGTGGCTATAAAACCAAGCTGCCAAGCTCGGAACAGTCATTCCTTCGCTACCCGACCGGGCGCAGCGTCGGTATGGTCGCCCCGCTGCTGCTACTTCGTTAAAGGGCCCCTCACCAGGTTTGACAATTTTGAGCTGACGAGCGCAATGCATGCACTGGGCGTTGACGATTACGTCTGCCAAAATTTGCAACGCTACGCGCCGCGTAACTGGGTAAAATTTCAAGCTGAACGCTGCTTTCCCTTCTTCTCGCGTCCGCGCGCCCAGAGAATGAGGGGATGACGTACATGAGAAAACGGCCCTACGTAGATGGTAGTGCTGTGACGTCGCTCCTCTAAGTAGACGACTGTGCTCTGACGTCGCCAACAGTAGCACGTGACACTGCGATAATTATTTGACACGACGTGTAGTTTGTGTAATTTGTTGCTTCAATGGATGAATAAAACTTGAGAGCAATAATAAAACACACAAACGAAATGTGAGCGTTTTCTCTTTTTTAATTTTCGTTCGCGAGAACACGAACGCACGCGTTCGTGTTCTCGCGCTTTGCGCATCGTGCAGACGCTACCCGTTGCAAAGAAACTAATTTCCTACCGCGTTCCAGCGCTCATTAGGCTCATTTATCTTCCCGTGTCTAACTAGATGTTCATGCGGCACACCGCTAGTCTCGCGTCCGTACAAATGTTGCAGCTTTCGTGCTCAGTAATAGGTTAAAAGCCAAGTGACCTGCGAGGGCGCATTCGGCATAACTTGCAGAGATGAAGCGCAAAGAACGCCACCACAACACCGCACGCGTCTCGGGGGCTCGGGCTGGTTCGGGCACGTCATGCGCTCGTGACATTGTGTGCGCATGACGTGTTCATGCGTATGCGTTATGTGATCCCTCTGCTCGCGTGCCGAAGAGGGCAGGGAAGGGATTTGGCTTGCGAAGGCTACACGGAGCGAGCGGCAAGGGTTTGCAGCTCGCCTCCTCGCATCATGGTTTCGCGCCGCTACAAATTATTGTTTTTCTCAGCTTCTAACCGACCGATTAGAAAAATTCTTGTGGCAAAATGCTCTTTATTGGGCTCGCAACAACTTGCAATGTCTAACTAAAATTCGTTAGGTCACTTGGTGAGGGGCCCTTTAATAAACAGTTGTTACGTTTTCTGTTGGGATGCGTCCTTCCATCGACACGGCATCCCACACACACACACACACACACACACACACACACACATATATATATATATATATATATATATATATATATATATATATATATGTATATATATATATGTATATATATATATATATATATATATATATATATCCGGGGCATGACGGCAACGGCAAAAATCAGGCGCGAGTGTCCATATAATTGCTATCGCAATTAAATTACATGGTATGCTTGTAACTGTCTAGCAACGTAAAGGCGAAAGCTTAGTTGGACCGATAGCGATGTAAAATGGAGCTTTGAGCTCACTTCCCGAAATATAGCCACCGTGGAATGGAGATGTCGAAATACGGCAGTAGCACATAAATCCGAGGCCCAGCGGGCAGAAACAGTTAAATTGTACCAGGCCACAGCTAGAAACTAACGCGACTAGAGCGCCTGCGCCCCTCTGGGCCATGCATGCTTGACAGGACCATCGCCGCAGGACTAGTGAGGCGGCATAAAAATGCTTACGCACTCCGAAAGGTTGCTAGTGTGCGCAAGGCCTGGGTGCAAGTTTTGGTTGTAGTTATCAGCATTGATGACAACAGCGTTGTTCCGCGTCTTAATTACCATTAGACTGAACATTGACCCAAAAAGAACGGGTGAGAAATTGAGTTCACGTAGAGAGAAAGAAGGAAAGGCAGAGATGTTAGCTAAATGCAGGTTCTGTTTGCTACCCTACAAAGAGCGAAATGCATTAAGAGGCTAACAGGGCAGCCTCGTGCGACTGTAGCTTGAATATCCAACGTCCACAGTAGGCATTGTCATCTCAGCCAAGACGAAGCACACCACTCCTGCACCCCTCAATAAAATTGAAATGGGTGCCCGTGGTACAGGCCCGTAGCCAGGAATTTTTTCCTGGGGGAGAGGGGATGCACTTGCTGAAAACCTTTACTCTTTCAGAAAAAACACCTATTTTTATTAGATGTCACCGGGTCTATCGACAGACAGTCTGTCGACGACATGACTCGGCTAGCAAACAAGACTCTGGACATTGTCTTGGACCGGGCTACCACCTTCATTCGATGTCACAGCCATGACAAGCACCTCAGGCTCACCGCTCTCAACATATATACTATACCGTTTGTGCATGCGTACGTGCAAGACCTCGAAAACGACGCTCTGCTCACAGAAACTGGCTCGTTAGCACTTTCTGAAACCTTGAGCGATGAGCCCCCTGTGTCGTCCCCAGCAACGGCTTCATTGCACGTGCGGAGGCGTGGGCACATATAAAAATCACAGCATATCGACGGAGTGAATGATGATGAGTGGGCGAAGCTGCGGAGGTTCATCGGTAAACCGTGAATCTTCCGTGAATTCTGCCCAGTACATCATCACCGACGTGAGATCGGGCGCGTTTATACTAAAGGTTCGATGAGAGTTATGACGAGTTGCAGCTCACTTTTAATTTTACAAGTACGCTGTGAATGTTCATTGTTTAGAAAACCATTGCTTTAGAAAACATCTGGCGTCTTTCGTTAAGCAGCTGACGTCTTTTCGTTTTGCTTTTAGAAAACATCTGGCGTCTTTCGTTGGTTTATTTCATCAATCAACGGCGTTTTGAACAAAATTTTTATTGTTTAATCACGCACAGGAGAAATCTCACCAGGCACTACCTTGGAGGTAAACAATGGCTGCTAATGGGAATGAGAGATAGAAGAAGTCGGCTTTTAGCTAACACTTACACTTCAACTTCTACTAACGTTTCCTACTGGAACATGCGAATGGCTGCTAATGGGGAATGAAAGACAGAAGAATTCGGCTTTTAGTTAACGCGCACGCTGCGAATTTTTTATTGTTCAACAACGCACAGGAAAAATCTCCCACCGGCACCACCTTGGAGGTCAAGATCTGGTACTAGCGTTACGACTGGTTACGCACTACGACTACGAGGGACGAGCTGGTGCCGCTTTAAGGAGCTTCGCCCCTAATAGAGGATGCGCTGACACAAGCGATGCAAAATGATCATCATGCGATGACGTTATCCTATGACGTGATCACGACGTCACAGCTCAAAGAAACTGTGGCGCAATCCTTGTGTCACTTTATGACGTAATGATATCATCACATGACATTGTCACTTGGTGAAAGGTGGGCCGATGCCGGAGGTGCAGCAAACCCACGCGAGGTGCAGAAAGCTTCCGTTACCTCCGCTCCCGGAGGCCACACAAAACCGCATTAGGTACAGAAGGCACTACGGGATGGGGCGCTGCACAATGGACTCAGACGAAAAAAATGGCTTTCGCCTTCGAGTCGTCGTAGACAAACGCATAAGGCACTATGTTACTTTTTTTAGTACGCGCAAAAGGCCTATATAGCAATAGAACCGGACACAAGGCATATAAAATGAAAAGTTGACAGGGGTAACAAACCTCGCCCAGTTTATACGCCGCGCATGCGTAGAACGCTGCAAACGGCCTGGTTACGCACTGGCTACGACTGGTTACGCACTACGACTACGAGGTACGAACGGGTGCCGCTTTAAGGAGCTTCGCCCCTAAAACACGGTGATGCGGAACTTTAACGTAGGCTGCATCCCGCTTCGCCGGCCGCCAGACAGAGAACACATACAGACAAGCAGCGGAATCATGCGACGTCTACGTTGCACATATCAGTTACAATAACAACGACATTCCGCTCGCCGCCATCTACCTGAGAACTCTGAAGAAGCGCTTCCACTCATGCACTCGGGTGCATATGTGGAAAACAGCGTTCCCTGGCGTTCCCTAGAACTCTGTTCTAGGGGAACGTGAACGCTGAAGCGTTCAGCGTTCAGTGCTGTTTTCAGCGTTTTCTAGAATTCTGTTTTCTGTTTGGATCGGCATGGTGTCTTTCATCTTCCTTCTAGCGTTTGTCAGCGTATGAAGCAGCCCTCGGAGGACTGATGCTGCGCCCACCGAAGGGTGTGTTTGGCGTTAACCCTTCGCAAAATCTGACGCTGGTATTCACAAAGCACCCTTATCTTTATCTCTTGTTATCCTAAAGTTTCTGAACTCTTTACGTGCGTTATAAGGGCACAGAAATGGTAACAGGGTAAAATATACAATATTGCTTTGTGTATAGTGGCCTACTTTGTTCATCAAGCCCACCAAAGGCACCAAACCCTTAATGAAAACGTGGGATAAGGTTGAGGTTGGCTTGTGAATATGGGCTTAAGTTTTCCATGTGTGCACAATCCTCTATGTCGTCTTCACTGAGCTGTCGTGCCTTTACTTTATGGCCTCGAGAGAACTGTCATTCCACTACGCGAAGCTCATCGAAGCCGTCATTTAAAGTGCCCTCCTTTTACGTTTGTTATGCTCCGCGGATGCCGTGCATTCACAGGCTTCAGATATACCCGCATTTTGCATACCTGATATAAAGCCTATTCGGAGCATAGGGGCCCGGGTCCAAGACCCAGCACTACCAAGAACATTTCTTTTGTTTTCCGGATTTATTTCTTTACTGCGGTGATCCCCTTACGTGACAGAGGTGTGGTCGCATGGACTGAGATTTTTCGTTCACTCACCACGAACGGTACTACTATGCGCAAGACCTGGGTGTAGGTATTGGTTGCAGTGTTCAGCGTTGCTGTGTTTTTGAATTAACCTCAACATGAGTATTCAGCTCAAAAGAACGAAGTGAGAGATCGATTTGATGTAAAGAGAAACAAGGAAGAAGCAAGATTAGCCAGACGCACGTTTAGTTGGCTAACCTACAGTAGTCGAAAGGCATTAAGTAGTTCAAGGAGAGCTCTAATGGATGAGAGGCAGTAATCATGAGAGATGCTGCGTCTGGTTTTAGGAATTTAAACGTCCGCAAAACAGTTACAGTACACGCAGGATATCTTTGACATGCGTGCCTTTTATCGTAGCAGGAGTTCGGTTCGTGTGGGGCTCCGGGCATACCTGGATTTTCTGACAACGAATTATCGGACTTGCACGTTACACCGTCACTAAATGGTCTGGTTTTAAATGTATTTCCACATCTCTCAATTACTACAGTAGTCAGATTTAAACGCTTCGTACTCATGAAATGACCTGAAACATTCCTCATTCAGATTCAGGTTTACAGGGACTTCAAATTACCATGGAAATCTACCGAATGCCTTTCACGTTAGTGCGAGCCCACTCTCACAAGCATGCCCTGAAAAGTGGCCGGTCCAAATTTTTGCGTTCTGCTTTCTGGTTTCTAACTAACGTCTGTACAGTTACCATGCAACAGAAACAATAGACCATTTTCTTATCTCATGCCGCTACTTTCGCCTTCCTCTGCAGAATGTTACTTACAACGCCGACTGGTAAGCTGGTCTTAACTCTGACTACATCAAGCCTTTTAACTCTGACTACATCAAGCAAGCAGTGTTGTTCTTATGACATTTCTCAAATATATTGCAACATCCGGAACATTACGCTGGTAGAGTACTAGACAACACGGGCCCAAAACGAAATCTTTTAGATGCAAAGCAGCTCTTTGACTCACGTATGTAACGCCGTACGTTACGTGCGTCCGTACGAATGCGCCGCAACGCGTTCCCCTCGCCGTAGGTGTTGGAGCATTGCCAAGTAGGTCACGCCACAGCTTTGCGTTGACGTCACGCTCCCCTCGCATGCGCTTCCCTCGCAGGTGCGCGCTGACGTCACTCTCTCCGTCACCCGCAGCATGCTCGCCGTAGCGCCCGCAGCTGCCGGCTGCTCCTCCCGCTCGCAACACCTCTGAACGTGTCACTTCTCTCTCGCTTCACCCGTGGTAGTCTAGGCGAAACGTGCGCCTGCTCCGGTCCAGCGCCCGTGTCTCGACTCTGAAGAAACAACGACTACGAAGTCTTGCCAAACGCTTTAATGAAACTTACACGAAACCCAACCCGCCTCCCGTGTCTTTGCGTTTCAAACAAACGTTTACTCGAGTAAACGCTACACCGAGTTTCGCTTCAAACCGTTCTTCCAGCACCCGCGTCGACGCCCGTTTCAACCCGTGCGCAACGCCGTGCGCACCCCTGCTGCTTCGCATCCCATCAGGGTTCCCATCGGGGAGATGGTCCAAGTTTTTTTCTCAGTGTTCATTTGTTTCCGTTTGCAGGAGAATCTATTTTAGGATATTTTTAAAAAGAAATCCGTAAGGGTGCTCGAGCCGGCGTCTCGACAAGTGGACTTGTTTTCTTCAAGGAGCACCCACTAGAGCACTGCACGGACCGTGATTTTCGGTCCGGGCCCGGCCCGGTCCCGGAACTCGTTCAAGTTTAACAGCCCGGACCCGGCCCGGTGACTCAAAGCGAGACCCGGGCCCGGCCCGGCCTGACCGCAGATCGGGCCCGACAGGGGCCCAAGCCACTAATCTGGGTGGTGTTGACCGAACATGGAATCGACAGCAAGGTTTTTTAGGTGGCAAATATCTACGCTTTGTTGCCGCATGTTTCTTTAACAATTATACTTTAACTTACGGTAATTTCTTGTAAAAAGGGGATCACGGTGGAAACAGTTAAGCGTACATACTGGATACAATGAATGTTTGTTGAGCAGTGGTATACTGAACCTATTTTGTGTGCAAATACAATGGGGATCGTCAAGCGAGTTTTGCAGCAGATAATATAGTAGCAAGGAAAGTGATTTGCAGCATAGGTTCGGCTTCGAGAGGGAGCGCAATAAAAACAGAGGGGGGGGGGGGACGCCCTTGATCCGACGTGGGGTCCGGCCAGATAAGCGTGGTCGAGTGTCATATTATGCTCTGTACACCATGGCAGGAAAAAATTTCGGAGAGGGGGGGTGCCGCCCCCCCTCCTGGATACGCCCTTGATGCTGTATATACAGTCATAAGTCTTTGTGGCATATTTTAGAGTTTATTTGTTCACATGTTATTGTGCGAAAAATCAGATTGTCAAGAGATTGCGGCTTTAAGCACATGCGCTGTTGCATCACATATCCTGCCGCGCTAAATTGCTGTTGCACCACATATCCTACCGCGCTAAATTTTCTCGCACTGCTTGCGCTAGCCGCAGGGGCGCACATCTGCCTTGCGAATTCTGAAGGCGTCAGCAGTCGTTGTTCTTAACTTCCACCGCTGGAGCAAATTTAGAATATCTTTGTGAACCTCTGCAGAATGAACATAGCTGTCCACCTTATCCCTTCATTTCTCTCGTTCTCGAACGTCGTGCCACTCTTCAATGTCGTCTATAAAACTCCTCTTTAAGGGCTTCTCCTTGCAGTTTCAGAAGTGTATGTTATGCACTGTTTGCACCGTGCTATTTTTTTTTTACATATTGTAATGGTTTATGCCTTCCTAACGATGTTGTACTGGTAGAAGGTGATCATTGGATTACGCGGGTAAAACTGGCAGAAGGCACACGAAGCGATTTCTATCTCTTTTCGGGGTTCGTCCCAGTTTGGTAATAAAGGCGCGAATAAGCTCCTCGACGCTTGCTAATTGGATGCAATGGTTCGAAGCAAAGGGACATCACCCGGCACGGAATTCGTAATTGTCTCTTTTCAAGCCAGATATTTAGTCAATCGAATATACTTTTCCCCACGCCTTGTTTAATTGACCTATGCTATTCCTGCACATTCCAACGCTGTTGCGGCAGTATCATATCTCTCGCACTATATAGCTCAGGGGTCTCAAACACGCGGCCCGCGGACTTCCCGCTACGGCCCACGGCCCGCACATGACTGTCTTCGCCCCATCTTTTTTTCTTTAGAAGTACGTTCTTAAGCTACACAGGCATGAGTTAACTACTCAACTTCAGCATTACTATCAGCCTTATGACGGCTCACGTTGATACTCACTTCTAGTCACAGATACTTCAACGCACTAGCGTTCATACGCCAGCTCAATATTTATTAATCAGAGGCGTGCCTTGACCCCCTCCCCCTGCAACATTGTGCAAAGGAAGTTCTTGATAAAATTATCTCGTGTGAGTCATATCTTTCAATAAAAATGTCCTTACTGGATTGCCATCACTAATAGCTCGTATGTGAAGGTAGATCAAAATGCACATTGTACAGCACCGATTACGCGAGATATTGTCGTTTAAGCGCATTGACATCCTGATCGCAAAAGCTTATTATACGCTAACGGACTCATGAGTCGACGAACTCAGACTCGGACCGAGCCCTGAGTCTGAGTCTGAGTGAGTCCGAGTGAGTAATATTTAGGTACATCTGAGCCCGAGTGAGTCCGGTTGAGAAAAGTTGAGTCTGAGTGAGTCCAGTTGAGGAAACATTTGGTGAGTCTGAGTGCGAGTGAGCCCTTAGGACAAAATATATTCCATGAGTAAGTCTGAGTGAGCTCCACATTTTTTGCCGACCTATATATGTGCATGACAGGGCTAAATAATTTTTTTTTCGTGAGGCACCCCTGCGGCCACCACTTGTTGATACATAACCGTGAAACAAAAATCTACGTTTCAGAATCGGCGTCCGGATTTCAGTCATTTTGAAGAGGGTATCCATGTGTTGGAATTCTGCCGCCAAATATTCTTCAGAAATGACCCATATATGAGATATGGAAAAGTTATTTCAAATGGCAACGTTAGCTGACATTTGGTACGACCTATCGTCCCCTTCCCCCCCTCGCCCCGCTCTTCGTCACTGTCTTTTACCCTGAGGGAGTAAATTTTCGGGAAGGCGGCCTGTTAGCTGGGGTGAGTTTGAGACCCCTTGCACCTGGTATAGCGGAACAAGACGCAAGCTCAGAAGTTAACAATGTGGGCACACAAATTAGGCCGTGCATGTCCATCTCGTGTCACATAACCGGTGGAAGCCGTCACGGACACACGAATAGAGGTGTCTTTATTGGAATGCTATGTAACCAGACTTCGTGCAGTCCTTTTGTTTAAGTCCTTTTGTTTAAAGCTGAAACTTTCAAGTACGTTTCCCCGGTTCGGAGCTCTGTGATCGCCCCTGCGGTGGTAAGTTAGAGGTATCAATTTATTATATTACATTTATTTCTGCGATTACAGAATAACATTTGGGATATAAAATAATAACCAATGCAAATAAAGCACAGAATAGCGATATGTTAACTATGTAAGCGCCCGGTCTATTTACTTTTAGCTCGATAAATCAAGTAGCCCCATATGCAAGAAACAAAACAAGTTGATTGCTTGTCCGTCATAAAGCTTCTCCAAATAGATTGCCCCACATAAAGAAAAGCGTTTTTTTAGATAAAATGTGAAACGTATATGTATGCACAATGTATGTGGAACTAACCTAAACGGACACTGAAGGGGAACACGATTTTTCTATTATCAGTAAATTACTCTTTTACAATTCCAAAATCACCACGCTCGCTGCGACAAGGCTCTTGGTTAGCGATAAAACGCACAAAAAGAAAACGCAGGTGGCGACGCCACCTCGAAATTCGCGCAGCAGACGCCGTGACGTCATAGATTCTGACACTCTCTACTAAGGCCTACGTAGTTCCTAATCGGTAAAATGAAGTACATAGACCTGTGAGGGCGCCATAGACTTAACATACCAAGTTTCAGGAAATTTCGTTGAGCGAAAGTCCCCGAAGTACGACAAATGCAGTTTCAAATCCGTGACGTCAAGCGCGGAGTTTTCAGGGCGAAATTTAAAAATGTAACTTTGACCTTCATTTTCTCCTCAATTAATAAACTCATAATGGTAAGATGGATGACATTCGAGTTCTCAGAGTACACTTGATCACTATAAACCAATTCAGTGTTTCACTCTAGTGTCCCTTTGAGAACGGAGCAAAGTCCAAGCCCGGTCCGACCCGAGCCCGCCACCTCAAACCCGGGCCCGGGCCAGGCTCGGGCCTGAGGCTCCGGGCTTAGAGGCGGGCCCTAAGCCCGGCCCTAAGCCCCCTCACACTTCACTACACTTAGACCTCTCGTAGCCGCGATCACGAACGGATCCGATTAACAAGTCCGGTCCAGCTGCTGCTGCTCACTGATCATGGTGATAATGACCTTGTTCAAGACCTGCCAAGAACCCCTTCTACACATACACACGGGTTCGTGAAACGTGTGTGCGTTCCCATCATAACAGATAAGTATAAGCATAACAACTGTAACGCAACTCTAAGAACTGCAACTGTGACTGTACCGTACGTGCAGTGCGCCTGCGTGTGCCACTCGGCTGTGTGTATATCCAAGAGAACTTTCCTGAATGAATACAAGTGCACTTGCTAGGAACCCACTACGCTATAAATCATTGTAATTTTACTGAGACCCCGAGGAAGTGGATCATGCGCTTATGGGCTTCCTTGGCAACCAATACAAGTGCACTTGCGAGGAACCCACTACGCTATAAATCATTGTAATTTTTGAGAAGTAGGGCAGCAGGCACTGTGCCATTTTTCGTCATTCTACGGAGAGCGTTGGTACCTGTTAAACCCATGTAAGGCATTATGCGCACTTTGTTGATGCTGTGCCTGATGACGATGAAGAATTATGGCAGAGACCTTTGTAATGGGTTGGAAGCATTCAACAACCTACTCGTTGCGCAATTCGCATTGTGTGACGCCTGGTTACCGAATTCGCGTTGTGCGACACTTGGTGCTTATTTTACTCTTCTACCACGCTATATTGCATATGCTAATGTGGTTCCTTCCCGACATGAAGCCAGTATAGGACCTTTTTGCAAAGCAGTTTCAAGCACCGGCATGGCTCAGAGGTTGAATACTGGGCTCACACGCAGAGGGCCCAGGTTCGAACCTCGTTATACTGGTTACGGACACCGGCGGTGGCGGCGGCGGCGGACAACTACGGCGCCAAAAACGGCCGGTGAAATGATCTCATAACAGCTTTCGCTGTAAAAACTGCTCTTCTCCCATGGGTGTGCAGTAGATAAGAGTGAATGAGAAAAGGCAGATGATGCATGCATCATGCATATTTCTCAGTGAATCGTACTATTTATTAAAACAAGATATGCACCCTATAAAAATTAAACTAGATTTACCTTGACTAAACGTAACACAAGCCTAGTACTTACAAAGCGGTCCCTTGTAGAGCCACTCAACTTCGCATCGAAATGTTTCAGCTCATCATAGCTGTTGAAAGGACCCTTCATCACTGGCTCTTCTTCTTGTAGGCGCTGCAGTTTATCTCGTGAATACCGAGTCGTAAAAGCTGTTATCAAATCTCCGTGCTGTTGCTGAATCATTCGGAGAACTGTGAGCCTTGTCAAGACCTGGTACTGGAATTCTAAAAAAAAGACATGCCAAAGAAACTTCAGAATATAAAGCAAATATGTATAACACATGTTGCCTTTTCAGAAGTGGCATCTGGACTGTACTAATTGAGTGCATCCAGTGCAAAGAATACACATGGAATTCAGCTGTGCTTAGGGTGGTAAGTGTAATAGGATGTCAAATTGGGTGATGCTGCATGCACTAAGCCAGCATTCCTACTTTCTATTAGGCCTGTTTGAAAACTTTTCTACAAAAATATACATCCTTACAGGATGTATGGGAAAACTAGTGGGACAATATCTCTTCCCTAAAACCAATATGCCTTAATGTGTGCACAGCTTACAACATGGGCACTTAATGCAATAATGTACGTCCTAACAGATTTTGCAAAAAGAATATTTCGCTTAAACATAAATACCTAATTACGGCCAAGAGGCAACAGGCATGATAAAACAACTTCTAGGCATATTTTGTAAAAACTAACATAAATGCATTTTACTTAATAACAACTTGAGTTTAACAGTAGCATGCATGCATGCAATGGAAATTTTCAAACATTATAGTACATCGGTTGCAATTCAGAAGTTTAAAAAAATTAAAGCTTACCCTCAGGGGACAACAATTTTTTGCGAGATGGTGCATGTTTACTTGTTGAAGCCGTGCCTAATAATAGTAATGCACAAGAAAAAAAAATGTATGTAGCAAGTAGAGCCATTTAGCCAAGAACGTGAATGAAAGGTTGAAGTAGACAATTCCAGGTGCCAATAATTGCTTCGAGCTCACATGAACTTCAGAGCTCACATCTTGCTTCGTATAGTTATAATGCAGACAAAATGCGATATCAAGGAAGCTATGGTACGCAAAAAATGTCAGAAACACTGAGACCTGTACAAGCAGCTCAGTGTCACTTCCCATTGTCTTCGGCATGTATGTATTGAAATCAGCCACAAAGAAACCAAGAGATGCAATCGAACAGATTTTACTTAATTGTCAATACTTCGTGTTTTTACGTCTAGATGGTGCCAAATGTTTTTCAGTTAGCATTATCATTTCACTCCCTTCCATTATACTGTCTTAACCCTGCCCCTGTCTTAACGTTAGTGTTGAGACGTACGCTAACCCAAGCATTTTCCACTTTACTAAAACTCTCTAATAGAAGCAGATACTCTATTTGAGGCATGGAACTTCTATCATATATGAAAAAGCAGAGCTCTACCTGGTTCGCTTTCACCAACTGCACGCTTTGGTGAGCTTGTATGAATGGCTGCTGTGTAATCTGTGATGCATTAGAAGAAAGTGCAAATGAATGAACTGGAAGCAAAACTGCTTGTCACTTGCAACAAAGGCCAATCATAGTGCACTGAATTAATGGCAATTCTCATATTGTAGAGTGTGATGGTTAAATACAGATGCAGGCATGACAGGAATGAAGGTTTACAATCAAAGAATGAGCAAGTAATATCAAAATCATGCCTGTTAGCTAAAAAAACCATGTACTGTGTACTCCTGACAGTATTCAATTATGCTATCTCTTGCACATTTCCATCCACCTGTGCTGTTTAGTAATGTACTAATTTAATGAGCCATTCAGAAATTATAAGCTGCAACATTTTGCGAACAAAATTTCGATTTTGCTTTGCACTTACCTTCATCATCTTGCTGCTCGCTGCTCATATCTGCATCAGATGCTGAAATTAAGATATCATTAGGCACCTTGAAATAAAAATAAAAATTTTACTCTTACCTTCAGCACTCTCACCCATTTCACTACCTGAAATAAAAATAATTTACTTTTCCCAAAACCTGCTACAACAAATACACACATGGCTCATGAAGAAAACACTTACCTGCAGCGTTCAGAGGCTCTGAAAATGCACTTGGAAGCGTTGGTGGAGAAGGCATCTCGTTATCGCTTAAGTAGCGGCTTGGCTTGGATATCTAAAATTGGGAAGTAAATTGTTGCATACCCAGGCACAAAAAAGTAAGCGACACTACTTACTTTCCTGGGTTCCAGTACAGCATCACACTCCAAGTCAGACTTGTACTGTGCACTATTCAGCTTCGCACGAGCGGCTTCATAGCTGTCTGAAACAACAAAAGGCACACACTGTATGACGGTGAAGGAAACAAGTCTCTTGCACTTACTGTAGGTAGCCTTGACTTTCACAAAATACTTCTTCCATCCTGTGCCAGGTGCTTTTGCCTTTTTGACTAGGCTTGCCTTGTACCCTGGGCCTGGCGGCCAGTAACATTTGCGTCCCACTATCCAAGACACTGGTACAACTTCAACAGCTTTTTCCTCCAAAAACTCCACGATGGAGAACTTCATCTGAAAATGCTCAAAGTATAGCACATTACACACACACATAAGAGACAGCATCTAAAGCAGCATTCACACAACCTATTTAAGTATCATGAAATGTAGATAAGATGTGCATGAATGCCAAAATTTAGGATAACCACAATAAAAACATATTATAATTCACAGCTCGTGAATAGGTTCAACGCTGAGCACGAACAGTCGAGTCAGCCAATATGCAACATGGGAAAAATTGCAAACTTTGTACCAATAGGAAACATTACTAGTTTCTTAACACTAGCAATTGGCCAGCACTTTGTGCCAGACAGATTATCAACAATGACAATGCCTAGCCTTGTCGAGTCAAGCGGATATGTGTACAGTGTCTCTGCTTTCAGGAACTTCCTTCCTACAATGCACGGTTTAAAATCGTCTTTTTGGTGAGCAATCTTATCAGTCAGGACGATGCCATCGCCAATCTTACAACAGTTGTTACCCCTTTCGGAGTTCAATACAAATGAGGAAAACTTAATTGCTGCATGCTGAGGGCCCACACATTCTAAAGGGAGATCCATTTCATCGTGTGTTCCCAGAACTTTGTACTCGTCTACGTGGCTCATTTCACAAGACTTGGCGCAAGCTGTTTCGTGCATTCTATTAAAGATTTGGCTCAAAGGACAGCCAGATCCGCGCAGCAACTTCTTGATTGCTTGCATGTTGTTCTCAAAGGGAAATGCAGAAAAGCTGTCAAGGGGACCAAACAGATCAGCATCATTTGCAAGGTGCAGCAAGCAGTGCACATTGTAGGAAACATTTACCTTGCCATAAAGAGAAACAAAACCCTGAACAAAATGCTGCAAAAGTCTTCCTGCATACTCACCATGCTGCTTACTCAATGAAGGGGTACTAAGAATTGCAAGTGCAGCATGCAAAACAAGAAAATTTGCATACACCGGTTCCGAAACAATATCCTTTAGTATGATAAGGCCTGTGTAATGAACAAACATTCTAAACTCTGTTGCCTTCCATCTATCTTTCTCAGAGAGTGCTCTTGGTTTTCGAGCAAACTCAACTGGGACACAATTTTGAAGTGCACAGCTCTTTCTCGACATTTCATCTCGATCAGCTGGACCCACACGAACTGGAAGAGGTCCTGAAAACCACAAGTTCACTAACTTCCGCGCAATACCTAAATAAACAAGATGCATAGGGTACAAAGGTGCAACATTAATGCAGTCGATTGGCAGTTCGGTCAAGATGGATGTTCCAACATGGTGGTCCATGTCTGACTGCAACCGAAGTGAATCATCTGTCCAGGGTTCTCCTACTGTTGCCGAGAAATAAACTTTACTTTCACAACTGCCTTCAGCTGCGCATTTAGGGCATCCATTGTAGCTGCTGTGACTCTTAGACTTAAATACAAAGGCACGTGCCGGTGCATCGCAAATGATGTTTCTTAACTGTACATTTACTTGCTTGCCGCAAAGCTGAATGCCTTTTACAGCGAAAGCTGTTATGAGATCATTTCACCGGCCGTTTTTGGCGCCGTAGTTGTCCACCGCCGCCGCCGCCGCCGGTGTCCGTAACCAGTATCGCTCGAAATACGAAAAAAAAACGAAATAAGAAAAAAATTCCAGGATGGAACGAGGTTCGAACCTGGGCCCTCTACGTGGGAGCCCAGTATTCAACCTCTGAGCCATGCCGGTGCTCGAAACTGCTTTGCAAAAAGATCCTATACAGGCTTCATGTCGGGAAGGAACCACATTAGCATATGCAATATAGCGTGGTAGAAGAGTAAAATAAGCACCAAGCGTCGCACAACGCGAATTCTGTAACCAGGCGTCACACAATGCCAATTGCGCAACGAGTAGGTTGTTGAATGCTTCCAACCCATTACAAAGGGCTCTGCGATAATTCTTCATCGTCATCAGGCACAGCATCAACAAAGTGCGCATAATGCCTTACATGCGTTTAGCAGGTACCAACGCTCTCCGTAGAATGACGAAAAATGGCACAGTGCTTGCTGCCCTACTTCTAAAAAATTACAATGATTGCGTGATAGATAGGATATAGCGTAGCGTAGTTTATAGCGTAGTGGGTTCCTCGCAAGTGCACTTGTATTGGTTGTCAAGGAAGCCCATAAGCGCATGATCCACTTCCTCGGGGTCTCAGTAAAATAAAATGAGTTATAGCGTAGTGGGTTCCTCGCAAGTGCACTTGTATTGGTTGCCAAGGAAGCCCATAAGCGCATGATCCATTTCCTCGGGATCTCAGTAAGTTCTTCGCCACCCACCCCCCGTCTCCCTCCCACGTCAACGTATGTTATACAGCATGACTGGAGAGGGAAATAGCGACCGGGCGTCACCCAATGCAAATTACATAACTGGTGAGCCGTTTAAAGATTCCAACCCATTACAAAGGGCTGAGCCATAATTCTTCGTCGTCATCAGTCGTCGCGTCAACGAAGTGCACATAATGCCTTAGAGACGTGTAGCTGGTGCCTCGCTTCTCCGCAGAATGACGAATAATGGCTTAGTAGGTGCTTCCAAACTTCACAAAAATTGTGATTAATGGCGTAGTGGGTACTTTTCTAATGTACTTGTATTGTAGCCCCAGGAGAGCTTAACGGGCTCTAGAAACGCCGCTCTTCCAGCTTTCGCTGTGACTGTGCTGCGGTTTCAGCGCAGGCCTGGCGTTTTTTTTCAAGAACTTCTTTGATTTCACTAACAGTAGGCTCCAGGAAATCATTGGCATTCTCTGGCTTTGAAGGCCCCACGAATGCACCAATCACAAATGGCTTCGACGCTACACTACCTGGACCACAACTGTAAACAATGCATTGAATGGGCCAAAGCTGTTCTTTGGAACTCTTCGACAAGGGAAGACCATCTATGTTCAAGGACAACGCGACTGACTCTGGAATGGGGGAAAAATCAATGGCAATGATCTCTAAAGATTTCTTAAGGCCATAATGGCAATAGGATCCTGGGGCTAGTGAATAAATACCAGCTTGTCCCAAAGTTCTGCGTGGTGTTTTTAGCAAGCTCCTTGCATCCTTAGGTAGTCCGTGAAAACAATCATGGGACCTCAAAATCCAAGAAGTGGGGTCAGTGAGCAGTGAGTAATATTGTACTCAACTGCCCATTTGGCAAGTGAGTCACGAAATGTTGCACTTGAGTTTGTCGCTGCAATGACAGCTCCCAGTGACTCACTGCTGAAGTCATCACGAGCTTTATCATGGCACTCAGCCACACTGCAGTCAGAATCTTCCTTTATATGCTCATCAGAGTCCCTGTCCTCTGTGGAAGAGCTTGAGTCGAGCTGCGAGTTTTGTGAACTTTCATGATCTGATAAAGCCTCAGTAGAACCAGTTTCCTCATGGGAAGTCTGCAAGGTCGTATTCACATCTTGCTGTTCTGAACACTCAGAATGAGGTACGCTGGAACATGATTCATTGAGCTGCTGCGCAGGCGGCCCTCCCAACAAGTCAAAAACGTTGTCAATTTCATACGCGGCTCTCTTCTGAGCTGATCGACCTAGCTCCGCCTTTTTCATCCTAAAAGCATGCAATCGCTAGGCTTGCTAAACGTGCAACAAGCAAACGAATCGGTAACTACAGGTCCACGAACGTAGCAGTGCAGATTTAGACGGCCACGTGCACAAACGAGCCCATTTTCCGCCTTAAGTTCCTCACTGAAACGGGCAAACACATTCGAACTACAAATACACTATCCCAGATAGACTAATGCGTACAGAAACAAATAGCGGCATGAACTATTGGGCGACTAGAACGACTTATAGACCTCACGGAAAACGAGGGCTCTTGCGAAGGCTACGAGGTGATCCCAATTGCCACAGGTCCCGTACTTCTATTTGTACATGCACGGCAGTGTTATTATTAAGAAAAGTATTGAAAAACCTTAGGAACGGGAAACAGAAACGCGAAACACCCTTATCGGAACGTTTCGAGAATTCGAAACTACAGAACGAGCGCATATACGCTCGCACTGACGTTAGTTCCTGCGTACCCTGCGCTCTTACATTATATTACGGGAGTGGATATATATGAGAATAAATATCGACAGGATATCTAGTCCACTAACGCAAATTTAAAGAACAATCTCGAACACTGCGCCGGAAAGCGCGCCAAGATGGCGGCGCAAAAAGTCACACTTCATAGCAGACCGAAGGCCCGGCGAACAAGCGAGCACGGACGCCGCTGTCTAATGCACATGAAATTATACATACAGTTGCTTGATGAACTTCACAGTTGTGCGACTTGAACGAAGGCGAATACTAGCAGTCGCGGTACACCCTGCGCACAAAAAACGCAGTCTGTAACCTGGAGCAAAGCCACTGCTGACAAGCACCGATGGAATCGTCCACGTGCGCCCACGCCAAGACCGCCAGCAAGTCGGCAAAGTCGGGAAGAGCGACCGAGCAGCCAACGCTCGCAGCCCGAACCACAGAGAAAGGAGAACTATACATGGCTTGCACATGACGTCACCATTGGTGCGGTCCTACTGCGGCGGCCATGTTGGTGAACAGCTGCAAGTACCAGCCGTACGACGACTACAGTGTTCAGTACGACTAGCCACCCTAGTACGCCGGAACCGCATTCCCACGGTCATTTTCTTTTTCGCGAGCCGTTTCTCGTGCATCATGCCGCCGGTTGGCACAAGGCAGCCGTTAAATGCGGCATACTATTCAGAACTGATAGGGCAAGCGTGTTCTCGCTATGAGGAAAAGGTGCGGTTGTGCGACGGAGTGGATCCTTACACGCTTCGACTCGGAACGGACACGACATCGAACACCAGGGGCGTAGCCAAGGGGGGGGGGGGGGGTTGGGGGTTCAAACCCCCCCCCCGAAATTTTTCAATTTTGCTTGCGTATATAGGCACGCACACATACAAACGCACGCACGAACATACCGAAAGTATGGTTGAACCCCCCCCCCCCCGAAAAAAATTTCTGGCTACGCCCCTGTCGAACACCTATACTCGGCGACAACTTTTCTTGGCACTGAAGGGAAAGCTACGGGGGCGGAGCGTCTGCACATGTACTGCTACGCGAAGTAGTCCGGTTTGGCGCGCGTCTCGTAACGCCGTGGAGTGTGATGGCTAGCGTTGCACTTCGACGCAAACGCTGCTTAGCGTCTAAGTTACGGGTAAAAGGCACGACTTTTTCACGCACGCAAAAACGCAAAGTGACAACGTGTAAAGTAAAAGAAATGCAGATATCTCGCTTGTGTGCGCTGCGTTCCGTCACAAAAAGCTACATGTAGAAAATGAAGGAGCATTTTATATATCTCACGCAGAAAATACGGACGCAATTGTGGGACTACATTCATTAGCGGTAGGATACGTGCATTGTGGCTCTGTAGCCTTCGCTCCAATGCCAAGAAAAGTTGTCCGCGAGTATAGCTCCGCCTTCCCAGACGTGTCGCAGGTACGGGGACATCGTGGACTATTTGGTTTTCAGCACTGACCTGGTTACTCTGGGCGAAATAAAGGCGTACAAATCAATGGAACCGCACGACTACTTTACCAGCGGCTGGGTAAAGAGCCTGTCTGAAAACGAGCTTCGCGACCGTAAATTTGATCGTGCTTGCAAGGTAAGTTGAATGGTTCATGAAAATGGTCCCTTCGCCAGCTCCGAGTTATGAAATAGCGATGCACGAACGCTGCTAAATCAACAAGTGCTGATGCTTGCGCTTAGTTCTCGTGCGAGTACAGCGAGGTGCACACGCGGCAGCGCGTTTTTCGATCGCGCGTCTCCTGTGCTGTCCAGTTTTTCATAAACATAGAAGGATGTAGTACGTGTGTGTGAACGTAGTGCTGATGGTTTAGTCACTGCATGCGGACCGTCATCGGGAACAAACCGCATTCGGCTTCATCAATACGCATCGCCCTGTGCTCGGCGCTGTTCGGCCTCCGCTTGCCATTTTTCATGACGCCGTTTTTTCGTGCAATCATTTCGCGCAGCGCCTGCATGCTTGCAGCTGTAGCCGAGCCGTAGAGACGCGGCGCCCAGTCTGGGTTCGTCTCGTCGAACAACGCGGACGGCTTTCCTACGAACGCAAGAGCATCCATGCTAATCAGTGTCTTCATATCTCCTCACTTTTTCGCTTACATGCTACGAAGTGCGCTCCACACACACGAACGTTGGGGTTTTGTTCGTCGAAATTTGCACGCCTGCGCCAGCCAGGTCCTCTGACGGTTCGCGCTGAGCATTTTCGTACGCTCGCACTGACCTTCAATAACCTCTCGTATTCGAAAGAAGCTCATAATAGTGGGCTACTTCTTCCTTCCGCAGCTGTCGCTACGATTAGAGCAGCCTACAACTGCGCATATAACCATAGTCGAGGAAGAAACTCGCAGGTGCGACCAGGCAGCGCTGAACAAGGTCTAACTAGAGTGCCTCGATGCGCGCGCCCCCGCTTAGAGTGGTGTCAGCTTTTGAAAGGGCAGGTGCCGCCTCCTCGGCCTTGGCGGCAGCGTGGCCGCCATTTTGAATCCCCCGCCCGGTCACTTGTGCGTGGAGCACGTGCTGTTTTTAGGTCGGTGCTCGTTTCCCTCCAGTTTTATGCGCTCGCTACCGTCACCATGGCCGGGTGTTGCGTGCCGCAGTGCACCAGTCATTCCAGAAACGCTGGGAGCTGTATCGTTTTAGAAGATACGAGGTTTCTTTGGACAGTAAAAATCAAACGTGACAAGCGGCATCCGAAGAACACATTATGCACTTGCAGCCTAAGTTTCCGGCCGGTATTTCGAATGCACATGCAAGGATAACGTGTACCGGTGTTAACCTTGCGTAATAAATGGGCACACTGATATCAGCTACACGTTTAAAATGCTTTCTAAGTTAAAAGTTGGGCGAGTTGGTGTTGGTTCATGATAATACGGTACACAAAAGGAAAAGAATGGACACGGGACGACGCACGTTCTTTTCCTTTTGTGTACTGTTGTATCGCGCCCCTCTGCTTATCATAAAATGCTTTGGTTCACGTGTGCATGAATCCTGCATCTTTCTTCGCAAACATTCTTTACTGCACTTGGTTAGTCCTGTATCTGCCTTTGATTTTTGCTTTCGCTATTTTTGTGATTTGAAATGTATCATGGAATATATTATGTGTGTTTGTCTGCAGATCAGATCCTTATTTTTCCTAATAATAATTATTTGTAAGAATTTACGTCCCAAGATCCCCGATATGATTATGAGGCGCCGTGTATAGTGGAAGGCTCCAGAAATTTTGACCATCTGTTGTTCTTTAACGTGCACCTAAATCTAAGTACGCGGGCCTCTGTCATTTCACCTCCATCGAAATGGGGCCGCTGCGGCCGGGATTCCATCCCGCAACCTTCAGGTCACCAGTCAAGCACCATCACTAAAACCACGGCGGTTTCTTGTTTTAGATGCGAAGCATCTTTTGAAACCGGTGGTGGTGGTGTGCGGCGTGACCACGATTACTGCGCATGCGCGAACCCTCTCCACACACCTCCTCTCCACTCCTCCTCTCCCCTTTCACCCGTTCCACTCCCCCTCTCCACTTCCGCTTCTCCCTCCCCTCTCCCCTCCTCCTCTGAAACGCGGGCTAGACATGCCGAAATTGTCTCCTGCGCAACGCCGCGATGAGCGCCAGCGCATGCGCGTCCTCTCCCCCTCTCTCTCCTCTCCTACACTGCCCCCCTTTCGCGCGCCTGTCGACCGCGTTCCCCGCTCGCCCTGTGAGAATTAACGGCCAGGCTAGAGGGAAGACACGACGCGCGTAGCGTTCCTCTTCGCGCTCCACGACTTGGGGTCGGTACCATGCCCAGCGAACGCCAACGGAACGCGATCGCGCAAGTGCTCCGGCTTCGCATCGCCTCATGGTCCCCTTTAGCTGGAAATGGTGTAATTTTTTATATTTCTTTCCGTGTTTCAAGTACGCCTTCTGTGCTGGTCTGATGTCCATGTATATATGTGTACAGTTAAATGTTTTTTATCCTTCCCTGTTTCTGTGTTTCAAGGTTACATTTTTGTCCCGTCTTAAATAATTCCGCAGTTCCTGTTTTTTTAATAATTTACGATCACTGTGAATCGACTAGTGGCAGTTGTGTTTTATTGTGTAATTTGCGTTTTATTTGTGTAATTGCTTCTGTCAGCGCAGTATTAATGCGCACAAATAAATGGCCTGTACACTGGATATTAACGCACGCACACACGCACGCGCACGCACACGCACACGCACACACACACACACACACACACACACACACACACACACACACACACACACACACACACACACACACACACACACATTCAGTATTTTATTTCTTTGAGCAAGCATAATTTATTTATTAATCGTGTAAGCCCTGAAGGCTCGTACAGGAATGCGCATAAACAGTTCTCGCGAAGCGTCTATACAAAGAAGACGCATGAAAACAACAAGACGGGGAAGCATTGTGTACAGTAGACACGCTATCTCAGTAAAAAAATACAAGAAACAAAGTCAAGTCGTACAATGAGTACGTCATGCAAAACCAGTTAATGAAATAAAAACTCACAGGCTCCCTTATGCGTTCGCTTAAGACGGCTCGAAAGCGAAAGCCATCTTCTCAGTTTTTTGCGCACAAAGCGTGGTTTGCCATTGCCTCCAAGATCGGAGGCACCTCACCTGGTTTTGCACTGCCTCCGTGATCTGCCCACTTTTGACCAAACTACGATGTCATGTGATAACGGCATCATATGACGTCACGCAAAAATTTGTGAAGCCATGATGACGGCATATCGCGACGTCATCACGTGACGATGATTTTTTGCATCCCTCGTCCCCAACGTCGTGGTACGCTGACGCCGTAGACGCGGGACGCCGGCGGTCAAATTTCGCGTTTGATGAGGCATTTAAGGCTTTCGCCTTAAAAAATACGTCTGCCACGGTGGTGTAGTGGTGGCGGAGCTCGGCTGCTGACCCGAAAGTCACGGGTTCGATCCCGGCCGCTGCGGTCGCATTTAGGTGGAGGCAAAATGCTAGAGGCCAGTGTACTGTGCGATGTCAGTGCAGGTTAAAGAACGCCAGATGGTCAAAATTCATGGAGTCCTCCACTACGGCGTGCCTCATAATCATATTGTGGTTCTGGCAAGTAAAACCCTAGATATTATTATTAATAAAAGAGACAATTAAACGACGCCGTGCATCTGCAGCACAAAGTGTAAAACTGTATTGGAAACACTCGATAATATGTGCATGCAATTGGGCATGCGAGAAAATCTGCAGATACAGAAAAAGAAACTACAGATACAAAAAGAAGAAGAAAAAACGCACTGATACTGCGAGCATGCAAAGTTTTACGGCATACTACTCAACAACGTATTCTTCGTTTTGATAAGGACTCAAGGTGCAACTCGAGTGCCGATACAGTAGCGGCTACAGATTGTGAGCAAGAAATGTCAGCAATAATAATGATAAAGAAGCTTTCGTTTCATTTTAGCAGGATATTCGCACCATACTGCCCCTCGGCCCTTTATTCTGTGTACAATATGTACGATGTACGAGTAAATTGTTTGCAAACTTAGCAAAATGAGCCACCTTAATCGCGCTTAGATAGCTTCGCAACACTAAATTGTGTGTTCAGATACCTATATACTGCTGCTGCTGACATGTATACTAATACTTTAAACGATTATTTGTGTATTTAGAATGCAGAGCTTACGAGAAAATTAAGTAAGGCTTTAGACTTTGTCGTTTACGGCGTAAGGAAGAGGATTCGTTTTCAACACAACAGAGTCCACGTCTACCTCTAGCGCATAACACATGCACAGGCCGTCAGCTTACATGAATTACATGCTTCCTTAATAAACGTTTAGGCAACAACAGCAATAAAAGCTGCCCAAGCTTCAAAAAAAGAAAAAAAGAGAAAGCTCACTAGCGTGCACTTATTTCCGGACGTATCCGCGCCCCGCAAGCGCTTTGTGTAGCGCGTTTCGCATGCTGCGGAGCTGCGGCGGGATTCGCAATGGCGGCCGTCGTAGCAGACGACGCGCCTGTCCTCACCCTCAGCGGAGCGCGCGGGCATCAAGGCACCCCCTCACTGTTTTTTCTTTTTTTCACTCATACCTTTCTTTTTCTTCTTTTACCATACTCTTTTCACTCTCACTGTCCCTTTTATCCCCAATCCCCCGTGAGTGTATCGGTTGAGGTGTCCTCACTTGAGAGACAGTTATCGTGCACTCCACACCCAATTTCCATTTTCATTTCCTTCTTCCTTTTAAGAATCACCTCCCCCCCCCCTAGGTCTAACCACTGTTCACCAATACGGCCGACTCGCTCCCAGCAGTGACGTCACGTGGCGTAGGTGCAAGCCATGTATCGGAACTATCGGGCTATCGGGAGCACAACGCACAACCAGGCACAACTGTGCAACTGTCGCAACGCACGACGCGACGCGCACGAACATTATAAGAAAGGAAAACTATGGTACGAGGAAGAAGGAATAACGCTTTCCTGGCTTTCCCTCTTTCATGCTATCGTTTAGCCAGTTTAGCCGGCGCAGCCGCCGCGCTGGCCGCGCCGTAGCGCCGTAGTGCTATGCCAGAGAGGACATCTATGCGCTGTTGAAGTTGCCCTCGCTTGAAGCAGATCGGGCTAGAGTCACTGGAAAATTTCAGAGTACCGCAAAGGTAGGCTGCACGCGGGCAACATTGGGCGGCGGCGGCCATTTCCCTTCCGGACCGTCCGGCGCGTTGGTAGCGTATGTTGAGAAGTGACCGATCTTTTCGCCTCGATGCCGTGTTACGCTCGGCGTAACTGCAATATGTGTGTGTGTGTTTCTTCAAAAGGATATCAGAAGTGATTTCGAGTCATCGACAGTCATGAATCGACTGCGCGGTAAGCGGTGTAGCTAATGAAACGTGCGGCGAATGTTACCATGTGCTCGCGAACTGTCTTCGTGGCTTCATCGGTCTCTTTTCGTTTCACGGCCGGGTGTGTTCGCAAGGCCCGGAGCTGTATAGTTGCTTTAGCGTATAATGACCGTACGAGATGCCCTTTACTTCGACACTTGGTGAATGTTGACTGTTTGCGCTAGCCTTGCAGTCGGTGTTGAGGTTCACTTCATAGCGCATTCGAGAACATTATCGAACATCGAGAACATTCAGCATTGCGTCCTTCGACTGATCGCTGACGCATACCTTACTTGCGCACCATGCTTGCTGTTCAGCTGGATGTTATCTGTAATAGAAGTGGTGTGTGTACGGTAAGTGGAAGTTGTGCGGGAAGTATTTGTCTCGGTTCGGAATGCCAGCAGCCGAACGCACGGGCGAATCGGCGTGCGGTAGGTAAGGTGCGTCTTGAGAATACGTTGTCATTTCCTAACAGATACGTAGAAAATAGGCCATCAAAAATGATTGACGTCACTACTCAGTTGTTTCATTTCCTATTTTTTGTCTCCTTAATATTCCCAACGTTACAGTGCATTTGCAAATATTTTGCTATGTTCCGACAAAGTTTTTTTTTTAGTTGCCAGCGCGTAAACAGCTGGGGTTGGGTTTCTGCACTGCTTTTAATTTCAACTTTTTTTCATAATGCACTATTGTTAAAACTTCCGGCGCAGTGCTTTATGTTATTTTGATCATAAATAGCATATCCCGAAAATTTTTAACGCGCATGCTACTGCAACACAGTATGTATATAGATCTAGGGCTCGCATGAAAGCGATTCCCTCAATACGTGGGATAAGCCGATTTTTTTTTTCTTTTTTGCTGTGACCATTTCTCAGTCACTAAACAGTATTGAAAGGGTACGCTCGGCGCAATGCAGCATTAGCAACATTTAAAAAAAAATAAAATACTCTTAAAAACGTTGCCCTATACCAAGTTTATCAACAGAGTTCCACGCTTCAGTTTTGCGCAGTGGTAAATGATCATGCGACAATTGCCTTCAAGGTATACAGTAAACAGTTATTATTTTAATAAGTCTTAGATTTCGCTCTCGTGCGTGACACGCTTATAACTCGAAATGCATGCACAATCTGTTCAACAGATCGAGATATAAACAGCCGAGCACATAGAAAGGTATGTAGTATGTAGTTTTCAGAAAGGGAAAATAGACAACCACCCGTTTGTAGCACGAAGCCACAAGGAAATTGGATTTCCTTGTGGCTTCGTGCTACAAACGGGTGATTGTCTATTTTCCCTTTCTTAACCCTTCCGCCACCTTGCAGGTTTCCGCAGAACTGATTTGTAGTATGTAGTTTTCAATATCGCTGAACATAGCGAACCGGAAAGGTGAAGTATGCTGTTGCATGAGAGCTTTTCCAGCAAAGTTTGTGTAGTTCACTGCAGAAAGGAGTGTTCTTCGAGGGGGGCGAATTCATTCCGCGGCCAACTATGCAGCCACGTACAACGACGCTCTTTGACGTTAATGTTTTCCGCACGGAATGCAAAAATATACGAAATTCCCGGAGTAGCTCACCAGCAACGTTCGGTTACTGGTGAGCTACTCTCTGGCATCTGCATGACGCGTTTAAAAAAGCGACGAAGTACTTCTAGGGACCGTGGTACTGCTAAATGTCCGGCCGCGCTCTGCATTCAACGCACCTGAACCCAAAGCGCTTGGAAGGGATATGGCGGTGAGAGGTCACGTGATGCGAGTAAGCCAATCGCGTCGGCGGCGGCGCGCGGACAACAGATGCGATACTCTGAAATTTTTCTAGTGACTCTAGATCCGGCAGACGAAAGCTTGCTTGCTGCGAACGTGGCTCCGAAGCTTTTAGGCTTTTATGTCGCCTTTTACTTGCAATCGCTGTCGCTCCTTCGTCCTTCCGGAAAGCAGGCACGCATTACTGTTACATTAAGAATTGTCACAACAGTTTCGAAAAGACGTGAAAAAGTCAAATACTGGCAGCGATGCGCACAAGCGCGCGCCGTGACGTCAGAGATATTGAAGGCGCCTGATATTGCTCACGATCTTTGTCGGTAAAACTAATACCCCTGACACACGGGTACTCTAAAGTCCTTTAGACAAGGGGACATCTTCCGGAAAGGCGTTCAGGCGCAGTGACACACGACAAAGGAGTAACTCCTTTCCGGCAAAGGTTCTTTTCCGAAAAGCAGATCCCGCATCTACTTTTCGGGCAGTAAGGGAGTACTCTCGCACACAGTGTGCAGAGCTGTTCCATAGAAGAAAGCGTGTCGCAAAGCTAATTTGCCCCGTGATTTCTTTCCCTAGAGAAAATGTTTTCATTTTCAGTAGTGAAACGATTTGTTAAACAGTAAATGTTTACAGTAGCTGTACTCTCGCACGCCCGCATCACGTCACTAGCGCCGCCACGCTGGTGTCTTCAGTGTGTGTTGTTATCACGGTGCCTGCAAAACCCGATCTGCAAGGTCAACTCGCTTATCGAGGAACACGCGACTCCACGCTACCTGCGAGTGCACTGCAAGGGACGCTCATCGGCGTGTTTGCCATACGCGGTCCGCGACCCACAAGAACGCTCAGCGAGAAGTGCGTCGGGTGTGCGCTGGCTTCGATCGCCTCTGTTGTGTGCATTTGTTCGCTCATATTGTAATGTGAAGGCGCGTCTCTGCACTCTTCTGTAAAGACTCTGGCGAGTAGTCGTCTGACTTTCGCCTGCGCTGCGGTAATCTAACCATCAAGAAATCCGAGAGCAACAAGCGTCAGGGTTACCGCAACTCTTCCTTTATCGCTACCGCTAATTACTCCGCTAATCTGTCACGTTGTCACAGTTGTGTGAATAACGCTATGAATAAAACGCGCCACGCCGGCACTGACACAAACGTGAGAAAAGACGGCAAGAACGTGGGTACCAAAACACCGGCTGTTCATAGTTGCAAAACCAATCGAGGTCGCTGCTAAAATGCAAAAACGAACGTGAGCAATATACGCCGTCAAACATTAAAAACAAACGTTTTCGAGTTCTGGTATCGCTAAAAGTGATCTACATGCGCAGGTTTTTAAAAAATACATCGCTCGCACAAGAAGCGCCATTTATTTTCAGCGTTCTTCTGAGGAACCACCTAAAGCACTAGTCCGGTGCCGTGTGTCATCGGCGCAACTCCTTTCTGGAAATGGTCCCTTTGGGCGACAAAAGTGGCTTACTTCAAAGCACTTTACTTTTGCCCGTGTGTCAAGGGCATAAGTTATATGTGGCAGTAAAGGAGACAGATAATTTACATGGATGGTCATAGGCGTGCGCAGGGAGGGGGGGGTACCAGTCTGCCCTGTACATTGACTTATTAGGGAGGGAGGGGGGGCGCTGTGATGAAACTTCGCCCGCCTTCGCTCCCCACTCAAGGGGAACCCTGCGCGCGCGACTATGTGGATGGTATCGGGAAACTTGACTGATCCAGAGTGGCCACAAAATATCGACAAAAAGTACCTGTAATACATTACGTCACGTAAATTGACATTCACGTGCAGGGTTTCGGCTCGAACTTCAAAAATAATAACCGAGAATAAAACTGTCACTTTCATTTTCTCCGCAAACCGCAGAGGTAATATTAACCCTAAGCTGTTAGCCAACCTAGCTGTTTGATCAACCTATTTAAATAATATAAGACCGCGAAGTTAGCGTCAATGTAGTTATCAAAAATAATTTATTGATTAAAACTGATTTTTCGATCCCGACCGCGGCGGTCGCATTTTGATGGAGGCGAAATGCTAGAGGCCCGTCGGAAATTTCCGCAGCCCTCCACTACGGCGTCTCTCATAATGATATTGTTACGGAACAAGACACCAGCTCAGAGGGATCCGTATCCCTGTATTGTTTACAGCAATAGGCGAGCAGCGCAACCGACGCGAACAGCACGCGCCAGTCTGTCTGTTTCGTCCTTCTCTTCGTCTCTTTGGCCGCGATGCCGCTGGTACGTAGCATTACCCCCGGCGGCCGAAGCACCGTCCCGGAGCTTTAAAGGTCGTTTTCGGAAGCGGTGTTGTAGGGCTTGAGCCGTGAAACGTGAACAATATCGCTGGACCGAACAGATGGCGATGGACAGATGGGGCCAATCTCATAGGTAACAGGTGTTACCTGACGCAGTACACGGTAAGGTCCAGTGTAACGCGACAAAAGTTTTTCGGATAGGCCCACCCGACGATGAGGGGACCAGAGTAGCACAAGGGCACCGGGAACGAAATGTGCGTCTCGATGAGTAGCATCGTACCGGCGTCGTTGTTTGGTTTGCGACGCCGTCAGCCGAGAGCGGGCGAGCTGTCGGGCTTCGTCGGCTCGCGCGATTGCGTCTCGGGCGTACTCGCTGGTGGACGAGGTGGAGGTAGGAATGATCGTGTCCAGCGGTAAAGTCGGCTCTCTTCCGTACAGGAGATAAAAAGGGGAAAAGCCTGCCGTGTCGTGACGCGATGAATTGTACGCAAAAGTTGCGTAGGGTAGGGCAACATCCCAGTCTCGGTGGTCCGGCGACACATACATTGCGAGCATGTCCGTAAGCGTGCGATTAAAGCGTTCCGTTAGCCCATTGGATTGAGGGTGGTATGCAGTGGTCAGTTTGTGCTGCGTAGAACAGGAACGTAAGATGTCGGCGATAACTTGAGACAGGAATTGACGGCCACGGTCTGTGATCAGTTGTCTTGGGGCACCGTGAACCAAGATAACGTCCCGTAGCAGAAAGTCAGCAACGTCGGTTGCACAACTTGTCGGTAGAGCTCGCGTGATCGCATAGCGTGTAGCGTAATCTGTAGCCACTGCGATCCATTTGTTTCCTATGGTTGAGACGGGAAAAGGTCCAAGAAGGTCTAATCCAACGCGGTAAAAGGGTTCCGTGGGTATGTCCAGGGGTTGAAGATGGCCAGCTGGTAGCAGCGACGGTGTTTTGCGGCGTTGACATAACTCGCACGTGGCGACATAGCGGCGTACTGAGCGAGCAAGACCTGGCCAAAAGAAACGGCTGCGTACGCGCTCGTATGTGCGAGAGACGCCGAGGTGCCCAGCCGTCGGCGCATCGTGAAGTTCAGCGAGGACACTGCGTCGTAAATGCTTAGGCACGACAATTTGAAGGTCAGGTCCGTCAGGTCGGAAATTTCGATGGTAGAGGACGCCCTCTTGAAGCACAAAGTGGCGAACAGAGGCGTCGTTTGGGAAAGATTCCGTGCGGGTGATTATGTCGAGGAGCACGGGATCCCGTTTCTGTTCTTCCCCAATGTGAAGCAAGTGGGACACTGAGAATATGGAGCAGATCGTGTTGGCGTCAGTGTCATCAGGATCGTCGACAGGGTACCGGGAGAGGCAGTCGGCATCCTGGTGCATGCGGCCAGATTTGTACACGACTGAGTAGGAGAACTCTTGGAGGCGCAGAGCCCAGCGACCAAGCCGCCCTGAGGGGTCTTTAAGAGAGTTCAGCCAGCAGAGCGCGTGGTGGTCGGTAACGACCGAAAACGGGCGCCCGTATAGGTATGGCCTGAACTTGGCGACCGCCCAAACGAGAGCCAAACACTCACGCTCTGTGATTGAATAATTGCGTTCGGGGGCGGATAAGAGGCGGCTGGCGTACGCAATAACGCAGTCGTGGCCACGTTGGCGTTGAGCAAGCACGGCGCCGATGCCATGACCACTTGCATCCGTGCGGATCTCAGTAGGGGCAGCAGGGTCGAAGTGGGCCAAAATTGGAGGAGTAGTGAGGAGCGCGATGAGATTGGAGAACGCAGAAGCCTCTTCTGAGCCCCATGTAAACGGGACGTCTTGCTTGAGGAGCTGCGTAAGAGGTCTCGCTATATCCGCAAAATTTTTCACGAAGCGTCGAAAATACGAACATAGTCCGAGAAAGCTGCGAACATCCTTGACAGATCGTGGAACGGGAAAGTTCTTGACTGCGCTGATTTTCGCCGGGTCTGGCTGTACTCCGTTAGCGTCCACTAAATGGCCAAGTACTGTAATTTGGTCGCGGCCAAAATGACATTTTGATGAGTTCAGCTGCAGGCCAGCACGACGGAAGATGGCTAAGACGGCGGAGAGACGTTCTATATGAGTTTCAAATGTTGGGGAAAAAACAACGACATCGTCCAAGTAGCACAAACAGGTGGACCATTTAAATCCTCGGAGCAAAGAGTCCATCATTCGTTCAAAGGTGGCTGGGGCGTTACAAAGGCCAAAAGGCATGACCTTGAATTGATATAGGCCATCGGGTGTGATAAATGCCGTCTTTTCACGATCCATATCGTCCACCTCAATCTGCCAGTACCCGGAACGGAGGTCGATGGAAGAAAAATAGCGGGCACCATAGAGGCAGTCAAGGGCATCATCTATTCGTGGCAGAGGGTAGACGTCTTTTTTTGTAATTCTGTTTAGGTGGCGATAATCGACACAGAAACGCCATGTGCCGTCCTTTTTGCGCACTAGCACGACAGGTGATGCCCAAGGACTGCAGGACGGCTCAATGATGTTCTTGGCGAGCATTTTGTCGACTTCAGCTTGGATAATTTGACGCTCAGTCGCCGACACGCGATATGGGCGCCTATGAATAGGAGGCTGGTCAGCTGTGTTGATGCGGTGGGTTACACCAGTAGCTTTTCCCAATGGACGGCCGCTGAGATCGAAAACGTCGACGTAGGACAGCAGAAGCTGGTGGAGCTCGTCAGTCTGCTGCGGCGTTAAGGTGCAAGCAATCATCGACCGTATGGCGCTGTCGGGACAAGGATTAGATTGTTGCTGGGCATGGGGATCGGACGGAGCGGTTACCGTGAGAGCAGCCACCGCGCCGTCTTCTAAGGTCGAAAGTAATGCCAAAGAGATGCCTTGCGGGAGCACTTGCGGTGTCAAACTAAAATTGACAACGGGAAGGCACGTGGAGTTCCCTGTGACAGAAAGAACCGTGTGTGGTAGCGTAATACCACGACTTATCAGGACATCGGTGATAGGGGTCAATACATAGTCGCCGTCGGGAACTGGTGGTGTTGCGAAAAATTCGACATAGGTGAGTGTTTGGGGTGAGAGGCGAGCGTATCCGGCAGCGCAGAGGCGACTCGGCCGGGGCACAGGAGGGTCGATCATGGGCAAGTGGAGACGGAGCGTACTGGCCGAGCAGTCAATGAGGGCAGAATGCGCAGACAAGAAGTCGTGGCCTAGGATGACATCATGGGGACTTTGTTCAAGGACGGCGAAGAGGACAACTGTGTGGCGATCAGCAATGCTTACATGAGCGGAGCACATTCCCACGACAGATGCTGTTCCGCCGTCGGCAACACGGACAAATGGAGTCGTCGCAGGTGTGAGAACTTTCTTGAGCTTGCGTCTAAAATCAGTGTTCATAACGGAAACTTGAGCGCCAGTGTCGACTAGAGCTGTCACAGGCACTCCGTCGACTTGTACGTCAATAAGGTTCCGTTTCGTCGGTATGGTCAGTAGAGGATTTTCGCTTGGTCCGATTGATGCAGCGCCACCTCCAGGGGCTGCAGCATTTAGTTTTCCGTCGGCGAACGTCGTGGGGGAGCGGGGGAAGGTGGTCGTCGAGGCTGAGGCGAACGGGACTGGCGACGGTGGGTTGAGGGAGAGCGGGAGTAGTGGGGATCGTGGGGGGCAAAGTGGTCCTGATGGGAAGAGTAGGCCTGAGGGGCAAAGTGGGCCGGAGGGGCGTAGTGGGCCGGAGGGGCGTAGTGGGCCGGAGGGGCGAAGTGGGCTGGAGGGGCGAAGTGGGCAGGAGGGGCAGAGTGATCTGGGCTGGTTGTAGAACGAGGAGCGGGACGATTATTGAAGGAAGGCGGGAAATTTTGTGCAGGAGGATCCCAGCGACTTCGGCAATGACGAGATATGTGTCCTATTCGGTGACAGTAGAAGCATATGGGCTTGTCATCAGGTGTTCTCCACTCGGACGGATTACGGAACGCTGGTGGCGAGCCAGACGGGGGTCGACGTGGGGGCGTGAAGTGCGGCGGGAAGTCGGTACGGGGAGGCGTCGAAATAGAGCAGACACCCATGCTGGCAATTTCCTGTCGGATTACTGCTTGAAGAAGGTGTAAAGGGACGGAAGGAGGTGCGTCAGAGGATGGTGGTGCCACGGTAACAGGGGCGGCTGCTTCAAGTTCACGCCTAACGAGTCGGGTCAAGTTATCGCAGGCGTCCGGTTGCCGGTATGTAGCGAGGCAAGAAGACGTCACTGCGGTATTCGGAAGGCGCGGGAACAGTGGGGAGACACGCCTACTTTTAGCCTGTTCCAAGCGACGACATTGTTGAAGTACCGCATCGACAGAGGACACATTAGTGCACAACAACAGGTTGAACGCGTCGTCGGCGATACCCTTGAGTATGTGCGCAACTTGTTCTTGCTCAGACATGGTTTCGTCAGCTTTGCGGCAGAGGGCCAGGACATGTTGAATATAACTGAGGTAGGACTCAGTGGAGCTTTGCGTGCGAGTCGATAATTCAGTCTTTGCGGCGAGGCGACGTCCAAGAGAGTTGCCAAAAAGTTCGCGAATCTTTTCCTTAAAGCTGTCCCAGCTGGTAATCTCATGCTCATGGGTGTCAAACCAGAGACGAGGGGTTCCGTCCAGGTAAAATATGACATTCGCGAGCATAAGGGTGGGGTCCCACCTGTAACTGGCGCTGACGCGTTCGTACAGGCGCAGCCATTGGTCGACGTCAGAACCTTCGAGGCCCGAGAAGACACCAGGCTCTTTCACGGCGGGAAGCGTGACGAAAGTGGGTGCGGCCGGTGGGTTGGCAGGTAGGGCAGGAGGCAATGCGGGCGGCGGGGATGTAGCCGAGTCTTGCGAGGCCATGGGGAAATCCTCGAGACAACGTCCGCTGCGGAGTTCCGTGGCGAGGTAGGGGATCGCACCACTCCACCAAATATGTTACGGAACAAGACACCAGCTCAGAGGGATCCGTATCCCTGTATTAACGCGATAGCGTTAAAGAGCTCGTATCGCAGAAATTCCGCCGTCGGCGTCGGCACCGTTGGTTGTGAGCGAAAAATCATCATCTTGTCCGTGACCGAAAAATCGAAAAAGCTGCAAATAAAATAAATAATAAAAATGTTGGGTCCGAGTGAGAATCGAACCCAGGCCGTCTGCGTGGCAAGCAGGTGTTCTACCACACAGCCACACCTCTGCTTGGAGCTACGCTGAAAGTAACTTTGATGCTTCCCAAAAATACGCGTCCTTTATACAGGTGTCACAGTACGAGATGTAATATGGCAGTAATATTGCGTGGTACAAGCGTACATTACCATCGGGCGTCACACCACGTCAATATCATAACGACTTGGCGGTTTAAAGACAGCCACCCATTAAAAAAGGCACACACATTACTGCGCGTATTCCCTTAAGACCACGTAGTGGGTGCATCGCAGGTTCGAAAAAGGTTCTCGCGCATAATTGCTCCTGGTTTAAAGCATGCTACCCATTACATAAGGCACACACCTTATGGCGCGCATTCTGTTAAACACTCGTAGTGTTCGAAGTGCGCACTAGGGGCAGGATATTGCTGTCGCGTTCAACTCTTAAAGGCGAAGCTTAAGCGCCTCCCTATTTTGTTTACAGCAATAGGCGAGCAGCGCAACCGACGCGAACAGCACGCGCCAGTCTGTCTGTTTCGTCCTTCTCTTCGTCTCTTTGGCCGCGATGCCGCTGGTACGTAGCAATATCATGGTTTTGGGACGTAAAACACCAAATATTATTATTATGGTTAGAACTGGTTTGATGTTGTACATTGGGGTTCCTTCAACTCGTGTTATTTTAATATCAGGAGAGGTGCGTGATGATGACGATATAATCTTGTTACTGGCACAAGCGCGTCAGCAAGACCTAGGGTAAAGGTGGATTAACAATTCAGTGGCATCTGTCCCAAACATTCACAATGCATAAATTAATCATTGCATTTATATAGCGAAAAATTAGCGCAGTTTGCGCAAGGAAGTCGCGCAAGGCTAGGCCACAGCAGAGCTGGCACCTGGCTGATCCTGGCTTGGCTAGGCTTTTACCCTTTCACCTCTCTCTTTCCCACCCATTGCTTTACTGTACTGTACTACATGGCTATGCTTACTCTCTTTCTCTTTTTTGTCTGTTTATTTTTATTTCTCTCTGTATCTCTTTCTCTTTCTCGCTCCTTCTATCTTTATTCCCTTTCTCTCTCTCTATTTCTCGCTTCCTCTTTCTATCTCCTTCTCTCTCTGTTTCTTTCTCTTTCTGTCTTTCTTCTCTCTTTCTCTCGTTCCCTTTCTTTCTATGCTATGCTTTACTGTCTCCTCCTTTCCCTCCTCACCTTCACATCTGTCCTTCTCATCACTTCTCTTTCCCACCTCCTTGCTATGCTATACTGTAAAGGTCTGCTGTGTGCCTGCAAAGCCGAGTGATTACGACGCTCGTCTTGGGATCGTGGGTACGCGGACTCGAATCTCTCCTCGCTAAGAATTTCTCTCTCTCTCTCTTTTCTCACATGTTGTACTCGTTCTCTCGCCCGTCAAGTTATTGCATCCCGCGACGGACAAATTGGCGCACGCGTTCTGGGAACGAAACAGAAGTGGATGAAGATGAAGAGGATGAAGAGAGCACGTGCCGGTTCATGATGATGATAATTAATTTTCTATTTGCGACGAACGGCAAACCTCGACCATGAGAATCCATATTGCTTTTTTAGCGCAAAAAACGACACCACAAGAAAGAAGACGGAACACAGCGCTTCTTTCTTGTGGTGCCGTTTATTGTGCTAAAAAAGCAATATGGATTCTCACCAAATAGCCCGCCAACGCATTAATTCTGTTGAACACGACCATGAGAGCTGTGCTGTAAAATCACAGCTAAATCTTTCTGATGTGTGTTTCACATATGTGCAGAGAAAACAATTATGCATACAAAAGAACGCTGATTCAGTTAGAATAGGAATAATATAATTAATATTGGTCCATTTCTTTGCGTCAATGTTTGTGTGCGACACATGACCTCTGTATAACGTTCACTAGATGTTAGGAAACAAAATCTAAAAGATGTCTAAATATAAGGTTGTTACAACGCACATTAGATAACGTTTGATAAAATCCATGAGACGTCCACTTTTTTGTAAAACAAAAAGCGTACCATACGTCCACAGCTTTTAGTATGAAAAATGCACGCGGCCGGGATGTCTCGTAGATGTTGCTCATAGATTTGGACATTTGGATCTTATTCGAACATCGCAGATGTATTTGTGGTTTACTGGGAAATAACAGAGCCTGCACTGATAAATAGGCTGGCGGATAAGTGTTTACAAGCTGTCAGTTGCCCTCTCCTGTAAGGGGTCAGCCTATCTACGCAAAGATAGTTCGGTATTGCAAACTGCGCATAGGCATGATAGTTTTAAAGTGATCCCACATATATGTATGTGGTTCCTGTGTTCCGAACAAATATTGTTGCAAGTTAGCTCCTGTGTGTGTCACGCCTTCCTTTGTCCGTTTTTTTTTTTTTTTGAGCGCTATAAACCTCAGTTTGACTAGAGTATACTAGAGCAGGGGAGTGCTCGGAACGTGCTTCGAAAAGTCAAGACCAAAGAGTGCCAATCCGCTTGTGGCGCTGCGATCGATAGTCTGCAATGCGTCGTCAAGAGTTGCGCGCGGCTCCGCCGAAGTGGTGCCATGGTACAATTCCCGTTTCCCACTCAAAAGGCCCGCGGGTTCGAATCGCAGCTGTATATGGTGGGTTTTTATTCTTAGTGTCACCTTTTATAGCTGTATTGCTTTTCCTTTGTTTCTTAAAACTAGCTTCAGTCACGTGTTGCTTCAAAAAGTAACGCAAAATGTGAAGTAAAATAGAATAAACTTAACAGTGAGCGTAGTTATTTGCAGCGCCACCGCCCGGGATTCAACAAAAATGTTAAGTATGGCCTCTGAGAATTTTGCGAATACAAGACTCGAAACGAGCTTTCACATTTTACGTTTAGCAATACGTAGAAACAGAAGCTAGAGTCGCCGGAAAAATCTTGTTTTCTATGGCGTTGATGATCAAACCTCAGAATCTTGGGATGAATCCGAAGCTATAATAAAGAATATTTGCAAAACAAACCTTGGAATGGAACTTGAGTCGGTGGAAAGGGCACATCGCTTAGGACGCTATTCTCACCTAAAACGAAATCCGGGGGCGCTGCGAAGTTAGGCAACACTGGCAGAGATGGTGACGGTAAGGAGGTCCGTGTGCGGATCGTTGCTGCTGGAAATACTGTTTACTAGATAGCGATGTGAAAAGGCCGTGTTTTGTCGAAGGTGAGAATGTGCTTAATGCCGAGTACCTCATTTTGGTTGTCGCGAAGGGCAAGATCGATGGTAAAATAAATGTTGGTCGATTCCACGAAAGATAAAAAAAAGGTGTACATTTGATGTTTCCGATTTTCCTGATAATTTTGTATGTTGTGCACATATGAATGCACAGCACGAAATCGCAGTTCGTTTTCAAATAAAAATTTTTTCAACACCGGAAAATTCGACAAGTGTTGCCGGTTGACGACGACCATTTTACGAAGAGTGCGTTTTCGTAAATTCGCAACCATGCTGGCAGCTACCGAAGCCATCTATTACAAATAGCTTTCTTTTTAGCGAAAGTAGAAGTAAAGAGGAAATAGCTCTTATCATTTCATGGAATTCTCAGCAAATTATGTATTTTTAAAAATTCACGAAAAACGCTGCGTTTTGGAAACTCAGTCAAATTTTGGACGCTATGGCTACTTCCTGTGAACATCTTGGCTTGTTAATATTTGCAGTATGAATAGGCCTCTATGTCAAAATGAACCTCTGCATTGGTATTTCTCTAATAATTTTCGAAGTAATAAATTTTCATGCTCGAAGCACCAAAAAGACAAAAGTGCTCCTCGATTCAAAAATCTATAATACAAAAGCCCCAATCTCAATTTGGTTCAAAGTCCCCCAAAATGTTTTCAAAGGACTGCAGAATGATATGAAAAAAATATGTTGCATCATTGTTATTAGAACAAAAGCAGAAAATGTCAAACATTGTGTTTCCAGAGCGTGGTGGTTATTGCGTAAAGGACATCTCTAGTAACAAGAAAATACCGTAACACATCATTTTTCTTCTCTGAGCTTCGCTAAACAACAGTAATGATGTATTGTGGGAAAGTGGGAACTGTTTTGTAAAGAAAAAGATCGTTCCAATTGAATGTATTTGCGTGGTTTGCGACTTAACGCCAGTGTTAGACATCCCTCAGTCCACAGTAGGCACTTTCAGTTGTAGCCTCCTCTTCATCCATCTATTTCAGTTGAGTATAATTTATACTGCCACGCCCACTTGTCTTGTTTTGATGTATTCGGGTTTGACCGGCAGGGACGGTTATCAACGCTCGATGCTGTCCGCGAAGCAGTGTTCGAGAAGCTTCGCGACTGTAGTAGATCGTTTTGTTAAGATTGCGCCCCGCACGCGAATGTTCCAGCTTTGTCTAGAGATAACGCCGCCACCAGCGATATTGCTGGAAAGTTCGATAGCGCCTGTATAAAAGCCGACGCGCTTGACCGCTTGTCAGTTGATCGACGGTCGACGCTCTGTTCGCCGCTATCAGTGTATTGCTGTAGTTTGGCTTCCAGTTTTTCGGCCACAAGTTCGGCCAAATAAACAGTTTCATCTCGGACGTGCTGACTGTTGTCTTCGTCGACGTCACGACCACGTGACATCTGGTGGAGGTGCTGCTTCTTCCATGATCCGGACGCCCCCGCGAAGCGCTGACCCAAGCCCAAGCCGCGAGGAGGACGACGGCAAAGAAAACCCGGATCGTCGAACAAGCCGCAGGCAGAAGGGACTGCAGCCAGAGCACGGGCTCCTTCCCGAACAAACCAGGCAGCCCCAGGTCCCAACACCGACCGCAGCGACGATGACCGACCCCGTGCAGCCTGCGCCAATCCTACTCCGACAGCCCAAGGAGCCGCCAACCTTCCGCGGGTCGTCGTTCGAAGACCCGGAAACCTGGCTCGAGACTTTCGAAAGGGTCTCAACATTCAACAATTGGGACTCCGAGGACAAGCTGCGCCACGTTTACTTTTACCTTGAATACGCAGCAAGGACCTGGTTCGAGAATCGGGAGTCCACTCTTCGAACTTGGGACGCCTTTCGCAGCGCTTTCCTGCAGACGTTTGCAAGTGTCGTCAGAAAAGAAAGGGCCGCAGCCTTGCTAGAGACGCGGGTCCAACTTCCAAATGAAAGTGTTGCCATCTTTGGAGAGGAAATGACCAGACTGTTCCGCCACGGTGACCCTGCCATGCCTGAGGACAAGAAAGTCAGGTTGCTCATGCGAGGGGTAAAGCAAGAGCTCTTCGCTGGGCTGATGCGGAACCCACCCTCGACAGTCCAAGAATTCATCTCAGAGGCGACGACGATTGAGAAGACGCTGGAAATGCGCAAGTGCCAGTGTTGTCGCCGATCGATTCAAGACAGCCCAGCTGTTCATGCCGTCAGCTCCGACGACCTGCGTGAAACGATCCGAGCGATCGTGCGGGAAGAACTGCGCAAACTGTTACCCTTACCACAGCCTGAAGTTGCCTCTGTCGCTGACATCGTCCGAGAGGAAATCCAGCAGTCTCTGGGCACCCCCTAGTCAGCGCAGCCGCAGCTGCAAGCAGTGAGCTATGCCGCTGCAGCCCGACGCAACGCCCCCCCCCCCTCCTCGCCTACGTCAAGACGCCGCGTCGCCCCAGCAGTGCCGCCGCCAGGCACCACCACCGCCGCCACTGACGTCATACCGCCCGCCAGGTAGCTTGGGATGCTAAAATCGATGAACGATTAATCGATTAATCGATTAAAGGTTCACAATTAATCGATTAATCATAATCGATTTGTGTCCTAAGATTAATCGAATTAATCGATTAAAACTACTCGATTAATCGATTACGGCAACCCCCACCTCGCCCCTTGGCCGGAGCGCATGACTGCGAGGCGCGCTAAACTGAGACGCAGATCCTGAACGCTATCCTTAGACGCAGGAAGTTGCAAAGCCGAATACTACTACTTTTTCTGGTTCTATTTGGGATGCCGTCGATCGCGCACTTCTACGCAATTGCGTTGCGCTGGAGTACGATCCGATGAACTAAATGCCTTCTCAGTTCAAGATGATACTATAGTAACCCTGTAGTCGATCGCCGCACCAATCCGAATTCACTTGAGACTTCGCACAGCATGCGAACCGGCCTACATCATGTGTTTGACGTTGCAATGGAGTATTTGCTAATTCCTGCAACGTCAGTAGCATCCGAGCGCCTTTTAGGGGCGAAGCTCCTTATAGCGGCAACCGTTCGTCCCTCGTAGCGTAGTATGTAACCAGTCTTACGCTTTGACCTGCAAGGTGGTGCCGGTGGGAGATTTTTCCTGTGCGTTGTTGAACAATAAAAAATTCGCAGCGTTAGCTAAAAGCCGACTTCTTCTGTCTCTCATTCCCATTAGCAGCCATTCTTTACCTCCAAGGTAGTGTCTGGTGAGATTTCTCCTGTGCGTGATTAAACAATAAAAATTTTGTTCAAAACGCCGTTGATTGATCAAATAAACCAACAAAAGACGCCAGATGTTTTGTAAAAGCAAAACGAAAGAACGCCAGATGTTTCTAAAGCAAAACGAAAAGACGCCAGCTGCTTAACGAAAGACGCCAGATGTTTTCTAAGCAATGGTTTTCTAAACAATGAAAATTCACAGCGTACATGTAAAATTAAAGTGCGCTGCAAGTCGTCATAACTCATCGAACCTTTAGTATAAACGCGCCCGATCTCACGTCGGTGATGATGTACTGGGCAGAATTCACGGAAGATTCACGGTTTACCGATGAACCTCCGCAGCTTCGCCCACTCATCATCATTCACTCCGTGGATATGCTGTGTTTTTGAGTAAATGCGCTTATATAAAAGCAACGAAGCTAAACGCGAAATTTATGTAGCTGAGTCGATCATGCATTGTAAGAATGTGAGAAATCGCAAATGGCGACAGTGGTGAACGGCGAGTACCGCAGTGCAACCTAAGCACAGCAGCCACACATTGTTTGCCAGGCTTTGTTAATTTGTTCTTGTTAATTTCTTCGTGTTTGTTTTTTGCCGCGCTGTTTCATCGTGTTGCCGCATAAACGCATGTCTGCTTACATTTGATAAACGAGTAGTTTCCGTCACCTGTAGTGTCAATCGAAACTTTCTTTGTATTTTATTCAACCTGCAGATTTTACTCGATTCTTGTGTAAGTGCGGCATTGTAATATGCGCTGCTTATTTCCTCACTGGTTCTTAGTGCCGTTCTGTTTTACTCTTTAGCAAATAAAATATTGTTTACCAATGAAAGAGAGAGAGAAAATATATTACAAGACAGAGAGGGTGGCCTGAGCTAGTACGCCCCTGCCTGCTACTCTGCACCGGGGAAAACGCAACGGGGGAAAAAGAGTGATGAAGTACGATGATGGGGAGTGATTAGGTAATCTGTACATACATAACAAGACACGTTTGCTAGCGTAAAGAGGAGAAGGACGCTAGTAACCATCTTTTATTATGTTGTATACCAACTAGCCCAACTGTCCGTCTTATAGGGTAGATATGCCATTTTCATAATTGTTGAGCTAACTTTTCTACGATGCAGTTAGCCCAATTCATGGCAGCTAGTCACTTCTTCAAACAGAGTGTTCAAGCGCGGTTTGCTTGCGCTGGGACGCCGGAAAGTGTAGACTCAGCTCTCTTGACAAGAACACGCATAATAGACAAACGCCAGCACGCGCAACTACGGCCTCGTCTCCACTTGAAGCACGAAAGTTGCTGCCATTAGTTGAGAGAAAATGTAGCGCAGGAATGCGCACTCATGAACTGTGAAATGGGTCTTATAGACCCTTTATGTAATCCGCAACTTTACGCGTCGCTTTACCGAACGTCTAGCATCCAGTGCATTACTATTCAAGAAGTGACCTTGAAGCACTTAGTAATACTGAGGTCGCGTATTTAGGGAGAAATACAGCTTTCAGCTAGAGGCCCCCGTCTTCTGCTGTGACAAGAAAGGACAGTCGCGCAATTTATGCTGTAATGTCTGGTACACTAGATAGCGCTCACAGTTCAGGATGTACGCACGATTGAAAAGGTGTGAGTGGCGCCGTGTTACGGCAAAGATGAGGTGAAACCTGCGGCGTATAGAGGCACAGCTGCTGTTTTTTCTAGCCGGGAGGCAGAAACTCATGTCACTCTATTTCCCGAAATATTAATTAGAAGTAAGAGACAATAATGCCAACGGAAGTATAGAGGATGTTATTTGTAATAATTGGGATATCAATGTGAAGAAAGTAAAGTGGACGAAAAGATAACTTGCCGCCGGCAGGGACCGAACTTACGACCTTCGAATAACGCGTCCGATGCTCTATACCACTGAGCTACGGCGACGGTCATCCCCCCATCCACTTCATAGGGTACACATGTGCATTTAAACCTAAGAGCTTTAGTCAGCGCCGATCACAGCCATGGCGGCGAGTGTGGAACACTCTTTTTCTGCCTTTTGGCGTCACGCAGCAAGTGACCTTTTTTTTACGAGCTGGCAGCTGACCAATAATCCCTCGCATACTACCTGAAGGCACCAAGTGAACGAGACCCTCGCTATGAATAAAGGAAAGAAGGTGACTTTTAGGGGCTCGATTTTCTTTGTCATACACCCTTAACATCCCCTATACTTTCCTTCGCATTAATGTCTGTTAGTTCTAATTAATATTGTGTCTATTAATAGTTAAGTTAATATTTCTATATATTAATATAGAAAAACGAGCCCCTAAAAGTAATCTTCTTTCCTTCTATTTCCCGCAGTTGCCTGTACGGATGGTCTGTTTGAGGCTAGTATATTTCTGTGTAATCTCTGCATAGGTGACCTCAAGAAAAAGATCGCGTCAGTCCGCAATTATAGTATTATGTAGGGTTTCCACAATATCTAACCGACAAACCGAGAAAAGATGCCTTGCTTACTAGAGCGAGCGTCTTATTTAATTTCTCCTCGTCTCTCTTTTACCTTTCTCGGGATTTCCTCACCCTCCGCCACACTGCATGTTTGAACTGCGACTTTCCAACCAGTGTGGTCCCCGAACGCGCCTCCGGTTTCGATGAGCTCGAGTAGGCAGGCTTCGAGAAAATACGACCTGCTGCCGTATAGTCGAGGGATGATGGCCACAGATTCTTGAATCCGCGACATCAACCAACGACGACGTCCAGCGTGCGAAAGTGTGAATTTTCGCACACTGGACACAAGGGGCCCGTCGTCGACCCTTTCGAAAGTGGGAATTTTGGATCGTCAACGCATCTAATAAAAAGATTTGGGCCCATATTAAACACGAACGATGTCTCTCAAACAAAGAGATGTCGGTTTTAAAGCACCCATTAAAAATGTCGATTAATCGATTAAAAGATCCCATCGAAAGCAATTAATCGATTAAAGGCTAAACCGATTAACGATTAACGATTAATCGATTAAAAATTTTAATCGACCATCCCTACAGCCGGCCAGCTATACACGCCGAAGAAGACCGACGTTTTGCGCGCCCCCGACCACCGCCCACTCTACTACCATTGCGGGGAAGCTGGCCACACTTACCGCCGCTGCCAGTACCGACAGATGGGACTGCGTGGTTTTGCCATCGACGCGCCGCGTCCACAGCGAGGGGAAAGACCACGCGACATCGCCGACTACCTCGCGGGAACGCAATGGACGCCCCGACATCCTTCCCGCTCGCCGTCGCCGGGCCGCTACGTCTCCCCCCAACGCCGACCATACACTGGCCCAACGCGAGGCCGGTCACCCAGCCCGTATCCGGAAAACTAAGGGCAGCAACCGATGGAGGTACGGTTGCTGTACGACGAAATACCGAAGATCCTCCGCCGCCGACGACAACGCCGCAACTAAATCTAAACACGCCGCAAGCCGAACGAAGTCCTGACGTCGAAACTTCGCGGCCCCAAGAAGACCTGACGACGCAACGTCGAAGCAGCGGGACAAACCGACGTAGCCGTGATCCGACGCCGCGACCAAATCGAAACGGTAGGCGACGAACGAGTGACCTGGACGTTCTCATCGACGGCCACAACGTCACCGCTCTCGTCGATACTGGAGCCGACTATTCTGTCGTCAGTGGACCGTTCGCGAGGAAGCTGAAGAAAGTCAAGAACGCCTGGGAAGCCCCGAAATCCGGACAGCTGGAGGTCACCTAGTAACGCCGGCAGGAATCCGCACAGCGAGGGTCTCCATCAACAACCTGATTTTTCCCGCAAGCTTCGTAGTCCTTCAGCATTGCTCCCGAGATGTCATCCTTGCTATGGACTTCTTAGGCCTTCACGGTGCAGTCATCGACCTCAGATCCAAGTCGATAACACTATCTACAGAAAAAGCATTACCGCGGTACACGCCGCCGGGGAAGCATGCCTTGAATGTGCTGGAAGACCAGGTCACCATTCCCCCTCGCTCCAGCGTCATCATTTCCGTCGGCTCTCAGAAAGTAGCAGACCTGGAAGACGTCGTTGAAGGCGACCAGCACCAGTTGATTAACCGCGAGATTTGCGTCACAAGAGGAATAGCAGAGTTGCGGGGAGGCAAAGCAACAGTGATGCTCACAAATTTTAGCAACGAGTATAAGCACGTACACAAAGGCACGACAGTCGCCTACATCGAAGAAATTGTGGCAGCCACCAATGCTTTCGCCATCGCCGATTCTTCCGAGCCCACACCGACGAACCAAGCTCCTCAACCAGCTTTCGACGTCAATCCTAGCCTTCCGAAGCATAAACAAGAACAGCTCAAAACCCTGCTCTTGAAATACAGGGACTGCTTTTCGTCATCGTCAAGAATCCGCCAGACCCCAGTCGCAAAACATCGCATCAGAACAGAGGAAAATGCCAGGCCACTCCGGCAGAGCCCGTACAGAGTTTCGACGCGAGAACGCGAATCCATAAAGTAACAAGTCGACGAAATGCTACGCGACGGCATCATCCAGCCATCGAAGAGTTCATGGACGTCACCCGTGGTGTTAGTGAAGAAGAAGGACGGAACCCTACGCTTCTGCGTCGATTATCGCCGCCTGAACAAAATCACGAAGAAGGACGTCTACCCTTTCCCACGGATAGACGACACCCTGGATCGACTCTACAACGCGAGGTACTTTTCGTCGATGGACCTCAAGACCGGCTATTGGCAAATCGAAGTCGACAAGAGAGACCGAGAGAAGACTGCCTTTATAACACCAGACGGCCTCTTCGAGTTCAAGGTTATGCCCTTTGGTCTTTGCTCAGCACCTGCGACGTTCCAGCGCGTTATGGACACCGTGCTGGCTGGATTGAAGTGGCAGACTTGCCTTGTGTACTTGGACGACGTCATTGTGTTTGCCTCAAGCTTCGACGAACACCTCCGGCGCCTTGACGCTGTACTAAAAGCAATCAAGACCTCTGGCCTCACCTTGAAGCCTGAAAAGTGCCGCTTTGCATACGAGGAGCTACTGTTTTTGGGTCACGTGATCAGCAAGGGTGGTGTTCTTCCAGACCCGCGGAAAACAGCTGCCATCGCTGCCTTCCCACCCCCGACCGACACGAAAGCCGTGCGCCGTTTTCTTGGCTTGTGCGCCTACTATAATCGCTTCGTCAAGGAATTTTCACGAATCGCCGAACCGCTAACTCACCTCACGAAGACCGACGTGCCATTCAAGTGGGAAACGGCGCAAATCGAAGCATTTGAAGAACTGAAACGACGCCTTCAGATGCCTCCGATACTAGCGCATTTCGACGAATACGCCGATACGGAAATCCACACCGACGCAAGTAGCGTAGGACTCGGCGCCGTGCTTGTGCAGAAGACTGACGGGCAGGAAAGGATCATCAGTTATGCTATCCGGTCGCTATCAAAGGCAGATAGGAACTGTTCTACAACAGGAAAGTAGTGCCTAGCGATCATCTCGGCTGCATCCAAGTTTCGGCCCTACCTTCAAAGTTGTGAGCGACCACCACACATTGTGTTGGCTAGCTAACTTGAAGGATCCTTCAGGTCGCCTCGCACGGTGGAGCCTACGACTTCAAGAATTCGACATTACCGTCGTTTACAAGTCCGGAAGAAAAATTGGGGGACCCTTAAGTTTCGCCTTTAAGAGTTGAACGCGATAGCGAAATCCGGGCCCTAGTGCGCACTTCAACCACTAAGTGCATACTTATTAATGTATGTATTGTTACACACACACACACGCGCGCGCGAATGGTAGAGGTTTTTGATCTAAAGCAACAGTCGCATGGCCTCCAAGATATACGCCGCGCGTTTGCCATCTCGGGAGCAATGAAGAGTCTCACAATGCCTCACAGATGGCAGCACATTATCTAGAGTTTGCTGTTTCCTTGATCAACGCCTCCGCAAGCTGGAGTTACAGTGCTGGAGTTAGCGTGATATGTTTTCCGCTAGATGGACGTAGTTGTCCATTTTTGTTTGAAAGTTCGTGTGTGTTTCTAGCGGCGATGGCTGTACTATCCCGGCCTTTTTTGACGTAGTTTGATGGCCTCCCAAATGCGCCTACAAATCGCCGAATGGGCTCATTTTCGTCCTGACACCTGATGAACAAAATGGATTAGGAGACCCCTTCCACAACATGGCATTTATGTAGTGTTTTTTTCCGAAGCAGCTGCAAGTAACATCGTGGCTTTGTGGTAAGACACCTGCTTGCCACGCGAACGGCCCAGGTTCAATCCTCAGTGGGACCGAAAATTTTATTCTTTATTTTATTTGGTTCTTTCTCGATTTTTCGCTCACGGACGATTTTTCGCTCACAACCAACGGTGCCGACGCCGACGGCGGAATTTCTGCGACACGAGCTCTCTAACGCTATCGCGTTAAAACACTCCGACGCTGACTACCTGTCTCGCGCCCCCGTCGACCCACCACCGCAGGACGACAAGGAGGACGACTCCTTCTTGGCAATAATAAGTGCCGACGACTTCGCCGAACGACAGCGAGCGGATCCAGAACTGAGGGGCCTTGTGGAATACCTCGAGGGCAGGAGCACAGTTGTTCCGAAGGTACTCACGCGGGGACTGACGTCGTTTTTTTTTTTTGCGCAACGGTGTTCTCATAAAGAAGAACTTCTCACCGCTTCGAACCGATTGCCTTCTCCTGGTAACCTCGACATTGCGGCCAAAGGTCCTCCAGGCTCTGCACGACGACCCGACGTCTGGACACCTGGGTCCTTCTCGCACGCTAGCAAGAATACAGGAGCAGTACTACTGGCCGCGCCTTTCCGCCGACGTCACTCATTACATGAAGACCTGCCGGGACTGTCAGCGACGCAAGACACCGCCCACTAGGCCAGCCGGACTTCTGCAGCCTATCGAGCCACCTTGACGGCCGTTCCAGCAAATCGGGATGGACTTACTGGGGCCGTTCCCGAAGTCCAATACCAGAAACAAATGGATCGTCGCAGCTACCGACTACCTCACCCGCTACGCCGAGACAAGGGCCCTGCCCAGAGGCAGTGCCGCCGATGTAGCGAAGTTCTTTGTTGAGAACATCATCCTGCGTGATGGCGCCCCTGAGGTCCTCAGCGCTTGGTCAGCGCTTGGTCCGTCTCTTTCACTGTCCCGTGTGTCGCGCTGTTTCTCGTATCGTTGACCGACAGAGGTACGGCGTTTACTGCTGACCTAACTCAGCTGGGGCAATACTGAGATACAGCCAAACAAGTCACCGCCGGACCACAGCGTACCACCCACAGACAAATGGCCTTACGGAGCGGCTAAACAAGACCATCGACGACATGTTGGCCATGTATGTCGACGTCGAACACAAGACGTGGGATGCCATCCTTCCGTATGTGACCTTCGCATACAACACGGCCGTCCAAGAAACGACGCAGATGACGCCGTACAAGTTGGTCTACGGAAGGAGCCCGGCGACGACGCTCGACGCCATATGCTACCCAACGTCACCGACAAAGAAAATCTCGATGCTGCCGCTTACTTACAACGTGCCGAAGAAGCTCAACAGCTCGCCCGCCTGCGCATCAAGACCCAGCAGCACACCGACAGCCGTCGCTACAATCTTCGACGACGCTTCGTGGAATACCAGCCCGACGACCGTGTTTGGGTCTGGACGCCGATACGCCGACGTGGGCTTAGCGAAAAACTCCTTCGGCGGTACTTCGGGTCATACAAGGTTCTTCGACGCCGCGGCGCTCTTGACTACGAGGTCATCCCGGACGGCATTACGAACTACTATTAGGACTGGGGTAGCGTGGCCCACCGCACCGCCACCTTTAGGTTCCGATGTCGTCCCTGAGGCTCGCTGCTGGGTATACGCGTCGTTGCATCCCTCCTCTGGAACCGCTGTTGGGACTCGGGTTGCGTGGCCGGTGCGAACACGGGTGTGTATCGTGCTCGGAGTAGTCAGTAAGGGCAAGGTGAAGAAGGAAAAGATTTTATATACTGACTATTTACATATTTTGGCTCTCAGGCAACATGACTGCCAGCCCGACCACGTCGACTGGTTCGACTCCGTTCGAGTCCTTTTCCTTCTCTCCGATCCCCCGATCGACGGACCGGCACGGCCTTAAATCCTCTAGCAGTCCATTGTCCTGTTGACCGTCCGCCGGCACGTAGGTGCCGACCTTTCTCCGAACTGGGATGCGCCGGCATGAGCAACACGCAGGTGTTGACCGAAGTCCAGGTGTTGACTCCTCTCCTGGTGGCCTGATAGCAATGCTCTGGCACACAGCACACAGGTGCTGATTCCTCTCCTGGTTGCCTGATAGCAATGCTCTGGCACACAGCACACAGGTGCTGATTCCTCTCCTGGTTGCCCGAAAGCAGATGCCCAGGCACAACAGCACGCAGCTGTTGACTCCTCTACTGGTTGCCTGATAGCAATGCTCCTTTAGGCCGCCGGTGCTGAACTTCCTTTACACCGCAGGAGTTGAGCAGCCTTTCCATAGCTGGGCTAGCTGGGCAGCTTTGAAGAACGACTGTCGTCAGTTGACGGAGCCGGCTGGGTGAAGACGCCGTTTTCCCCGGATTGCAGACAAAGCATGCAGGGGTTGATCCCTGCTTCCACGTTCGGTCCGGTGCTCTGGCACAACACTACCAGCGACGCCGCGCACGACCTGAAGTCGTCCATGTCGTGCGCCTTAAGCCGTTTTTTGCGCATTAGCGAACCTGGGGACTCTATTTTTTTCCTTCGTTATTGTAATTTATTTGTGTATGCACTTGTATTTTTCTCTTCTATGTTCTTTCACAAGCATCGGGACGATGCTTTTTCAGAGGGGGGCAATGCCACGCCCACTTCTTGTCTTGTTTTGATGTATTCGGGTTTGACCGGCAGGGACGGTTATCAACGCTCGACGCTGTCCGCGAAGCAGTGTTCGAGAAGCTTCGCGACTGTAGTAGATCGTTTCGTTAAGATTGCCCCGCCACGGTGGTCTAGTGGTTATGGCGCTCGACTGCTGGCCCGAAGGTCGCGGGATCGAATCCCAGCCGCGGTGGCTGCATTTTCGATGGAGGCGAAAATGTTTGAGGCCCGTGTACTTAGATTAGGTGCACGTTAAAGGCCAACTCCGGCGATTTTTTGGCCATGTCAAAGTAATGGTGCTTTTATGTTCCTGAGACGCTCCTGTTACGGGCCCGATAGCAGAAATACTCGGCAAATTGGAGAATAACTTTAAATAAGCAAAAAAGCGCAACACCAAAACCGAAACCCAACCGAGTGTACTGTCTACGTATGACGTAGACGTTGTTACGAACGAACCGGAAGTCGTGCAAGGCATGCCGGTCACGCCGGCGCGGAATATGAAAACTGTGACAGCCGGGACGACCAGCGAAGCTCCGGCCAAACCAATGCTGTCTGTCGCCTTGTGCACAGCAGACGCTCGCTGTAGCGGCCTAAGCGCCGAGGTTAGCGGTGCCCTCGGCTGCGTCACTTCCGCCGCCTTGCCAACACTGACGTCACAGACGCAATGTTCCCAATAATTGTGGGAAGCCAGGAGGGCGTTTGCAGACAATCTTTAAAATTCATTTGCAAACAATCTGCGCATGTCTCAAGCCTGTAATTTGGCATAAATGACGGAAACGTGCAAAGGAACGTACCCAGCGAATTTCACTGAGATCCATCGACCTCGAAAAATCGCCGGAGTTGGCCTAACCCCAGGTGGTCGAAATTTCCGGAGCCCTCCACTACGGCGTCTCTCATAATCATATCGTGGTTTTGGGACGTTAAACCCCAGATATTATTATTATTATTATTATTATTTAGTTTTGTTAAGATTGCGCCCCGCACGCGAATGTTCCAGCTTTGTCTAGAGATAACGCCGCCACCAGCGATGTTGCTGGAAAGTTCGATAGCGCCTGTATAAAAGCCGACGCGCTTGACCGCTTGTCAGTTGATCGACGGTCGACGCTCTGTTCGCCGCTATCAGTGTATTGCTGTAGTTTGACTTTCAGTTTCTCGGCCACAAGTTCGGCCAAATAAACAGTTTCATCTCGGACGTGCTGACTGTTGTCTTCGTCGACGTCAAGACCACGTGACATCTGGTGGAGGTGGTGCTTTTTGTACGGACTACCGTGAGGTAGTCCGTACAAAAACTCGGTCATGGCAGACCGGGCGGGAGAGAGACGAGCAGTGAAAAATGTATCGTGTAAACGCAATCGACACCGCAGCATTTTCTCGTGCAGAGCGACAAAGCCTGCAAACAATGTGTGGCTGTTATGCTTACGTTGCACAGCGGTACTCGCCGTTCACCACTGTCGCCATTTGCGATTTCTCACATTCTTACAATGCATGATCGACTCAGCTACACAAAGTTGCCGTTTAGCTTCGTTGCTTTTATATAAGCGCATTTACTCAAAAATATATATATATATTTAGAGGAATGAAAATGTCCGTGCTGCCCGTCGACGAGGAATATAAGTGGTGTCGTAAATGCATTCAATTAGAACGACCTTTTTCTTTACAAAACAGTTCCCACTTTCCGACAATAGATCATTACTGTTGTTTAGCGAAGCTCAGAGAAGAAAAAAGACGTGTTACTGTATTTTCTTGTTATTAGAGATGTCCTTTACGCAGTAGCCACCACGCTCTGGAAAGACAATGTTTGACATTTTCTGCTTTTGTTCTAATAAAAATGATGCAACATGTTTTTTCATAATATCATTCTGCAGTCCTTTCAGAACATTTTGGGGGACTTTGAACAAAATTGAGATTGGGGTTTTTTTATTATAGATTTTTTAATCGAGGAGCACTTTTGTCTTTTTGGTGTTTTGAGCAGGAAAATTTATTACTTTGAAAATTATTAGAGAAATACGAATGCAGAGGTTCATTATTGACATAAAGGCCTATTCATACTGCAAATATGAACAAGCCAAGATGTTCACATAAGTAGCCATAGCGTCCCAAATTTGACTGATGTTCAAAAACGCAGCGTTTTTCATGAATTTTTAAAAATACATAGTTTGCTCAGAATTCCATGAAATGATAAGAGCTATTTCCTCTTTATTTATACTTCCGCTAAAAAGAAAGATATTTGTAATATATAACTTCAGTAGCTGCCAGCATGGTTGCAAATTTACGAAAACGCACTCTTCGTAAAATGGTCGTCGTCAACCGGCGACACTTACCGAATTTTCCTGTGTTGAAAAAAATTTTTATTTGAAAACGAACTGCGATTTCGTGCTGTGCAGCCATATGTGCACAACATACAAAATTATCAGGAAAATCGGAAATATCAAGTATACACCTTTTTTTGATCTTTCGTGGAATCGACCTGTTGTGTAAACGACTGGCATGAATTCGGATGCACAAGAAATCCCAGTGCGGCTGCGAAGTGTTTTTGTTGAGCCTGTGATCTCCGAGGGCTAATCCTCCTGCACTGCTGGCTTTTATCAGCCGTTCTCGTATACTGCTAGGTAAGTGCTGCTGTGCTGTCGCGGGCCGTGTCAATCGGCAAGGCAGACAAACTGTTCGGCAGTGTTTTGAAGGTAGGTGGGCTAACGCACTCGGTAGTTGCCGGTGGGTATCGTTTATCGAATGCTGATTGCCTAGAGCATCACGGTGACACGTCAGTATTTTGCAGCGACTTTGTCAGCCGGCTACTTCGTCCCGTCCTTGTATAAATGTGAAATCCAAAGAATGAGGCGGTGATGGTACAGAGAGCGAAATAAGGCTTCATGTAGAAGAACAGGCGGATAGAAACAATTACTACTAAGTGCCGAAGAAATGATCGCAGGAAACTTGTTCGCCATTTTTTGCAATGCGCACAGCCTTATTGATTTGTCTCTTAATTGGTTCGTGCGTGTGTCAGCTGATCCGCATACATGAGCGGAAATTGTGGTGCCCGCAAATTATTCTTCTTACATGCTGCTACAGCAATGTATCGTTATAGGCAGCTGTAAATTGGCCCTTTCCTAGCTACCTGAACCCTACGATGAGACATCACGCGGGCTATACCAACGTTACTAGATTAGGTTGGGCTATAGCACTTACGCGTGTCCACAAATCAAGGAAATCGAGCGCGTAACATCTAAAGAGCAAGGCTCCAAGCTACTATACGTCATAATATAGCAAGCATCTCAGGCCTGCCTTGACGCCACTCAGCAAGCACACTGACATCAACAAGATTTCGATTTAGCCCGCCGCTGTGGTACAGCGGTTACGGTGCTTGAATGCTGACCCGAAAGACGCGTATACGCGTGGCAGATCCCAGTTGTGGCTGTCGCATTTCAATGGGGGTGAAGTGCTAGATGCACGCGTACTGAGCAATTTCAGAATCACAGCTGGTCGAGATTATCTGGAGCCCTCCACTACGGCGTCTCTAGGTTGTGTCGCTTCGTGACGTTCCCATAAACCGATTCCGATTCATTGCAGCCAGAGGCGTAGCCAGAAATTTTTTTCGGGGGGGGGGGGGGGTTCAACCATGCTTATGTATGTTCGTGAGTGCGTTTGTATGTGTGCGTGTATATATACGCATGCAAAACTGAAAAATTTCGGGGGGGGGTTTGAACCCCCCCAACCCCCCCTAGGCTACGCCCCTGATTGCAGCTGTGTTATCCTTAGAATTCGTTGATGTCGTTCGAAGAGTGTAACAAACTTTTAGCACAACGGCGTATTGTTCTTGATGTGCCGAGAACAAACAACCATCGTCGTAGTAACTTCGCCGAAGCGGAGGTTTCGCCGTTCATTCAGTAAACGGAAACTTGTCCAGACATACTATCCCATCATCCCCGCCACGCACAGCGAAATGCAGAAAAACTGCTTCGCAACGCGCTTTTTTTTTTCTTCGCTGACGACGAATCCATACGCCAAAACCACTGCCCCACGTGCGAAAGTGAATGTCGTTTGCTACATGGACATAAAAATAGCCTGTTTTGCGCTCCCTCCGCTAGGTGGCGTATTGCTTCAAATTATTCGCGAGTAGTGAGAAATAAGAAGAGGCCAATTATTGTGAAATTCTCATTGTACAAAGAGCGTCAGGCAGTGCTTCTCAATGCCAAAAGATTCAAGAATTCCCAGTACAACGTGGTTCCGAAAAAGACGTTGGTAACTATAGACGAATATCGCAATTACGTTTATCCCGTGTAAAATAGTCGAACATATTTTACATAAAGAAATAATAAATCATTTAAACACGCATAAGGCCCTAATCAACGAGCAGCATGGATTTTTGCAGAGGGCTCTTGCACAAGCTTGCAACACAATTAGTAGAATTTTATCACCCCAGGTGAAAATGAGTAACTGGGAATCCAACTGGTTTCAACTGGTATCAACTGGGATCAAGTGGTTCCAGTTGGGAAACAACTGGTCCCAGTTGATTCCAGTTGCAACTGGTCCCAGTTGGCAGCTGGTCCCAGTTACAACTCAACTGGTCCCAGTTGATTCCAGTTGCAACTGGTCCCAGTTAGCAGCTGGTTCCAGTTACAGCTCAACTGGCCACCAACGGGAACCATGACCAGTTGAACTGGAAGAAGCTGATCCCAGTTGGAAACCATAACCAGTTAAATTGGAAGCAAGTGGTCCCAGTTGCGCCCTAACTGGAAGTGCGACCGGTTGTCCTGGTTGTACGGTTCTTCAAAATGAAAGAAGAAAGATAATTGAACTCGAACGCATACGCAGCATTGCTGCACTAGAGCGAATATGGGTTTTATCTAAGAGCTTTTTCTGTCCTATTCGCAGAAGGGTGCCATCACTGGCCTAGTAATATTCCTAGGACAATGAGAGAATAAGAAAATAGCATCTCATGGTTTGCGAATGAATTATCTTTTCTTGTTTAGACGTCATCCTCTTCGTGTTGTTTAAACCCCATTACATTAATATATACAGTCTTACCTCACCTGATATATATATGTATTTTTTAAAATCATATTATCGTGGATTATTCCGTTGCGCAAATGCGCAACACAGTGCACACAAGCGTACGCTTGTTTTAGCATCAGTACATTCAACTAACATTAAAAAGCTGTTGTCAATCTTTTTACGTCCATCACGGTGACAATACGCGCAACCGAGGCGGGCCCAATTGACGTTGGGGTGTTAATATTGCCGTCGTCTCGCTGGGAGCATGCCATGCTTAATAGTCTTGTGTGCAGCACAGCGGTTACTTCCAAACGAGAACGAAAAATGGAGTAGTGCCAGTGCCGAGAGCTACCACAGCTGAAACTGCCGACATCCTGCCGACACAAACCCACAAACCGTTGCACAAACGCAGCCTCTCTACATCGACTGCCGTCACATTAGTTCCGTATCTCATAGGCTCAAACATTGAACGAAGCAGTAAAGTAATCAAGCATAAAGATTACATATAAAATAAACTGAAATGAATTATTTCGTGCCAATTCGGCAATATTTAATGGAAGAAAGAAACTGGATAACAAAAGACATAAAATTTAGAAAAAACAGCGATGCTAGTTTCGTACACCACATGGGACGAGGGCTAGCTACCGAGCGCTCGGTGGTCCGTGGTCGCGCTGCTTATTTGTGCTGTTTTTCAAAAGGAACGTGCAGTCATGGCGTGCGTAAATTAGACTTTGTCGAATTAGTGTTCGGCAGCTTCATCTCTGGAAGACTTTTACTTCAGGTGAACGCCGGACAAGTGTTTACGCCTGTGACAAGACGGATATATGGACCCATTGTGTGCGGAATGCTGCCTGCCAATTGTCAGCGATGCAGCCGTTTGAAGGTAATTATACCATTTATGCTTCGAGTGCTAGTTGTTCAGTATCCTAGAGAAGATGTAGATATAATGCAGGCAGAGTTCTTTGAGTGTTGAGACGATGGAACGTTGCATTGTAAACAAATGCTTTCTATACTGATCTATAGCTAAGTTTGTTTATGGGTTTGTGCGGAGTGCTCGCAAACTTGCTGCCATTTGTTTGGGAGCATCACAGAAAACGAGTGCCATGCAATACTTGTGTTTTGAACGGCGTGCTAAATAACTATGAAGTGTACTCGTAACTCTGTCCGCGACTTTCAAAGAAAGCGCTAAGGGCCCGTATTTGCACTCGAAATGAATATTCCTGAACCTGTTGCATGTGTAGGCATATGAATTCGAGTGAAAATAATGGTGTTTTTATTATTTTTTGCTGCTGATATATAAACTCGACTTATAAAAATTCGGAATAGATGCAGCGCGTGATCTCTGTAGACACTGTTTGTCGTGTGAATTGTTAGAAGGTAGGTCTGCTGTGTATATCTATAAATTGATATGACTGTTCTGAGACATGCATGAAACATGTTACCTCTTATTTTGCAGCAACGCTGTTTCATTGGTCACGGGTGAATGGCACAGATTCATCAGCTGCGCATCCCGAAACTTCACCAGTATATTGGTTGAGAAAATACAGCACTGCATGAAAGCCGAGCGGAGGATATCTTTGCACTGAATGTGCAACCACAGTGCTGGTCCAAACCAGCCACAGCAGGGAATGCCTAGAGCTGTGTAATTTTTTGTGTAATAGCAATAAATCATGATCATCTTCTACACTTAACATGGAGTGTCAAGTGTTCCATTGGAGTGTTTGATGTGCTCAGAATGAACATTATTTGCACGTTGAAGATTGTTTGAGCTAGCTGGAGTACAAGCATGCCCATTTGGGCACCAACGGGGAATGGGACCTGTTCACAACTGGGAAAGCATTTCCAACTGGGAATGCATTCCCAATTGGTACCAGTCGCCAACTGGGAATGTATTCCCAACTGGTCCCAGTCGCCAACTGGGAATGCATTCCCAACTGGTCCCAGTTACCAACTGGAAATGTGTTCCTTAAACCAGTTGAAGTGGAACCAGTTGAAACCAGTTGGATTCCCAGTTACACATTTTCACCTGGGACGATGTAATATCGGGCGTAAATACTGTAGGACAGGTTGACAGTGTGTTCCTGGATTTTCGGAAAGCCTTTGACACGGTGTCACATTCACTCTTACTGTTTAAACTTACCACTCTGAACATTGATAAGATTGTTTATAAATGGATCGAATGCTACCTTTCTCAAAGACAACAAACCGTAGTACTGAATGGAAAATGCTCCGAATATGCAGATGTTCCCTCAAGGGTCCCACAGGGCTCCGTTCTGGGTCCGCTATTGTTTTTAATTTGTGGTAATGATATCTCTGCAGGAATTTCATCTTCTATACGGTTGTTTGTGGATGACTGTGCTGTGTACAAAAAAAATTTCCATCACAATGATGCATTAGAACTTCAGAAAGACTCATTCATATAGCTGGTGTACCAAATGGAAAATGAATTTGAATATAACAGTGTGTACATATTTCATTTACTAAAAGGATGAAACCACTCAAGCCACGGTACCACCTGAACAATGTACAGCACTCTCATAGCTAAAGCTGGTAAGGCTTTACATTTCTTTCAAAGAAACCTGCGATGTTCGCATGTGAATTTACAACGTATGGCATCCCAGTTAAAAAAACAATTGGAACGAATTGGAAAACTTCCACCTGGTTCCAATTGGTTCCATTTGTGAATTAGTACACTATTGGGCCATTTGGACCAATTGGGCCAATTGGTTGTATGCCAATTGGGTCAAATGGTACAGTAGCACATAACCAGTTGGGCCAATTAGCTGTTTCTACTTGGGCCAATTGGTTGTATTCCAACTGGGTCAAATGGTGCAGTCAGCACATAACCATTTGGGCCAATTGGTTGTATTCCAATTGGTTCAAGTGGCGCAGTTAGCACAAACATCCGTCTGTGCTCAAGCTAGACACCTTGGTGGTGAGCCATGCCAAGGTGGAATTCCAGGATTAAACAGAGTGGAATTCAAATTGGCCGGAATTTGCACGGATCTCAGCTGGCTGCTATCGCATGTCACTTAGTTGGTTCCTACTTTGATTGGCTCAGGACCTGCTGGTCCAGCCAACTGCACATAGCCAAGGCAGCATGGTGGGAAAACTCGGAATTTATTTGAACACTTGCAGCAGGCGTTCTTATAATTACAAATATCCTTAGATGAGCAGTGTGCTCGCGCGTATCCTTGTACACCACCTGAAAGAAATGAAGGCAATAATGACTCATCAAACGTACGCAATTACAGTAAATGTATAGTTTTACCAAATAACATGCGTAGCATGATCCATTCGCGTTTCGCAGTACAACATTAAAACAGCTCTTAATTAGCCCAGTCTGACAAGCACTCGCAGTTTATGCTGTAGGAAAACTATGTAACGATTATTAACATTCGCCGTCGCGGCGGTCAATGATTTACAGTGCTCGGCAAGCTGACCCAAAAGAAAGGGGTTCGATCCTGCCCGCAGCGGTCGCATTTCAATGGGGGCGAAATGCGACCCTTACGGCAGCCGATTATTTTTCATTCAATACTACTCTGACTAGACGTCAAATGAATTCACTTGTACATAATCGCTAGCGCTTTCTACAAAGACACATGTGCGCCATAAGGCACAGGCATTACACAAAGGATGCTCACATCAACCGGCACGTAGTGTACTTCGCGCATTCCATCTCATATTGCAGCAAGGTCCAACGACACCATGCTCATAATAAAGAACACAAATACTCAGGACAAACGTTCGCTTTAACTCCAAATATGTAAGTGCAGTACTTACATGGAAGGATCAGAGCTGAGGAAATCGGTGACCCTCGATCGATGCTGACGAAGCGATCACCGCATCGTACAACCAATACAACACCAAAGACCGCTCGAACGTGTTGATGTTGACTTGTAACACTTTCCACAGATAAAAGCGACCAAAAATAAATGTCTCATCTTAATGTCACCAAGGTTCCTCTAGCAAACACGCTTCACTATGAAACATGCCGCACGCACACATGACAAGCGAGCACCACGACTAGCCCTATGTGCGAAACTACCAAAACTACGGGGTCATAATAATGTTTGACCACCGCCTGTAACGCTCTTACGTATAAATAAGAAAATGCAGCTTAATTTTAATGTAACACCCATATTATAAAGTACATTATTATTCAACATATGTATCGGCAAACGTGAAGAAAAGATACGAGACTACTGCTACTGAGATGCGGCTATTGCTGCTGTCCTTCTGCTGTCAACAAAAATGCCAGCAATGCGGAGTTCGCTGTGGCGGCGCAAAGTTCACTGCGCTCCGATCCTGGCAGATAGGACGAATGTTGATAAAAAATATTCCTCTTCTCGTAGGGAATTAACCGCTATGCTTTAAACATTAGATAGTTGCGCAACGGCTCAGTATGACCAAACGTCTAGTAGATTTCGTCTCGGTCTTGCGGCGCAGATCTACGGGAAACGTCGAATAAAGGAAGAAATATTTTTTGCAATACGTTCACGCGGGGTACTTTATATCACGGCTGTAAAATGTGCATCTTTTCTTCACACCATTTAAATTAATGCAACCAATTGGTGCTTGGCATAACAAGTCTATATATAAATAAGCGCTTATTTCAACACTTCGCAAGTAAACGAAGTCGAAGCACTTGATAACTCAAATTCCTTGATCGAATTGTGGACGTAAATTTCCAATGGAACCGCCTGGCCACACTGAAAACGAGTGTTTCCATTTGGCGATTCCAATTGATCCAAATGGCCCTATCGAGAATTCCATTTGGCCCAATTGGAAGTGAGCTTCCAAATGGCTCAAGTGAGCTACCATTTGAACTATTTGGTAGTTTCATTTGTTCCAAATGGTCCAGTTAGAGATCCCATTCGGCCCAATTGGAAGTGAGCTTATCCTCTTGAACCAATTGGAAATTCCAAATGGTCCTGTTAGGATACTGTTTGGCCCAATTAGAAATCACTATTACCATTTGGACCCATTGATATTTCCAAATGGTTCCAATTGTTGTTTTTTTTTTCAACTGGGATACACTACTTGTATCAGACCTATCCTAGAATACAGTTGTCGTGTGGGACCCCGCCGAAGTAACCTAGAATGCTGCTCTTGAAAAGAATACAAAATCGTGCTGCCAGGTTCGTCTTGGGACAGTACGGAAGGAGGGAGAGCTGCACTGCAATGAAGGCTGAGCTAGGATGGGAGTGTCTTTCTGACCGCCGCCATAAACAGAGATTAAATTTCTTTATTTGATTTACTATAATAAAACTGGAATTAACAGAGAAATTTACCTACACAAACCCCATTACACGTCAAAACGTTTTGAACATTGTTGCAAAATCCTGGAATGCCCATGCTAAAACGAGTATGTATGCCAACTGATTTTTTCCTAGAACAATAAACAGGAAGAGGCTAACTGAAAAGCAAGTACATAGTGGGAACGATGTATTTTATTCATTGCTGTAAACCCGTGCTGTGACCTGAACGAAGGTGTATTTATGTGTTAACAAAGTTGTATTATGTGTGAACGAAGATGTATTTCAGTTATTTAATATTATGTGTGAACGAAGATGTATTTCAGTTATTTAATATTATGTGTGCGAACGAAAATGTACTTCATTTATTGACCCAAGCTCAACTTTGCGGCGCGACGACAGCGCCGCGCTGCGGCTCTGTCGGAAAGCTCTGAACCTTAGGCGCGGCCGACTCAGCGGTAGCGCACGTGCGCACGCGTTCTTCGCTAACCGGGGGGCCGTCAGCTGGGTACGTTGAACCGAGAGGCTTGCTGTGCGAAGCTGCGCATTTCCGCGAAGGCAGAAGCGACAGTGGCCAGCCACAACAGTGCAGACAACACAAAGGCACACGATTCACGTGTTAAACTGTATCGGTTCCCGGGCGTGTCGCACGAGAAAAAAAAAGGCGGCAAGCGTGGATAGCTGACAGCGCTGTCTTGCCTTCTATTTTGGCTGAGTTCATCGCTTTCGTTCGTTCCGACTACCTGAATCGGTAAGTAACGCGGCGCATGCACGCAGCGACTACTATAATGATTACTCACTGTCTTCTCGCACTGTTAGAGTCCAGTTATGGTTGTAAGTGAAGCAACTTTGTTTTGATTCCCCGTGCTCGTGAGACCTACCCGTCGTTGTTGAACGTTCACATTCGCGTTATGCCGTTAGCGTTGCGCGGTTGGTTAAATTCAACTGAACTCGGCACATTGTCAGAAGTTCGGCGCCTGCATTTCACGCGTCGGGAAGGCTGCTTTATCACGCCGGAACGGACGTCTGTGCATTTTTAGCAAGCTTTGACATCGTTCTGCAGGTTTGCTTTGTTTTTGTCACTTTATTAGGGTGATATATATATTTAAGCCACTAAATATAACTGGCACTTAATACATGCTTTGCAATTGCAACCTTGAAGTAACCACCTTCTGACTGTGCGATTTTCTAGCCGCGTTCACGCAGCAGGTTTTATACGCCTGTCAAGTCGATATCATAAAAAGAGACTGCAAGCATGACGCGAGAGCCGAAAAAACGAGGCAAGCAGTTCATCTTGTTTCACAGTGGTTAAAGCTCAGCTAGCTGCCTCACGTCTTAATCGGCGGGTGATTCTCCAGCGGCACGGAGGACTTCACTCTAACCTTCTCAGGAAGCAGTGCCATGGCCGTATAATCTTTTTTTTCGCACGCCGCAAACGTTTGTTCACAAAAGTACACGGCTGCTACTGTGAGCATGCCATATCAAAACAACAATCATATGATTCGTAGTCCACACCGCAGAACGTCGATAGCGTGTACGGCATTTCGGAGTGCATGTGGACCATTATTCATCTTTAACATGACAGAATGAGACTTACCTCGAGGTATACGTCCTACACGGTGTAATCGCGACTTGGGAAATGCATTTCGTTTTGAGTTGGGCGTCATTGTCGTCGATCGTCTGCCCTTCACCGTTAACGTGATTGACGAGCCTTTCTCATTTTATCAAGTTCGCTTTTCGGAAGTGCCAGTAAAGCTTGAAAATCTTTTTGAAGCCACACTGCAAGCGGTACATTGTGAGGCGCCGCAAGTGCACCGCGAGAGCTCTGGTGCACAGAAGCGAGCAGCAACGCGGTGGAGAGAAGGGAAAACGCGCGCTGCTTACACCCCAGTTTCTCTTTTTCTGCCAGAGATGGCGCTGCCTGTCAAGAGCAGCAGCAGCGCCGCTAAGCGTTGCTTGGAAGCCTATAACGCCTTCGGGCGCTGCAAGGCATTTGATAAAGAATGAACAAAGGAAACCCACCATCTACAGTTGCGATTTGAATCCGGGCCTTTTGAGTGGGTTTCACCATGTGGCTGGCGCAGCATAGCCTTAGTTGCTTTTGCGCCACTAAACCCAACATAACTAACTTTTGAGTGGGAAGCCGCGGACATTCTAACCCTGCACCGCTTTGGCAGACCACCGATCGCAGCGCCACAAGCGGAATGACCATGTTTGGGCTTCACTGAAGTCGTAGATTTTTCCTTTTTACTGAAGTACCGACAACTGCCTCCTTTTCCGGCCCCCTCTCACGCACAACTGGCGTCTGGCGCCATTTTCTTCCTAACTTGGAAGATTTACAAAGCCATGTGCGTCTGAGTACGTTAGCCACGCATCTTTCAGCGGACAATATGCTAACGCGACGCGCCTTTCTCCTCCCGTCAACCCCCTGTCATCAGTGAACGGGGGACGCGTTTCACCGGGTTAAAGCTCACTTTAACCGGGTGCTGGAAACTTGCTGGAAAAGCGTTAGGAAGAACATGGCTACCGAAAACGAGCGTTAGCCAATGAGATTCGTCAGCGGCGCTTCAATGGTTGTCGGTACCCTATCGGTACTCAAAAGAGCACTGACATCAAATTTCAAAGTCGAGATGTGCCATTCATTCGATTGCTCGGTACGCATAGGTCTCCTTGGCCAAATTTGAATGGCGTCCGTCGCGTGGAAGTAATTTTATTTTGAGGGCAAACAGCGTACGAAAGCTCAACGGAAGATTGATCACGCTGCGACATCGACGCTAGTGCTACGTAACAAGTGTGATACTATACATTCTGACCATGCCATCCTGAGTGACGATACGCTAGTAACAATGACGTCGACGACCTCAGTGTATTTATTGTGCCGCCGACTGCCACCGATGCCAGGCGGCCAGGCGACGCTCTCACCGGCTCTCACTCCCAGCCAGTAGCTCTCCTCGCTGTCCCGATCCGTGCCTGCGATTCATCGTGTCGTATCGACTGATTTGTCGTGTGATACTCAGCGCGAGTGCGATCAATCGGAGCGACTACGTGCCAGCATGTTGGGGAACCGCTGCGTAGTACGGACCTGCTCGTCGAGGCGCGGAAAAAGCGGAAAGTGCGTGGCGTTTCCTTACACGTACGGTACACGACAACACGACAAGTTATCGAAGTGGAGCAGCTTATAGATAAATATCATCGCTAACAAGTAACACGTATGTAGCATTATTAGTGAATGTGAGTTCGTCCGTGGACTTCCTTGCGCTAGCGTAATACCGGGTTACTGCAGCCGTAACCGTGAGAGGCCGGATAGGTGGGGCCATCTGGCGGCGCAGAATTGCTATTGTAGAAACCTATCGTATTCTATTTGTCCGCTGCTGTGCATTCGCTATGCCGATATTCCATAGACCCCTTTGCGTATACCGGAATGTTGTGCACGCTAAAATTCTCTAATATATCTAATTGAGACACACCAGCGAGTATGGCCCAAGCGTGCGTCCCTGGGCACCTCCTCGTTGCTGCTTGGAACAGCGTCCATTTTTGAATCGCTGTTTTGCAAAGCGTCGAAGCGAAAATGATTCGCGACGTCGCGTATCGCGGTGATTCTAAGTTCCAGAATGCCGTCTTCAACACTAGTCGACACTTTTGACGGCGACGACAGCGATGCTGGTGACAAGGCATGACTGAACGCGCGCGCCTAGCAAACGAAATGTTAGCTGAGCAGCTGATCCTCACGTCACTCCTTTCTGTGGACAAGTGGTAAACTGGGCGCGGTCTGGAATTGACCGCGAGGGAGCGCTGCCAGCGTTAAGAAATGGCGGGCTTGCCGGCCGTTTTGAATCGTGCTAGATACCGGTGATATAAACCAATAAAACAGACAGTTATTCGTCCCTCAGTTGCATTTTCGGTCGTGAATCGCTACTAGGGGGTAGATAACTACTCGTGGATGCAAAAATCTTGACATGCGCAGTGATGCTACTGAGTACTTCTGATTTGGAGCAATTTTTGGAGCAGCAAAATTTCGTTTTGGAGCACTTTGGAGCAGCAAGACTTTTCATCTTGGAGCACTTTGGAGCAGATAATTTTGCATCTGGGAGCACTCTGGAGCAGCAAGTTTTACATCCTGGAGTGCACTACAGAAGCATATTGCATTAACATTCAAGCACCTGAATATTATTATGGGGCTCTCATGAAGGCTAGAAATATTTCGATTCATTGCAAATCTCATGGAAAAAATCGTCCCAGGAGAACTCCATACTTCACTCGCTAATGAAAAAATAAGGGCTCATGCAGTTGAGTGTTCTGCATTAACCTCTTTGGCGATTATTTTCGACACTAGCAAATAAACAGAATAACAGATCAATAAAATTGCAATTTATGAAATAACACTATAATTACATCTATGGGGTTATCAGCAGACGTGGTAGACAAACACCGTGATGTACAGCAGTGCCTCAATGCTAAAGAGCCATACTGTCCCTAATGCATTCCCCTAAGAAAACTTCAAAGCGAAAGCCAGGTTCTTTTTCTCGATCGACGGGTAATCCTCCCCCCTCCCTCTCTGCAAGCTTTCTGCACCTCACCTGGTTTCGCGCTACCTCCATGATCGGCGCACCGATCACGGAAGCAGTGTAAAGCGACGATGTCATGTGATGACATCACGTGACATCACGATATATGACGCCATGTTGACGTCACAAGTTTCGATTATCTATGACGTGATGATGACATCACATGATAATTATTTTCTGCATAAATCGAACGCCGCCAACGGTCAATTTTCGTGTTTGATAAAGCATCTAAGGCTTTCGCAATAATATTGCGTATTGAACGTTAACAGCCTGGCCGTTAACAACCAGGCCTTACATACCAAACTGTCCTCCACCATGTCACCTCTGTGCCATGCGCGAAACAGCTTCGTTTATCATCCACTTCACAGCTCCTCAATATTAAAAAAAAAAAAATTATTGTGATAGCAATTATATGGACACTCGGCGGATTTTTGCCGTCGCCGTTGCCGTAATTTTCCGTATAAAGTCCAAATTAATAACATCACCACGCGCATTCTGGCCGCGGGTAAAAGCTCGCGACCGCTGGCGACGAGCGCGGCTGAAGCGGAGATTAAGCTAGTCGGCCGGGCCGTCTCTCTCCGTCGCACGGAGAGCGCATGAGATAACATGTTCCCGCGTGCGGGCCTGCCGTCGATTGCTCATCAAACAGAAAGGAAACGCCCCGCCCGTCTTTCGTAGGGAGCATGAAGGGACGCCAGGGGAGCGGAGGGGAACCGCATCGTTCGAAGGGCGCAGTCGCTTGCGCGCGCGCTATCTCGAGGCATCAGGAGACTGCTCGCAACCTTGCTGTGCTCTCAACGCTTACTTCGTGTTTAGAGAACTCGGAGCACGAAAACGCTTCGGTTTCTGGAGCGGCCATATTTCCTTAAACCAGCGTTTTGTTGAGTTACGCGAGATCGGATCCAAAAGAGTTAGCTGCTAGCCTTACTTCGTTTAACAATACAATTTGCTGGTATCGCATTCATTGTTTCGCCCTTAAGCGAAACTGAGTTTTTTTAACCGTAAGCTGACCCTCGAAAGCGAGGGGCGGACGTGTAACATGGTGCAGCCACTTCACTGTGGGCCGTGAGTGACGGGTCCGCTACTGACAGCTGCGCATTTGCAGCTGCTCCAACCAGGAGATATGCTTTTATTAATGAGATGACATATCTAAAAAAGCAAACAAAAATTCGAATTTGCACCCTAGCTCGTGAGCTCGAAATGGCAGGGCCTTTTAGGGAGTATTTACGGCAGAGTGATTACAAACTCGGATGCGCTGGTGGAAGGAATTACGGAAAAGCTCTTCTGGATGAAGATCCATGGATAAAGTATATCTGAGGAAAACTGTCAATGCGTTCCCACCGTTCGCGTGCTCTTCCATAAACGCGCAGCAAGGAAAATTCCATATTGTTCCATTTGCTAGCGATCCCAGATTTCATTCCGCGATGTCCAGAAACAGAAGTGACAGATCTTTTAGCGGCACGCGTGTAGTTATTACTGAGCGTTGCTTTCATTACGTGCCGTGCGACGCTTGAAACGAGCTATCAGCAGCGTTTCTGGAAGAGACGACGTCCGCCGATGAATCGCCGTCGCACTTTCTCGCTACCGATAGGCTTAGACGTCACACGCCTCTGCGAAGAGCGCGTTTTGCTGTCGAGCCGACTTGCGGAACAGAAGCTGCGTCGGCACAGTGCATGGCATCATGGCTTACTCGGGACGCACGCGCGAGCGCTATTTACTCAACGGAATAACTCTTGGTCCATGGTTGCGACTTTGGCAGCCCCAAGATCAAGCTGCACATGTTTGGATGCGCCGGCGGTGCGATTGCCGGTGATAGATGCCCTGAAATCCGAGACTTTGGCGCAGTTTGGCGCAATTTTCGTCGATATTATCAGGATGGCGCAGTAAATACAATTTGGCGCACTTTGGCGCAGTTGGCGCAGGAGTGGAATCACTGATCATGCGTAAATTTGATGTCAGTGCTCCTTTAAGAAAGAACAGGGAAAAATCTAGGGATTTTAGGCTTCACTTTCTGTACATGGTGGCTAGAACATACATTGGTGCTGCGGCCGTTCCGAGCACTCCCGTTCTAGTACACCCTATTATGACATACCAACACGCCCAAAACCACGTTGCCCAAAACGATACGTTAGTAACGTAATCATTTCAAAGGGGCCGTATTTGTGTGCGCATAGGAGGGAGGGTGGAGGCACTCTGATAAGAGATGGCCCACTTTCATGTGGAGCCCTGTGCATGCCAGCAATTATAAAGCCACAGGACCCTAGCAAAAATTCTGATAGAAAAACTGATAGGCTATCAGTTTATTGACAGGTGTATCAGTCTATAGTTGTATCAGTCTATAAGTGTATCAGTGTATAGGTGGATCGGTCTATAGGTGTACCAGTGTATAGGTGTATCAGTCTATAGGTGCACCAGTCTATGGGTGTACCAGTCTAGTACCATTCTACTGCATATAAGCCCACAAGTGAATCGGTGCTTAGCCGACTGGCAGGTGGGCCACTGCATTAGAGCAAGCAGGACACAGATGAACACAGAAATCAAACAAAATCTTTTATTTGATGTTCCATTGACTTCTGAATCTTTTGATTTCATCAAATCGTTAATTTTGTTTGCGAGCGCCTTATTTAGTATCTTCTTCTTTTGCTCGACCTCTCCAATTGGAAAATTGCTTTTCAAGAAATGGTTGAAGAAATCTGCATGATCAAAAACAAAGCAAATTATGGGCACTTCTTAGGTGACAATTATATGCACTCGAAACAGAGGAGTTAATATGACAAGGAAATAAATACGAGTGCTATCAGTCTGTTTTTTTTTAATTAGTTTGTTGATACTTGCATAAGTGTCCAGCTCCAGTAGACAAAAATACGAGGCTTGAAGCCTTAGTAAGTAGTTATAACACAAGTTGGCAGTGGAATCTCGGCTGATCTTACTATTATGCACAAAAATGCAGCCAACTACTTTCATAAACTCCAGTCAGACTGGGAAATTTTCCCTACCAGAAAGCACAGCGTATTTTTCTTTATCCAAGGGAGGTTTTGCCTCTCCCTTTGTCCGGTTAGAGGCTGTTCCAATTACACTCCACCCAACCAAGCCTGCCGTTGAATAAATGGCAATGGCCGCCTCACGAACAAAGCGGGTTTCGCTTTTTGTGCTCATGAGGCGGCTGTACAGGCCCTCAGGAATGGTGATCCCTTTGCCCAGATGCACCTATAAAACAAGTTAAAGATGATGTGCACACAACAATATGTCAATGCACATTTTCTCATTACAGCAAAGCATTATACCTTTAAGACAAAGCACACTAGAGTTTTACAATACCTCTCCGTCAGTGGGCACGTAATCGGCCTCCCTCGCACTTGTGTGGGCCACTTCAGGGCTGCCCGGGATCGCTGTGGTGGTACGCAGTGGCTGCACGGTAGCGGTGCGCGGCGGCTGCATGGTGGTGGTGCGTGGCAGCTGCACCGTGGCAGCACATGGCGATGGCAAAGGCGCAACTTGTTGTTCTGGCTTGCGGCTGCAGCCCTCGCACAGAACGAGGTTTTTTTTCTGCAATAAAAGAGTGTATGCAGAAACGTATGCAGCAAAAGAAAGTTAATCGCACCCTTAATTGTCACAGTAGCTTCCTAGGTCTCAGACTGAAGAGAGACCAGGGTGTGCAAGGCCAAATAACATAAAATAGAGCATGCAGTTGAGATATATGCTATGAAAGTACAATAATAGGTTGGGTGTCACATTTCAAAACCATGATGTGATACGGGGGACGCCGCAGTGGAGGGCTCAAGAAATTTTGACCATCTGGTGTTCTTTAATATGAGCACCATGCTGTGACAGCATGGAGAAGCATACTTACAAGTGATTAGAAAAACATGCCCGCATCACTTCTACGTATGATATATCAGCTTATATTGCATTCTGCTTTCAGCAAAATTGTACGCTATAAGAAAAGTGCAACTTACTGATGTATACAACACTAGCAGCAGTGCATGACAATAGTTTATAAGGAAATAATAATCAAACCTGTTTTGAAAATTTTGCTGCATAGGGCCTTTTCGAGCATTCTTATTCGGTCCAAGAGTTTTGAATTTTCGGCCTTCAGCATATTCACTTCTTCTTTGAGAAGTTCTTTCTCGGTCTTTTTTCCTCCCTCAGCATCACCAAACAGGAGGTCTCGCTGCTGCTTCTTAAAATGGCTGCTCACATCCTTCATTTTCTGTTTAACAGCAGCTTGACGCTGCGTTTCCTGCAAGTGAATAGACAATTAACCCAACATTATAATTTCACAGCTTATAGCTTGTTCGCAACTAAAAACAGGGCGTATTTGCGTCTTGAAGGAAATTTCAACAGCGCGGGAATAAACACGAATGCACGAAGAGAGAGAGCTGACTCGGACAAGCGCTTGTCTGTGTCAGCTCTCCCATCCGCGCTAGCAAAAATAATTCTGAACCAGTGACTTGTACAGAAAAAATGACTATAGGCTGCGCTCATACAAAGATATAAGAATAAAATAAATAGCTCTTCGGCATATTGCAACTTTACCCCCACCTGCAATAGCAAATACGACCGCACCGACGTCCGTGCGGTAGTGGAGCAGCGATGTTCTGATATATCTCCAATGGGGGGTATATCAGAGCAATGCCTCGTAGGAGGCATTGATTAAAGCATCGCTGCACCATGTGTGATACGGCACCACGTGCAGATCAAAATTGGCTGTCGGTAATAATTAGGCCGCAAAGTAGCACATCAGCTGCAATGTGAGCGATTGCAACTGACTGCACTTACTTCTTCAAACGATCCATCCACTTCATTTGAACTGCAGCTATAGGAGGAGTCGCTGCCAGGTCTTTGCGGAATGGAAGTTCGTTTTTCGGTAGCCTTCCTTGCATCGTCCTCGGTAGCTAAAAAAACATGACGAGTGGATAATTTCAGAATGACTGCTTCCTCATCTTTGTTTTTGTATTTGGAAAACAAAGAGGCGGTCATGCACTTACCGTAAAGCCTAATCACTTGAGCGCACGTGGTAGTGGTCGCAGTGTGTTTCATCTTTCCAGAAGACTTTGTACCATTTGCGAGGATTAAAATCGCTCGTATCGTTCGGCTTGAGGTGTTTACATGCAGCCACTGGGACGATTCGCTTTTCGTTGTCGTCGCGGAAACGAACGTACGCGAACATGCCGCCGAAGAAATGCACATGGACGCGCGCTACCACTCAGCAACACACACAACAAAAACGTATACGTACCAACGCGCTGTTCATGACGATGGCGCTACCATTTGTGGGTCTCAACAAAATGCAATTTCGTTTTTAAAAAACTAAGAAAATTTGCTTCATGTTTTTACAAGTTTACACGGTATTTTTTTTAACTCACCGTAAATAAAAAATAAACAACAATGAACATAGTGTCGCCTGGTTAGGGTGGCTAGCCTGGTGTCGCTCGCGTTGGTCCGTTGGTCGCATCATCATCATCATCATGGCCATCGTGATGGCCATAATGGCAATCGAGTGTGACCTGAGGAGCCCTACTTCGTTGCACGTTATCTCCGATGTTACATCATAGTTTATCATCGTTTCCGCGCCGCGCACCATCTTCAAGGCACGGCAAGCAGGGTGTGAATGTGAAGCCTCGGTCTATGCATCTTGGACCCGCTTAGATTGTTCATCGCGGCCTCACTTTGCGTGGACTCCATGAAGCGCGCTATTTGAAGTTCGCGTTCAATTCGACGAAAGATTGATTCAGCTCAACCACAGCCTCGATTAAAAAGAAGGAAGCGCTATTTGGAGCCTGGATCGCATTATGTAGTACCTCGGTCAACGAGCCTATATCAAAAAGCGGCGGAGGCGCAATCTGCCAGCCAGCCACGCTCTAGCAAGAACATTCCTCAGTCTTTAGCTGGTAACGGTGGTTCTGGAGTAGCGGCGTTCGACACTCGAAGTCTCAGTGATGCACACGGTGACAGCGATGGAAATCCTGATCCCGACGACACGTACGACTTCGAGGAGAGTCCGCTCTCAAGCGATTCCGACCAAACTGCAGATTCGGCTCGCGACGATGCAAGTATGAGCGACCCACGAAGTCTCAGTTATGCACATGGTGATAGCGAAAAAAAGTTGTTCTTCTACCGGAGGATGTGGACAGAGTGTGCGTGCACATGAAAGTTGGACGAGTTTGCTATGTTGCTGATGTACCAAACTTGTTTGAAAGAGACTGATTACTGGGTGTCAGTGACAAATGTAGTCAGTCTAATTTGAGTTTAACGTGGTAGGGCAATCAAAAGTTGACTTTTCTTGACCATTTCTATCGCTGTTCTCTTCACAATTGAACTTTTACTATGGTAGACAGTATCTTGTGTTTTTTTTGCGATCAAATGCTTTGGCCTTTATTAGTACATGCTTTTTGATGTTCATAAATCTTGGCAAGATTACATGCAAGTATTAAACAGGTCTGTACCAGCCCTTGGTGAAAAGACATCCTGTGGATAATAGACGCTGCTATAAACATCTCACCCACATCTTGCAGCTGTGCACGGCAAGGAGAGTTTGAAAAGCAGAATGCGATGTTGCGAATTTCTCAGGTGCCCTCTTTTCATATATATAGATGCCTGTGCTCACTTTCTTCGGACTTTCGGATGCCTGCTGTATGGTGTAAAACAACAGATGGCAACAGATAGATATTGGCCTATAGCCAACATAAATCAAGAGCGGCATTTCGATCAGATGTGCTGCTTGCCACAGGGTGCTGCCACATGCTGGCACTGCTGTCCATAATATGCTAACATTACATAGTCACACTCGTGCATGGGAACTGCAACAGGAAAAAGCAGTCGTGCTTCATCAAACATGCTCTAGGTCATGATGTGTGCTGACATAATGTATTTCCTCAGTGCCATTCCTCCCTATAGCTTCCAACGCACCTTGTCGGGATGGCCGAGAGAAAAGAGAAAGCGCTTAAAGTGCACAACAAACCCTTGTAATTCCGCTCGCTTTGAAATTTTTGTGGCAGTGGATTTGCGAGGCAATAAACTTCGACCCTGAGGTCATTCAATTATTACTTGGAAAAGCGGTTCATCCCCCCTTTAAAGGATTTCATCCAGTATGGATTATGGCACAGATGTAGTGCCTCATCATTAAAGGCAAAGCACTATGTGGGGGAGGCAGCTAGGGCTAGCTTGGGTCGTGAAAGCAAGAAACCGCAGCACCCAGACACCGAGGTTTTCAACTCCGCACCATTTCAAAAAATTATTGCATTACCATGCTCATTTCACACTAGGACACAATTGTACTCTAAATATGAAGTTTAGTGTCCTGGGATGTTTACTGGCCCTATAAGCTAAAAATTTAAAAGTTATGTTGGTATTGCTGTGTGATGAGAAGTTTTGTTTGCATTGTTGTTTTAAGTTGTGTTTGTACTGCTGTGTGATGAGAAGTTTTGTTTGTATTGTTGTTTTAAGTTGTGTTTGTACTGCTCTGTGATAAGTTTCGTATACCTAGTGTCTTAAAATTCCTAAGATACCTGAATGTCAGAATAAACTGTGTTGCTATCTGGCACCTGCAACCCCATTTGTACATAGAATAAGAGATGTTCATCTAGCCTGAAACCTGCTTTGCAAAGCTCAGTGTGTTCATTATGCTTAACACCACCATGAAGCATTATACATCATTATTCTACGCATTCAAAAGCTACCAGTGGCACTCATTGAATGATGGTAATATGTCATACGATGGTCGCCAAATGTTCAATAGAAAACACTGATACACCAATATGCATGCAGAAATGACCAATCATATATATGTGACCAGTGTGTTTAAAAAAAAGAGTAACTGTTAAAATGACACTACTGCATTTTATGAAGATCCCATAAACCAACAAAAGACTAAAAACCTATAGACTAATATACACCATAGAAATGGCCAATCAGACTGATTGAAAAACTGTTAGCACTGGTAAGACCCTGTATCAGTCTGATACAAAGACTGGTAACACTGACAAGAAACTGTATCAGACTGATACGGATGTCTATCAGAACTGATAGGACTTTGTATCAGTCTTATACAAGACTGGTACAACTGATAGGAAACTATCAGACTGATACAGACCTCTATCAGAATTTTTGCTAGGGGACTCATTAACGCAGATCGCCATGGTACGCATGGCTTGCACGTGTCACCATTGCCGCGGTCCTACTGCGGCGGCCATATTGGTGAACAGCCGCACAGACAAGCCATATACGTACTAGTCATATGAGTGTTCAGTACGACCGAGCTGACGGAGCCATATTGTCACGGTCACTTTCTAATTGCCTTCATTAACCTTTGGTATTCGAAAGAACCTCATACTAGTGGGCTGCTTCTTCCGAAGCTGTAACTACGATTATAGCAGCCTACAACTGCGCATATAACCATAGTGGAGAAACTCGGCGGTGCGGCGAGGCAGCGCTGTGCAAGGTCTAACCGCAGTTCACCAATCGCTCCAAGCCAACAACCTAACCTAGTAACGTTGCTCCGAGCAGTGACGTCAAGTGACGTAGGTGCAAGCCATGTATACACATGACAGGAGGAGCCAGAACTTTATAGTGAGGAAGGCCGCTGCTATGACGCAACACTTATGTCCATTTCTTGCTGTTGGACATTTAGGAGCATCATTCAGTTTTTTTTTTTCGGGACAACTGCGTCAAATTAACATCAAACCTGCAAAATATGCTATTCTTCAACTAAATAAATGATTTTTCTGTATAAAAAAAGGGACTGTCTTAGTTTACATTTTGCTGCGTAATTAACTATGGCGCTTCTTACTGCTGCAATTACGGGATGGCAGTAGCCCGTTTTTCGTTGCGCATGTGTGCAGCACAATGGCGACGCTGATGCTTCGCGGGAAAGTTCGCTCCGTTTATAATTGAGGATACTTTTGGCGCAAATCTAACGAGGACACACAACACAAAAGAACACTTTTGTGTTATGTGTCCTCGTTCGATTTGCACCAAAAGTATCCTCAATTATGAACCAGTACCAACTAGCTCAAACCAGAATTCACTCCGTTTGGTTGGAACGGTAATCCCCTCCGTGATGCTGGCACCCAAGGCGAGAAGGCATATCGCATAGTGGCAAGATCTTCACTGCAGAAGGCGATACAGTTTAAATATCCTGTAAAAGACTTCACCTCAGTGTGTGGCTGACAGTAACTGCCCCTAGAAGTTAGGGGGGGGGGTCGCACCCCTGCTTTTTGGGGAGGCAAGTGCCCTCTTTGCCCTACAGTGAGAATGCTCATACCCACGAACAGCTAACAGCGTGCTGCTGGTTGCTGTGCCACTCACGTGTATGCGCAGCTGTTGCATTATGTGGCTCTACCTAACCGCACCGCCAAGGATAATGAGTACGTTTGAGAATGTTACCTGAAAAGGCATAAGCCTGGGCATGTTGGTAATCCACATTAACTTTTTAATGCACACAAAAAGGACCAGGAAAGAAAGGGGAAATGGAGACACAGTGCTAACTTTCAACATTGCCTTTGTATTTCAAAGCAGTACATGCACATGTAGAAAACAAGCAGCTGTGCACCCAGGCACACTTGTGCATGTTTAGAGCATTTAAGACAGCAATGATAATATATATATATATATATATATATATATATATATATATATGTGTGTGTGTGTGTGTGTGTGTGTGTGTGTGTGTGTGTGTGTGTGTAAAGTTTAGATATAATGTTACATACGAAAACATATAGCGAAAAATGTGGCTATACGATTAAGAAATCATTCTTGAATGCCATCCCCCTGCAAGTCACCCTCTGCATCATGTTTAAAAAAACAAATTCTTTCTTCGAGTGTTCGAATGAAGGTGCACTAACACACATTAGTGCTCCTTTATTCGTACATACAATAGCTCAGACAAAATACTCCTACATATGTAATAATTATATAAAGAAAGCAGAGAAATCTGAAGGAAAGACAGGAATGCACACGCAACATAGTCATTCACTATATGCTGCTCTTCCTTCGTCGTTTGGTGACAAGTTCTGTTGATTCTTCCACATCGCCAGTGTCGTCACCTTCTTTTTGTCGTCGTTGATTCTGACGTTTCTTTGGCTGTGCAGGAAGTGTCATTTTATCTTGTTCACACACTTCATTTGCACCACCTTCGAAGTCCTTCCCAAAAGAGTTGCATTTGCAGGATGCTGTTTGATGTTAGGTACTGTTTCGTTTACCGGTGTTGAATCGGCAGCTGCATTCATGATGTCGCTTGACACAGTCATGCATACGGCTTCCTCAGCAGCCAATTTGTTTCGCTCTGCTTCAGACAAATGAGTGTTGAAAAAATCACTTACATTCATGGCGTTTTGTGCATTGTTCTTTGTTGTACTACCATAGGCTCGCAAAATGAAGTCTAGAGGAAAATCATTGCATTTTGACCTAATGGCATTGACAACAGCTCGTGGGCAAATGTAGGTTGTGGTCCTACCATTGTCCTCACTGCTGTAGCAGTCTTCTTTCTGTTTGTTTAGATAGATGATGAATACTGATGAACTCAACTGTTTCTTCTTCCTGAACTCCATCTCCGGTTGCTTTGTACATACACAGAAAAGAATATGCAAAGACATATGACCAGTGATCAACCGATAGGTTAAAGGCTCTCCAGTTTGGAGAAAATATGTCTTGATTCTCCTGGAAGGTCGCAACTTATGAAGTGAGTTACCAAGATGCAACCGTAAAACCATATTGATACAAGTCGCCCACCTTTCCATCAAAGCCAAATCCTCACACCAAAACACTACTATGCATTTTCTGTTGTCGCTCTCTGGCTCACGAGGCATGGCAGTGCTTTTCTTGTCTTTCATCACGAAGTGGCTGATTTGTCTGCCGCTCTCCATGTCTGTCTCCTTAGCTTTTTTTTCATTCTTGTTATTGACTTGGCCAAGAGTCATATAATATCGAATTATTGAAAAAACAAACTGTGCAGTGCCTTTCTGTATCATTTCTAGCTGTCCATCCTTTAGGCTGTTGGTCCTGTCCAAGAGACTGCTAGGTGTAAAATACCTGTGGCTAAGTTCGGCATACGGTGCTACATGAACTTGGTCTGCAAACTCTTTTTGGAAATTGAGTGCATAGAAATGTTCAGTCTTGCCTGGCTTTTCGTATACTCTATACTCAAGGTTTGTCAATGACGGGAGCAACTGCCAAGATGATTGTGTGCGTAACACACTGTCAATGTTGCACTGAAGATCTCCTCTTGCAATTTGGACATACATCTGCTTTTTCTCCTCGGGCCAAGATGAAATTTGCCGCCGCAAATTCTCGATGATGTGTTTGTACTTCTTCAAAATTGCATTTTTGGCGATGGCAGTTTCCCTCTCGTGTAGGGGATCAGTCTGTGGCAACACTGTGCCAGCGACAATGTGATAGGCAAACAATCTCTCACGCTTCGACTGCGGCATTGCAGCGAGAACCGCATTTACCTCACGGTCGAGAATATCATCACACTCCACAGTTTCCTTCTCTCGCCTACCTTGGCAGTCCCGTACAAATCTATCCCAACTTGCACTCAGAGCCGGCAAAAGCCATGAATAGAGAGTTTTGAGATAGCACTTTCTTGATGAGCTCTTTCCGCATGCAATTCCATATACCTTTATTACAGAGTCATGGTACCTTTGAGGCACCATTTCTAGCAAGGGCTGCAACCATTTCTGAGAGATAAACATTGGGTTGAGGATAGTGCACAAGACTGCGTATGCACATTCAATTTTCGAGTTCATTTGGTACACATAGTAATGCTTGTGACTGTTGAGCACTGCCTCATGTGTTACCCTAACAGAGTTTAATCTTCCGCCTGTTTTTTCATGGACTGTAACAGGACTACTCGCATTGTAGTCGAAAATGCAACTCCATGCCGCTTCCTGATTTGTAATTATATCTTCATCTCTTATATTTTGTTTCTTGTACTTAAGCAGCTCAACATTAGTGCCAAAAAGAGATGCAAAATATGAATTCAGGTGATGAAATACATCTGATCTCTCGATATCTTTTTTTCTTATTAGCAGATAAACAAATGTTACAGCTTCGCAATCTGTGGGAGTAAGGTTTTGAAGCAAGTCTTCGAGCGGGTGCAAGGAACACACGATGGCGTAGTGTGACAACACCACTTCAAGAGAGGGTTGAACACATTCAATGGCGATCGTCGGTGCCATTGCTTTTGGTACGAGACGAGCAACAGCAATATTCAGTCGATGGTCAGTGCAGTTGGGATCAATTATTTTGAAACCCAATTGCATCGATTCTAGCTTTTCAATATTTAGACTGTGAGCTGCACTGTATGTTCTGCGCACAAATTTCTTAAAAGCTTCAGAGCAACCGTCCGTTAATGAAAAAAAATCAAATTGATTCTCTTCCAGGTCTTGTTGCTGATCTGGTTTTCCTGATTTATTTTCTTCATTCTTTTGTCTTTTACGTTTCCTAGCCTTCATTCTTGCATCTTTTATGTCTTCCTTTGCATTGGTTGTTCGCTCACCGTTAGACGACTGTTCTGCTGCTACCGTCGATGGTGGAGGTGCCGTCACCACCGTGTTGCTTTCCACCATGGATTCTTCAATTAATTCGCCCGTTTTTGATTCATTTTCTTCCTTCTTTTGTCTTTTACGTTTCCTAGCCTTCATTCTTGCATCTTTTTTCTTTTCCTTTTCATCGGTTGTTTGCTCACCGTTTGAGGACTGTTTTGTTGCTGCTGTCGATGATGGTGGTGCCGTCACCGCCACTGTGTTGCTTTCCACCATGGATTCTTCAATCAATTCGCCTGTTCTTGATCCAATTTCTTCCTTCTTTTGTCTTTTACGTTTCCTAGCCTTCAATCTTGCATCTTTTTTCCTTTCCTTTTCATCGGTTGTTTGCTCACCGTTCGATGACTGTTCTGCAGCTGCCGTCGATGGTGGAGGTGCCGTCACCGCCACTGTGTTGCTTTCCACCATGGCTTCTTCAACTAATTCGCCTGTTCTTGATTCATTTTCCTCCTTTTCTCGGCTTTTACAATTCCTAGCCTTCATTCTTGCATCAATTTTCTTTTTCTTTTTATCGGTTGTTTGCTCACCGTTCGATGACTGTTCTGCTGCTGCTGTCGATGGTGGAGGTGCCGTCACCGCCACTTTGTTGCTTTCCACCATGGGTTCTTCAATCAATTCGCCTGTTCTTGATTCATTTTCTTCCTTTTCTTGGCTTTTACAATTCCTAGCCTTCATTCTTGCATCAATTTTCTTTTTCTTTTTATCGGTTGTTTGCTCACCGTTCGATGACTGTTCTGCTGCTGCTGTCGATGATGCTGGTGCCGTCGTCGCCACTGTGTTACTTTGCACAATAGATTCTTTAATCAATTTGCCAGGGTACCGCAATGGCTCTGGCTGTTGCTCCAATGCCTTCTCAATGAGGGGGCACTGCATTTTTTGTGACAACTGCTTTGCTAGCGGTGGTGTTGTTAATAGTGACGGCCGTGGTGGTGGCATGTCCTTGCATGGCACCTGGCTTGCTGGTGATTGATGATGATGTGTGGTGGACGTGGACATATGCTTCCATGGTATAAGTGGAGATTGATGACGCTGGTATGCAATCTCATTTCTCGGCGCCTGGCACTGTACAGCTGACTGTGGTGGTGGCATTATTACCACTGGATCCCACGATGGTGGTGGCAGTAATGTCCACACCGCTACTTCTTGAGCGTCATTTTGCTGCTGGTGATCATCATCTTCCTGCATAAATAAAAAGTAACATTAGCAAAAATAGTTCTTTAGAAAAACAAAAACTTACATTGTTGTTTTCAAGGTCGCAAAGAGTGTCAAATTGAGATCCCAACTGCAACATTTTCAGGGGGTCACAGCCATCACCAAAAGAAGGTCCATTGTTGTCAGCATCTGACATTATGCTTAGACACCTTGACATGCTTCTGTTGGTAGAGTCACATTCGTCGTCATCGTGTCCTTCCGCTTCGTCATCATAACTTGATAAGGATTGTTCTTGCTGCTGTGATAGTGTGTCGTGAAGTCCACCTAAAAATATATGACAGATTCATCAGAGCTTGCTCTCACTGAGTGGCAGGATCATATAATAAAGATAAGACAGACAGAGCTCAAGCGACAGCCAATGACTACGATTACAGAAACTGTTTGTGACTGAAAGCTACCTCGTCGTCCTTACAGACGCCAACCATACAAGGTTTTCAAGAGCCACATGTCACTGCAGCCATCGTGGCTAATAGGACGTCAGCAGTGCTCGACTTCCTGACCACGTGCACAACCTCCAGACAAATGTACTCAACGTATCCAAGACAGGGCAAGGGTAAAGCCAACGGTACTTTCACTTTCATTCTGCTGCCTTAAAGGCCTCACTGTGTGGGTATTACACAAGCAGTGGGTGTACAAAAAGATGACATGTTGACCATTGAAGAGCAGCAGTGAGCTCTTAATGCATCAATGAAAGCATGTGGGTTGGTGAAGGCGACAATGATGTAGGGGAAGGCTATTCCAGACTACATGGTGCAGAGGGAAGAGGACAAAATGGTGAGAGTACGGGTTTGGGGGCAAGCAACACTCAGGTATGTCCTGTACAACGTAATATACTAACTGGTGGTGAGATGTAAGGTGTCTGAGGGAACTATGATATATTTTGTAAAATAGGGACAGACTAGCAATGCCATGGTGACAGGAAAAAGGGGTCAGGCCCGTTCCTCCTAGGTATGCTTATGTTGCATGAATGCGATGAGTAGATGTAATGGTGCAATTCTGCACCATCTCTTTTGCAGTTATAAGATAAATCTGATTAGTGTTCTCGAGTGCAGACACGTATTCAAATTTTGGCCGTGTTAGAGACTTCTGGAAATAAGTTCAACATGAGGAGAATAGTTTCGTAGATGATGTCTGAGGATGCCTAGGGTTTTGTTACTAGATGAGATGATGTTAGACACACGCAGAAGCCAGTTAAGATTTTGAGCGATGGTAACGCCAAGATATATCAAAATATTTACATTCTCAATGAGAGTGCTAACAACCTTGAAAGGAGAAGGTTTACAAGAACTAAGAGTCTTAATGAGAGTGTAAGCGATTTGGTACATAAAAAGAGGAGGGTTAGGAGAACGAGTGAAGGACAATGTGGGACTTCAAACCATTAGCCAGGTTTCAATGTCGCAAATCAGGACGTCACCAGTACCACTTCAAGCCACCAGCTCCGCCAACAGCTACAACAGTGCAGCCAAGGCAGTGCATTTCTAAATTGAACAAGAAACACTATGAAAGGAGGTAGAAAGCTATTTCTGCACAGTATGGTGTCCCAGCACTCCAGAGTGGACAAGATATCATGCAAATAGTCTGTTATAGGTGTGCAGAGTTAGGGCATTTAGTGGCGGCATGTCCATCGCATAGAAAGAAGCCATCATGAACCCCACTGTCACCGTGACATGTGCCCATAGGTCGGCAAACTCACTCACGAGTCAACTCAGACACAGATGGAGCCATGAGTCTGAGTAATATATCGTGGTGAGTTTCAGTACAAGTGAGTCCGGTTGAGGAAAATTTTAGTGAGTCTAATTTTAAGGTAGCCCTGATAACAAAATGTATTTTAGTGAGTCTGAGTGAGCTCCACATTTTTTGCCAACCTATGGTCCTATTTACTTAGCTCCAGCATTGCTATAACCCTTATGTCGGCTCACGCTTATACTCTCGTCTACTCACACATACCTCAATGCACTAGAGTTCATAAGCTAGCTCAGTATTTAATGATAAGAGGCCCTAGTTAAAGAAAGGAGGGTAAGCAGCTTGACCTCCCACCCCCATAAACTTTTTCACGGGAAGTTCTTGATAAAAAACGCAAGGCCTGTGCGGTGCACGCAACACAGTCACAGCGAACACTGGAAGAGGGGCCCTTCTAGAGCCTGTTCGAAACTCTTTTGGCGAAACTAAAAACTTGGAAGACGCTTGAGCTTCGCATTAAAAAGTAGAACGCGATAGCGTTATTGGGCCCCCTGCACATCGCCTTCTCAAATGCCAGCCTGGCTTCGGTTGTCAGTGCATGCCTCAACCATGCTGCAAGCAAACTAACGTCTGTGCATGTAACATTGGCCGTTTCAAACTATCCTAGAATGCCTACTGCAAGTACAGTTGCACAGTGCCCACTATGCGGTAACATGCAAACCTACGCAGCTGCTCACTTTGTTGATGCTTTTGCTGATGAGGATTATTAAATATGCCTGAGCGCTTTCTAATGGATGGGCCTTTAAAACATCCACTCGTTGCGCAATTCACATGTTTTGACGCCTGGCGCAATTCTACGTTTCTGGCACGCAATATTAATGCGTTAAGGAGACACCTCGTATAGTGTTTTTTTCCAATGCCGTTTCAATCAATGGCGTGGCTCTGTGGTAGAACACCTGCTTGCCACACAGACGGCATGGGTTCAATTCTCACTCGAACCATGGATTTTAGTATTTGTTTAATTTGAATCTTTATTATTTATTCAACTTGGATTTTATTTGATTTTCAGCTCACAACCAACAATGCCGACACCAGAATATCTGCATAACAAGTTTTTTAACACTATCGCGTTAATACAACTCCACATGGAAGGTATTCACATGCCACAAATGATAATTTTTGTGAAGTAGGGAAGCACCCACTATACCATTCTTCGATTTTCTGCAGATGAGCGGGGCACCCGCTACGCATCTGTAAGGCATTATGTGCACTTTTTTGATATTGCATGTGGCTGATCACGATGGAGAATTATGGTTGAGCACTTTGTAGTGGCTGGGAAGCTTTAAACCACACACTCGTGCAATTAGCATAGTGTGATGCCTGGTTGTTATTTTATTCTTCTGCCACGTTATATTACCCATGTTAGCGCGATTTCTTGCCCGACATAATGCCTGTATAGGGTCTTTTTGCAAAGGAGTTTCAAGCACCAGCGTGCGTCTGTAGCAGACCACTCGGCCGCCATGCAGAGGGCCCAGGTACAAATTTCATCTGATCCTAGATATCTTTTTCGCATTTCATTTTTTATTTCACACGATAGTGTTACGGACACAGGCAGTTGACAACTACCCCAATGTCGTTGTGATCTGATAACAGCTTTCACTGTAAAATATCTCGTGTGAGTCACTTCTTTGAATAAAGACACCTTTACTGGATCGCAACCACCGATAACTCAGATTTTAAGGTATGAGACCAAAAGGCGCAAAGTAAGGCAATAGTTATGTGAGACACTGGTGTTAAAGAGCATTGACACCATGGTCATAAAAGCCAATTATCTGCTGTGGTCAGGGGTATAGCTGAAAGGGAGGGAGGGCTTATGGGGATGGGGTATAGCCCTCCCCTCCGAAATTTTTTCGTACTGTTATGTATCGCCTACTGAAACAGCTACCTGCCCCGGAAATCCTCCTGGAGTTTTTCTAGAATTCCTTTTTGCATTCAAAAACACACCGGCGCAAACATTGCCAACACCTGGTGGCCCTGTATCTGGCTCAGCACATCATACCATCAGAGATACCCTACAGAGGTGCAGTGCCATTTTGCGATGCAGCCACACGCTGATTTGTGCTTGTCTGCAGTGGTAGAGAGACTTTTTTGTTTCGAGAGTCTTGTGCTGAGGCCGAACCGATGCTGTCTAGAAGACAGCCTATTTTAGAACCACCTGTGGCTTAAGCGCGACTAATACAACCTTCTCAGCAAAACATACCTAATGTGCAAAATGACTGCGTACTTTTTGCCAATTCACGGGTGTTCGTTAGTGATTTGAGTAATTTGCTTGAACCATGCTATTGCTAGCATAGCTCATTTTGTTGTCACCAGGTATGTCGATTTTGGTGTCCAACGCTTGCTACTCTTACTGTGAAATAGTGTACTTTTTTATTGCAATTCATACCTGTAATAATGTCTTTCTTATTATTTATCTAATTTGTACACCCCCCCCCCCCCCCCCCCCCCCGTAATGTCTTAATGGCGCTGAGGGTACTGTAATAAATAAACAAACTGCAAGCTTCAATGCACAGCAACTTTATTTAAAACGTTATACTGAACTTAATAAACGCCCTTGAGGAGTATGAGCACCCCAAAATAAAAAATTTGCAGTGGCTTAGCTCGGCTATGCCAGGATATTCGTAGCGTTAGCAAAGGTTCAGCTGATTATTCTTAGCTTTCCAGATTGTCTAGGATTATTAGCCTTCTTCTGTTCATTCTTCGTATGCTGAACCGCTAATTGCCAGGCAACTACTTCGGGATCCGATGAGATAAGCTTCTTGGCTCTTCTGCGCCGTTGAACAGCATTTGTGCTCTCCTCCATGGCGTTACCCACCTGCAAACGCCAGTCAGAGGCGCTATCAAGCGGCTCCAGCGCAGTGTCAGACGGCGACTGCAGAGCGAAGGCGAATAGCTGCGCGCGCGTCGGTGCGAGTGTGTCTGCCACGGCTACGACACTACTCCTCCCGAACGCGCAGACCAGCAGTGGCGAGCAGCATGCGGCGGTGGCGGACAGCGCGTGAGATGCCGGCTCCGGTGAGCCAGATGTGTGACATCACTGATCCTCGCGCATGCGCAGCACGGCTCATGAGGATCCAAACGAAATCGGCTCCGGCTAGGCAACTGTAGCTAACGCTACAAAAAATTCGGCAGATCCCACGCATTGTGGGAATTGGTTTCACGCGAAGCAGTCAGCGAGTGCCTCTATGCTGTATTTTATGGCTTTGAGCCAAGTGTTACGAGGTGGATAGACGTGTTTTTGTAAATGTAGTAGGGTGTGTTCAGATAAGAACGTCGGTGCATGTCCATCGACCCCCTGTAATTTCGCCGAAAAAAATATATTTCGTTGTCCGCGTCCCCAAGACCACAAAACCACTTTTAGTCTCGCGAAAAAAAATTTCACCTTCCTTAAAAAAATTTAGAAGTCTCCACTGAGCCGCAACCGCCCTTTTCGAATTTCGCGGAAATGGGATTTCGATAATCTGTAAAAACATGTTGCATTATTTTTGTGAGGTAGGAGTTATGAAGCACGAAAAGTGGCCAAATTGACGTAAACTGAGTAAGCACAACATTGAGCGAGCATGGAGCAATAATTTCCATTATCATTATTTTTAGGTCGGGAATGTGTTCTGTGGATTGACGGATTGACAGAAAAAAAGAGGAACAGTTGGTTCTGAAGAGCAAATTATTACTACATTTTACGCAAATAAAAAAAACTTCTACATGGGTCCCAGCCACTGAGCATGCCACAATGCTCAGTCACACGCTTTGCAGGAATCGCTTTCAAAATCTTTCGCGCATGTGAGCCTGCGTGCGGCTCACAAAGGAGGTGGCTGGAGAGGATCCACGGCTGGGTGTGTGTTTATCGCTTCCCATGGCACGTCGGTAATGTGATAACGCAGACGGTGCTTGGCGGCACAAACCGCACTCGCGCGCTCCCTAACAAAAAAGAAAAAAGAAAGAACATATACAAGAAACAGCTCAGCTCGCTTCACAAAGGCCGAAGTAATAAAAGAACGTTGGCTTTCACTTACGCTCGTCGTCGACAACCCGGCAGTACTCTGCTGGTCGACGAATGTGAGTACACGTGCACGTATTGCAGTCCCCTGATATTGATGGCCACGTTGTGGAGCTCAGAGCGAGCGTTTTGCGCTGACTACCTAAAGAGGCATAGGAAGAAGATTGCCTTCAAGCAGAACTTTTGATGTGTGAAAGACTTGAATGTTGCCTTACTAAGGAAGCGCATGCCAGAAGAAGCCTCATCCATCAGAGAAACCGACATTTTGTGCCAGAACTGTTTCAACCGCTTCAAACAGATTGCCCTAGTGTCTCCAGATGCATCTCATTCTGACGAAAATTTTGTTCCGGAACAAAGTGCTGTCGAAGAGCTAAACGTATTCGTTAAGACAACCGACGTAACACCCCTGAAAATTCCGGCGAAATTGAAAGCACATTGCCGAGTGTCCTACGCCAAGCGTAAGAAAGCGGAGATCGAGGCTGCTGTCTCGAGGACAATTTCTGCTGGCCTTACAGCAGCGTACGGCACTACAGAGGAACCTGGTTCTTCAGCGGAAACCTGCAACACGTGTCACGAGTGGCTGCGCAACCTAAAGGACGCGTTCGACACCTGCGAATCATATCATGAACGCTGCCGCCTCCTGACATTGCTCCCTGTGAACCTTTCTCATCAACAGATTCGAGAAATGATTCCGTCCGCAACTCGGCACCTCATTCGGAAATCCAGAAAATACAGAGACACCCATGGGGTGTGGTCAAGTCCGGACCTCTACACCAGATCGAAACTGAACCCAGAAGACATACAGGCAGTAATGAAATACTATACTGAAGATGAGCTCAACTGCACCCAACAAAGCCCAAACAAGAAAGATGTCGTTGCAATTACATCTAATGGACAAAAAGAGTACATTTCAAGACGGCTGATGACCAGGTCCATTCGGGAAGCATTTCGTCTATTTAAAGCGGCTCACCCTGACACAGGTATTGGGCTCACGAAGTTCTCCTTGAGGCTGAAATAGGTTGTGTACACTGCGCATCACAAAGTTTGCGTCTGCACATACTGTGCAAACGCTAAGCTAAGTGCACGGGCCTTAGAAATAGCCACTGGTCAGAAAAAAAAGCGTCGAAGACCTTCGTGATTTGACCGTTTGTAAACCGCCGTCCAGACGGTGTTTTCTATCCTTGTGTGACTCGTGCCCCACACCTCAAGTTATTACAGCGCCTGATCTAGGGATCCCAGATAAAGAGGAAGTTGTGTTCGCAACCTGGCAGAAAGGAGATTTGGTCAAAAAAGAAGTAAATCCGGACGATTTTGTGCAACGCCTTCAACAGTGCTTAAAAAAATGGGTGCCGCACGAGTACATTCGGCGCGTCCAGGGCAGAGCCATTAGCGAATCAAAACAATCCCTCGAGAAAGGCTGCATCCTCTTGCATTTTGACTTCGCAGAAAACTGGACCGTAGTTCTGCCGGGATAAGTTCAGTCATATCACTGGCAAAAAACCCATGTCTTCATCTTCACATGCGTCGTCACGACTAGAAAAGGAACCCGCAGCTGCGCTCTTATAGGCGATGACACTAGCCACGACTCCGCCCACGCATGCTATGCTCTCGCAAAGGTGCACGAGTGGCTCGAGGGTGTTGCTCCTTTATATGCACATGTTACATACGTCAGTGATGGTGCCCCGAGCCATTTCAAGAACAGGTACCAGCTTCACGAACTTACAGCTACCAAATACGCCTCGGTGCAGTGGCTATTTTCCGCAGCGGGGCACGGTAAGAATGCTTGCGATGGAATTGGGGGCATCGTCAAGCATCACGCAACCTTACACAACCTCCGCAGCTCCGCCACATCAGTTATTAAGTGCGCGAAAGACATGGTTGATGTTCTCAACACAAAGCTACAGATTGTGACCCTGATTCACATTCCAAGTGCTGACTTGAAAGCCTTCAGGGAAATGAGAACAAAGAAGTGGCAGTGCATCCGTCCAGTGCATGGCATTCAGTCGTGGCACATGTGGCAGTGGACGCGCATCAGCCAAGAGCGCAACGAACTGCTTGTTGCAAGAACAGCCGAATGTCCAAAGAAGAAAGTGCCGGATTAGGCGCTGCTTTTCAGCGCATGAAACAAGAATAACTCCACAGCGGAGCTTCTTCAGCTAAAAATGATTCTCTACAAAATGAAAAACGTTCATTACGAAATCAGGTTAATTTTATTGAGTGACAACCATGCCTCGTGTAAAGAAGCAGGAAGCATCGTTCCGAAGAACGCAGTGATACAGGCGTAACAAAGAAGACATGACACTGAACGTCACTAACAATAATGCACCTGCTAAGTGTAAAAAGTGTTGTGAACTCTTGTGGGTGGTACTCGCATGACCGCGGCTTTCCACGACGGTCACCATGGGTGCCACTAACACTTCGCGCAAGGCGCCCCCTTGCTGCATGTAATCAAGATCACAAGGTTGCTTCACCAGGAGCAAAAAACACAACTGCTTCAGGGACGTGAGTGACTGTCTAACTTGTCTGACTATGACTTGTGACTCTGACGCCCTGTGTATACATCAGGGGTAAATAAACTGTTCCTTCCAAGAGCACGACTCGACTACATTTCTAGAAATCTTGCGGTTAGTCCTTACGTATGGACCAAAACTTCGACGCGTGCACGCACGCACATGAACAAATTTGCACTTTAAGGCAACTCATTGGTTTTCTCTGTCAAGCTCTTGTCCCTTGAGCACAACAGAACACACTGAGGACCTAAAAATAATTATAACGGAAACTATTGCTCCATGCTTGCTTATCTTGTGGTTACTCAGTTTACGTCAATTTGGCCACTTTTCGTGCTTCATAACTCCTACCTCACAAAAATAATGCAACATGTTTTAACAGGTTAAGTTAGAACACGTGCATGGCTTTAGTTATGAAGAGTTTATGTGTTTTATGTTCTTTCTTTCTTCTTTTTTGTTAGGGAGCGCACGAGCGCGGTTTGTGCCGCCACGCGCCGTCTGCATTATCACATTACCAACGTGCCATGGGAAGCGATAAACACCCAGCCGTGGATCCTCTCCAGCCACCTCCTTTGTGAGCCGTACGCAGGCTCACATGCGCGAAAGATTTTGAAAGCGATTCCTGCGAAGCGTGTGACTCAGCATCGCGGCATGCTCAGTGGCTGGGACTTATGTAGAAGTTTTTTTTATTTGCGTAAAATGTAGTAATAATTTGCTCTTCAGAACCAACTGTTCCTCTTTTTTTCTGTCAATCCGTCAATCCACAGAACACATTCCCGACCTAAAAATAATGATAATGGAAATTATTGCTCCATGCTCGCTCAATGTTGTGCTTACTCAGTTTACGTCAATTTGGCCACTTTTCGTGCTTCATAACTCCTACCTCACAAAAATAATGCAACATGTTTTTACAGATTAAGTTAGAACACGTGCTTGGCTTTAGTTATGAAGAGTTTAAAGAAAATCGAAGATGGTGTTTTTTTTTAAATGACCTTCGAAATATTGCATTATTGGAGACTTGTCCTCAGTTGAACATTTCTGGTTAACGTTTCAAGTCACTCTCAGCGATTTCGTTTAGCACATTCGTTAAGCTAACATATGGCAATGTTCTCAAAAATTTTGGGAAGTCTGGCGCTTATACGCGCGGAGAAAAAAAAATCTTAAATTTGAGCATTACTGAACATAGTGCCGATTTTGCGAATATTTTTCTTAAAAGAACAGCATCAAAACTGCAAAGTAATAATGTTTCGTCAACTTAAGCTATCCGTAGTATGTAGAGAAAATTTGTCAGACCTACAGCTGCAATAGTTTTTTTGTGGCATTTATCGAAATCCCATTTCCGCGAAATTCGAAAAAGGCGGTTGCGGCTCAGTGGAGACTTCTAAATTTTTTTAAGGAAGGTGAAATTTTTTTTCGCGAGACTAAAACTGGTTTTGTGGTCTTGGGGACGCGGACAACGAAATATATATTTTTTCGGCGAAATTACAGGGGATCGACGGACATGCACCGACGTTCTTATCTGAACACACCCAGTAGCTTTGTGCACATCGTGGGCTTAGCAGGCACGTGGACGACACTGGCATTTAAAGGGTAACTTATGGTACGACATAACGTCAACCCTCACGTTAGAGTACATATGTCAGTATTATCAAAACTAAGTGCACTTTATGGTGCAATCATGTGAATCCACACGTAACTTTTGTTAATGTATTCCACCGGGGTCGAGCAATGCTTCTATATAGCTTGCTTAATCATAGGGATACAAATGTAATGTTTATTAGACTGCTATAAAAGCGGAGCCAATACTGGAACCACAGATGTTAATCTGTTATGACGCCTGTAGCGTAGGAGTACATATGTAGTGTTCATTGCTTTATTGTAAAATTATATAGCCAGCACCACAAACACATGTGACATTTCACCGACATTATACCTGCATAGGCTGTTTTTCCAAACCAGTTTATAGACCTGGCATGGCTCTTTGGTAGAATACCTGACTGCGACGCAGAATGTTTGGGTTTGATTCCTGCTGGCATCCTAATATTTATTCTTTCCATTCGTCGGGTCAATGCTGCCGATGTCGGTCTTTCTTAACGCTCTCTCATTTAAATTACCAATGTCTGTTCTCGCCGTTCCTGGGTAGATATAAAGTGTCAATCACCTGTGGCGCATACCCGTACACCGCGGCCCGTGGTAAACGGGTATGTGCCACACGTGTCTAGTGGAAAGGGTTTGACGATGTACGCGACAGGATTTTAACGTTATTCGTGTCATGACCCGGAAATCATATTCGTCAAATCCTCTTACCCTCCCATGCAAATTTTGGTCTTCACCAAGTTAAGGAGGCGATCATGAGAGCACCTAGACGTAGGCGGCTAGATAGATACGTAATGCTCGTAGATAGAAACGCTCAAAGTGCCTTGGGTTCGCTAAGAAATGTTTTGCATTTAATAAATAAAAATTCGGCAGATCCCACGTACCGTGGGAATTGATGTTATGTGAAGCATGCACAGGAAGGTGACTGTGTGGCAATTTACCACATTGAACGAAATGTTACGGAATGACGCTAGAGAAATGTGCAAATGGTACATGCACACACATATTTTGAAGAGTCGCACATGTATTATATAACCAGTTGTTTACAGTTGCTTAACAATGCCAACAGCAACATAATATAGATGTTACCAACACCAAATGCAGAAAGCTTAATTGTAGTGCTTATATTCTTCAATTCTGGATACCGCGAATTCGAATAGGACAATGAAGGAACACAGATGCACAAAACAGGTGCTATTCACAATTAAGCTTTATTGAGAAAAGTTTCGCTATATATATACACAGCCGAGTGGCACACGCAGGCGCACTGCACGTACGTTACAGTCACGGTTGCAGTTGCTAGAGTTGCGTTACATATGTTATGCTTATACTTATCCGTAATGACGGAGAACGCACGCAGGTTTCATGAACCCGTATGCATATGTGGAAGGGGTTCTTGGCAGTTCTTGAATAAGGTTATCATCACCGTGATCAGTGAGCACCAGCAGCTGGACAGGACTTGTTATCGGATCCGTTCGTGATCGCGTGGCTACGAACGGTCGAAGTGTAGTGAAGTTCAAGGTATAGTAGTAGAGCTGGTGGAAACCGCGAATGGCTTTTACGAAGAAGTGATCTATGATGCCTTCTGTCCTGGACGTGGCACCGAGGTCTTGTGATGCCCTGTCATGCCGTCTAAGAACCAGGCGTTGTTGGGTCTTGATAAATCAATGCTGAAGTCACCGGTAACCATGAGGGACATGGTCCTCTGTTATTGTAGGAAGCACTGACCCCGGTTTCTGCGTAATCCACGTGGTCGACGTTGTTGACCACGTGGACGAGTGGATGGTAGCCCAGCGTCAACCAGGGATGCTCCGTCTTCAGCTCCCTAACTTTCCTTAAAGGGACACTAAAGGCAAATGACAATTTATGTCAGAGTGAAAGCCCAATGTATGACAACTTCTAAAACGGCAATAATATCAACAGCAGTGCCCTACTTACCGAGAAATTAAGCTAAATGTATCACATGATGAGCGCCACAAGTGGGACATTTTCGAAGTGATCCCGATGACGTAGGGAAGTCGGCCTACAATAAATCACTAGTAATCAAACTAGCAGCAGTAAAAAAAGAACATTCCGAGCATCAAAACACGCAATAAAATGCTGTTTGTTCGTTTCCGCTTGATTCATGGAAAACAAAACCTCCGTGGCGTTGCCATGGGGAACGGCGCGCGTGGTTCAAAGGTTCCGTTTTCGCCGAGCTGTGCCTCGCCCGTCTCAGTGGTAGTTTCGGGGTCGCGTACTGCCGTGCGTGTTTTGCGTGCTCGTGAAAGTCGCTCTGACAGGAAGTTCGACAAAATGCCGCATTCGTGTGATATTGCCGGGTGCCCGAATGGTGCACAACGCCAGCGCTGCAGCAAGGAAACCGGTGTGTCTTTTCACTGGGTGCCGCGGAATGAACCCTTACGCTCGAAGTGGCTTAGTGTCATGCCATTGCGCCAGTGTGCTAAACAGTCAAAACCTCTGCGTGTGTGCTCGCTGCACTTTCGTACTGAGGATTACGAGACCAACTTGGTGGCGGCTTTGAATGTGCCCATCTGAGCAAGTCTTTGCCGCAGCGCCGTTGTTGCGACTGTGGGTCCCGCTACTTCAGCTCGGCTGCTACTAGTGTCGGCGGCCGCGCAGTAAAAGCGGGCAACGTTGGGCACGGCAGCAGTGACGTATGAGAGTCGTATTTTCAGGCGGGAGATTTGAAGCGCGCTAACGCGATGCGGACCACTAAAAACGTGATTTTATTTCAAAATAAGCACTTCCTTGGCACAAAAGCAGCGCTATGAGGTTTCTGGACCGCTATTTCAACAATCAACGTCGACTTAATATTTGCCTTTAGTGTCCCTTTAAGTCGGCCGCTGTGGTGTAGTGGTTACGGGGCTCGGCTGCTGACCCTGAAGGTCGCGGGCTTGATCCCGGCCGCGGTGGTCGCATTTTGAAGGAGGCGAAATGCTAGAGGCCCGTGTACTGTGCCACGTCAGTGCAGGTTAAGGAATACCCAGTGATGCTACCGAGGACTTCTGATTTGGAGCAATTTTTGGAGCAGCAAAATTTCCGTTTTGGAGCACTTTGGAGCAGCAAAATTTTCATCTTGGAGCACTTTGGAGCAGATAATTTTGCATCTGGGAGCACTCTGGAGCAGCGAATTTTACATACTGGAGTGCACTACAGAAGCATATTTGAATAATATTCAAGCACCGGAATATTACTATGGGGCTCTTATGAAGGCTAGAAATATTTCGATTCATTGCAAATCTCATGGAAAAAATCATCTCAGGAGAACTCCATATTTCACTCGCTAAAAAAAAAGAAATAAGGGCTCATGCAGTTGAGTGTTCTGGATTAACCTCTTCGGCGATTATTTTCGACACTAGCAAATAAACAGAATACCGGCTTAATAAAATTGCACTTCATGAAATAACACTAAATACATCCATGTGGTTATCAGCAGATATTGTAGACAAACGCCGTGATGTACAGCAGTGCCGCAATACCAAACAGCCAAACTATCCCTAATGCATTCCCCTAAGAAAACTCCAAGACGAAAGCCAGGTTCTTTTTCTTCTCGATGGACGGGTTGATCCTCCCTCTCTGCAAGCTTTCTGCATCTCACCTGGTTTTGCGCTAGCTCCATGATCGGTGCACCGATCACGGAAGCAGTGTAAAGCGATGATGTCATGTGATGGCGTCATCACGTGACATCACGATATATGACGCCATGATGACGTCACAAGTTTTGACGATCTATGACGTAATCATGACGCCATCACATGATGATTATTTTTTGCATCAATCGACTGATGCCGCGGACGGTCAATTTTCGTGTTTGATAAAGCATCTGAGGCTTTCGCATTAATATTGCGTATTGAACGTTAACAACCTGGCCTTACATATCAAACTGTCCTCCACCATGTCACCTCTTTGCCATGCGCGAAACAGCTTCGCTTATCATCCACTTCGCAGAGTGAAATGGCTCCTCAACTTCTTTAAAATGTTTATTGTGATAAAAATTATATGGACACTCTCCGCGGATTTTTGCCGTCGCCACTGCCGTAATTTTCTGTATAAAGACCAAATTAATAACATCACCATGCGCATTCTAGGCGCGGGTAAAAGCTCGCGAGCGCTGGCGACGAACGCGGCTGAAGCGGAGATTAAACTAGCCGGCCGTCTGTCTCCGTCGCACGGACAGCGCATGAGATAACATCTTCCCGCGTGCGGGCCTGCCGTCGATTGCTCATCAAACAGAGCGGAAGGGGGGAGGGGAGGGGGACCACATCGTTCGAAGGGCGCAGTCGCTTGCGAGTGCGCTATCTCGAGGCATCAGGAGACGGCTCGTAAACTTGCTGCGCTCTCAACGCTTACTGTTTAGAGAACTCAAAGCAAGAAAACGCTTTGGTTCCTGGAGCGGCCATAGTCCCTTAAACCAGTGTTTTGTTGAGTTACGCGAGATCGGATCCAAAAGAGTTAGCTGCTAGCCTTACTTCGTTTAACAATACAATTTGTTGGTATCGCATTCATTGCTTCGCCCTTAAGCGAAACTGGGTTCTTTTACGTCAGCTATTGACCCCCGAAAGCGAGGGGCGGACGTGTAACATGGGGTAGCCGCTTCATTGTGGGCCGTCAGTGACGGGCCCGCTACTGACAGCTGCGCACTTGCGGCTGCTCCGACCAGGAGATATGCTTTTATTAATGAGATGTCATTTTTAAAAAGCAAGCAAAAAATTCGAATTGGAACCCTAGCACGTGAGCTCGAAAGGGCAGGGCTTTATAGGGGGTATTTACCGCAGAGTGATTACAAACTCGGACTTGCTGGTATAAGCAATTACGAAAAAGCTCTTCCGAATGATGATCCATGGATAAAGTATATCTGAGGAAAAGTGTGAACGCGTTTCCACCGTTCGCGTGCTCTTCCATAGACGCGAAGCAAGGAAAATTCGATATTGTCCCATATATCTACTGCTAGCGATCCCAGATTTCATTCCGCGATGTCCGGAAACAGAAGATGACAGACATTTTAGCAGCACAATGCAGTTATTACTGAACATTGCTTTCCTTACGTGCCGTGCGACGCTTGAAACGAGCTATCAGCAGCGTTTCTAGAACAGACGACGTCCGCCGATGAATCGCCGCCGCACTTCCTCGCTACCGATAGGCCTAGACGTCACGAGCCTCTGCGGAGAGCGCGCGTTTTGCTGTCGAGCAGGCTTGCAGAACAGAAGCTGCGTCGGCCCCGTGCATGGCATCGTGGCTTACACGAGACGTGCGCGCAAGCGCTATTTATTCAGCGGAATAATTCTTGGTCCATGGTGGCGACTTTGGCAGCCCCAAGATCAAGCTGCACATGTTCTGACGCGCCGGCGGTGCGATTGCCGGTGATAGACGCCCCCAAACGCGAGACTTTGGCGCAGTTTGGCGCAATTTTCGTCGATATTATCAGGATGGCGCAGTAAAAACAATTTGGTGCACTTTGGCGCAGTTGGCGCAGGAGTGGAATCACTGAATACCAGATGGTTAAAATTTCCGGAGCCCTTCACTACGGCATCTCTCATAATCATATCGTGGTTTTGGGACGTAAAACCCCAACAATTCATATTATTAATATCACTTTCCTTCCGTGTCAATGTGTATGTTCGCGGTTACTGAGTTGATTGAGACTGCTATCACCTGTGGCACATACCCGCATAACATGAACTCTGGTATGTGGGTATGTGCCACACGTGACTGAGGGAAAGAGTTTCATGATGTATGCGTCAGGTATTATGCACTATTCATGTCATCACCAGTGAATAATCGTGTTCGTCACACACTCATCGTACGCTATGCAAATTTTGGTATATTACAACCTACAGAGACGACCGGGAGTGCGCCAAGACCTAGGCGGCTAGGTAGATAGATAGATAGATAGATAGATAGATAGATAGATAGATAGATAGATAGATAGAACGCCCAAAGTGCCTGAGGTTCTCTAAGAAATGCTTCGCATTTAATAAATAAATAAATAAATGAATAAATAAAATGCACCTGCCAAAGATGCACGTATGTGAACTTGTATTCAGAACCATCTAGCAGGTACCAAGTTTGGTTACCTGCCACTAGTGTACCAATAACACAAAAAGCAAAAGTAAGACAACTAGCGCAGACACTTGCAAGCTGTTAGTGCCTACCTTCAGTTGAACATGCTCGATCCACAGCCTGTGGATCAGTCTGAGCGCTCCTCGACTCTGCTGCATAGGTGCACCCAACAGACTTGTCAGCCATAGACAAGCTGCACTGCACACCAGTTGTCACCGCATTTGTAAGGCCTGAAAAAGAATACGTACCCTATTTACTCGCAAGTGGTTGGTTGACTTCCAAATATAATCACGCTCTGGAATATGATTGCACTCCTTGATCCTGCGACTCACACAGCACTATGGCTACCAAATATTTTGTTCTCCCTATGAATTAATTCACCTGCAACCTATTGTTGCAGTGAGTGGCAACAGCAGCCATGCATACACCACTTTACAAGGTGGCTACTGCCTCCTATGCCATCACTTTACTTTAAGCACTCTCTTTATGGAATGGTATGCAGGCTACGCATCTACCGTCAAGAATATGCCTCGCTTGCATAGCATAAGGAATAATGAGGTGCATTCCTTATAGGTTTAACTGGCGGCACTCGATGAAAACACCTTGCAGGCTCCCTTCTGGACCTTTTTGTAAACACTTTCAAAACAAGAGTAGTTTGAAGCGGAGCTGTAGAAGGCACACCTGCTTGATTTTACGGCATCCCTATATGCCTGTCCACGAACAGAAAATGCACGTGGCCTCCTCCAAGCAAGCAATGATGTCACATGATGAGCTCACACAATGACATCACTATGCGACATCACATTATGACATCAATTGACTTCGTTGTTCGGTCAAAGATGGGTTGATACTGAAGGCAGTGCAACACCACGTGAGGTGCAGAAATCTTAAGTGGAGCGGTGCGCATATCGATCAAGCTTCCCCGTGTCAGTTGAGTCTAGGCCATGCATGACCATGCCAACGCAACGTTGGCATGGTCATGCATGGCAGGTCTGAATCAACCGTGCACTATGAGAACACCCCAGGAGCAGCGCACTTATCAAGAATGCTGACGATGGCGGAGTCAGGGGTGCACCCGTCAGCTCTGCTGGACAACCACCTTTACAGAGTTCAGTGGTTCCAACTTTTTCTCTCTCTTTCTTTTTTTACAGTCAAAATAGTACTCCGGGGCAAAAAATTCACAGCTTTGCTGCACGGGCGAAGCAACGAATGCGATAGCAACAAATTAGAATGTTCTATGAAGTAAGGCTAGCAGCTCGCTCCTTTAGCATGTGACAACTAAAAAATATGCTGGTGTAAGGAAATGTGGCTACTGCGGTGAGCAAAGCAACCTTTGTGCTATCTAGACAAAGTGGCATTCTTCTGTCTTCTCTAATATAAACGTTGTGCACACCGACACTATAGCTTTCCCGGTGCAAGGCTGTGTGCATACCACAGCGTGGCGTATTTGCAGGTTGAAGTTCTCTGAATAGTAAATTTCCAGCTACAAACTCTAAAAATTTTCATGCTTTCTCTTTGGTGGTATCGAGGTGTAGCGCCTGGAACGCCTCTGGCGCGTTCATAATGCCAACATTCTGGGACGTCTGGTAACTGCCGGCGTCCACTTTGTGCACAGAAATCTGTGCATTTCAGCAAATGCAAAGTCCACCTTTGTTTGAATTCAGAAAGCAACTACACTAGTTGCCGATGGCAGTTCATTTAATGCCGAAAATGTTTCTGTGGATTCGCACACTGTGCCATATTTGGCACATACTGATATCTTTATTTTTTATGTGTCCAATAAATGTAATATTTTTTTCAGAATGCTTTCTCTTGATGCAAAATACGATTGCATAGCAAAAAAAAAAAAAAATTGTTCCCTCATGCAGGGGTGGAAGTGGGTTTCAGTCTTTGGGAGCAGCTCAAGGAGCTTTATAATGCTGTTTTGGAGCAATAAAGTTAGTTTTGGAGCGGATTTCTAGGGTCAAACATAATTGTCAATGGTCTTTACTAAACATTCAATACTGCTGAACCGACCGGACTTACCACAAGTTATATATATATATATATATATATGTTCCCATCATTAAAAACATCACAGCTGACAGAGCACTTTAACTCAGAGAAAACAAAATATAAGCGATGCCTTGGATAGCTGCACTTGACAAGACTGCAGAGGAATTAAAAACTTGGAGGATGCTTGCGATTCTCCTTCAAGAGTAGAACGCGATAGCTTAATCGGGAACCGTGCGCATCGCCTTCAACCCCGTGCCACAAGGAATGAAGGATTTGTACGCGTAACAATGACTGTTTCAAACTACAGTAGACTCCTGTTAAACGAAAGCTGAAGGGACCAGGAAAATATGTTTCATTTAACAGGAGTTTCGTTTAGTGAGAGATGAAAAGGGGTGCAGAATTCAAGCACAAAACCAATCATGTTAGAGGCAGTTGTTCCATTTAAGCAGCAATTTCATTCAAGAGATTTTCGTTTATTGAGAGTCTACTGTATCTTAGAATGCCTACAGCAAGTACAGTCGCAAAAGACCCACTACGCAATAACTCTCCCTGTTGCAAATTGGCGAAGTACCAACTACGCGTCCGTAGCGCAACACCTGTGTAGCTGGACACTTTGTAATGGATGGGCAGCTTTACATTACCCACTCATTGTGCAATTCACCTTTTGACGCCTGGTGCGATTCAACGATTCTGCCATGCAATATTACATGCATTAAGGGGACTCCTCCCACTTCATGATATTCTTATAGCGTTTCTTTACGAAGCAGTTGCAAGCTGTGGCGTGGCTCCATGTTAGAACACCTGCTTGCCAAGCAGAAGGCCTTGGTTCAATACTCACTCGGACCGAAAATTGCTTATTCTTTATGTATTTGCATCAATCTGAAATTTTCGCTCACGGACGTTGATTTTACAGCGAAAGCTGTTATGAGATCATTTCACCGGCCGTTTTTGGTGCCGTAGTTGTCCGCCGCCGCCGCCGCCGCCGCTGCCGCCGCCGCCGCCCGCCGCTGCCGCCGCGCCGCCGCTGCCGCCGCCGCCGCTGCCGCCGCCGCTGCCGCCGCCGCTGCCGCCGCCGGTGTCCGTAACCAGTATCGCTCGAAATAAGAAAAAAAAACGAAATAAGAAAAAATTCCAGGATGGAACGAGGTTCGAACCTGGGCCCTCTGCGTGGGAGCCCAGTATTCAACCTCTGAGCCATGCCGGTGCTTGAAACTGCTTTGCAAAAAGGTGCTATACAGCCTTCATGTCGGGAAGGAACCACATTAGCATATGCAATATGGCGTGGTAGAAGAGTAAAATAAGCAACAAGCGTCGCACAACGCGATTTCTGTAACCAGGCGTCAAACAATGCGAATTGCGCAACGAGTAGGTTGTTGAATGCTTCTAACCCATTACAAAGAGCTCTGCCATAATTCTTCATCGTCATCAGGCACAGCATCAACAAAGTGCGCATAATGCCTTACATGCGTTTAGCAGGTACCACGGCTCTCTGTAGAATGACGAAAAATGGCACAGTGCCTGGTGCCCTACTTCTAAAAAATTACAATGATTTATAGCGTAGTGGGTTCCTCGCAAGTGCACTTGTACTGGTTGCCAAGGAAGCCCATAAGCGCATGATCCATTTCCTTGGGGTCTCAGTAAAATTGCAATGATTTATAGCGTAGTGGGTTCTTCGCAAGTGCACTTGTATTGGTTGCCAAGGAAGCCCATAAGCGCATGATCCATTTCCTCGGGGTCTCAGTAAAGTTCTTCCCCCCCCTCCGTCTCTCTCCCATGTCAACGTATGTTATACAGCATGACGGGCGAGGAAAATAGCGACCGGGCGTCACCGAATGCAAATTACATAACTGGTGGGCCGTTTAAACCTTCCAACCCATTACACAGGGCTGAGCCATAATTCTTCATCGTCGTCAGTCGTCGCGTCAGCAAAGTGCACATAATGCCTTACAGACCTGTAGCTGGTGCCTCGCTTCTCCGCCGGATGACGAATAATGGCTTAGTAGGTGCTTCCCATCTTCACAAAAATAGTGATTTATGGCGTAGTGGGTACCGTTCTAGTGTACTTGTATTGTAGCCCCAAGAGAGCTTACAATGGGCACTAGAAACGCAGCTCTTCCAGCTTTCGCTGTGACTGTGCTGCGGTATTAGCGCAGGCCTGGCGTTTTTTCGCTCACAATCAACGCTGCCGCCGCCACAGGAATTTCTGCGAAACGACCTCTTTAACGTTGTCGCATTAAAAACGTTCATGTTACTAAAACACCGCAGCTGACATGAACAAGAACTGAAGGCTAGAGATAAGCTAATAAATCTTGACTTCATTCTAAACCCAATGAGACTTTATAAAAATGAATTAAAAAAGCTTATGCTCCCATCATTGAAGCGCCACAGCCAACATGAGAATAGAAAGGAAAATAGAGATAAGCAATGCACTGTGTAGCTGAACCCGACTATACGTCAGAAATTTTTAAAAATCTTCACGCTGACAAAACATAACTGCTGACATGTACAAATGAGAAGACGAGAGAACTGAAATTTTCCCTTTTATTGCGATAGCAATTGTAGTGGCACTCTCGGCGGGTTTTTGCTGTTGCCGTTGTTTTCTATATAAAGTCGAAAATCGACAACACTGCTCCACGCATCGTATGTTCTAAATGCACGTAAAAGCGTGTGAGCAGTAGGGACGAACGCAACTGAAGCAGAAATGAAACGAGCCGGCCATATCAGTCGCACGAAGGATGCACGCGATAACATCGCTCCGCCGCATGCGAGGCCGACCATCGATTGCTGCTCTAGGAGAGAGGAAGTGCCTGGCCTGCCTTTCGTTGGGCTGTGTCGCTCAAGCAATAACTGCGAACTCTGATCATAAGGGTGAGCTCACTAGCACTGACGCACGTGCTATCTCGGCAGACATCAGTAAACAGCCCGCTTACTTCACGTCGAGACGACAGGCAATACGAAAGCCGCTTCGCTCCCTGGAGCAGCTGTATTCTCTTACACCAGCATTTTGTAGAGTTATGCGAGATCAGATCCACAAGAGTTACCTGCTAGCCTTACTTCATATAATATTACAATTTGTTCCTACCACATTCATTGCTTCGCCCTTGTGGCGAAGGTGATTTTTTTGTGCCGCCATCAACGTCACAGAGAGCACGCCAGGTGACGATGATGACAGGAGCTCGCATGGGCATGCCACGTCGCGGATGAGAGTGGCATATGAAGGCCCCAAAGACAGCTTGGGAGCAGTTTTGGCACGATACAGTCAAATCCCGCAAACTCCGCTATAAGGAAATTTCTGCCACAATGAATAATTTTCAATTCCCGTCAGCCGCTCTAGAAAACAATGTGAGAAATGTCTCGTTACAACGAATACTTTTCCTGTATGCTTCCATTTCAACGAAGTTTTCACGAGTACTACCACATAAAGACAAGGAGCTTGCCTAAGATTGCCGTGAAATTCCGCTAGCAACTCGACAATTTCTCGTTGGCAAATGACTTCCAGAGCCATGCGGCCGCATCGCAAGACCCATGTCTTCATCCGAGATGCTTTCTGCCACCACGCGCACATCCCGATAAATTTTTCGCCAGTGAGATGCTTGGCGACAGATCGTCCATTCACCATGATGCTGCCGGCAGGTTTGATGCGCATGCGGGCTGTGGTAGGATCTTTCTTCAATAACTCTCGCCATGTTTTCGACGTAGAGCTCAAAACAAAAGTACTGCTCGTCGTCACTAGCCCTGCAATCATGAATGACAACCACGGCGTTATAAAGGCACACGCGTGGCCAGCGCGCACATAGTCTGAGCGTAACCACATCCTGCCACAACCGCTGTGAATACAAATGCGGTTGTGTCGACGCGCGACCACGAAAGTACGCACGTATCCAACGCGCACCAACTCAAAGCAATGCTGCTTGCCGCAACGCTGTGGACAAAACCACGGTCGACGCGATCACAGGTAGCAACGACGCAGTTCTCAAGGCATGCGCATGACCATCACGCAGAGACTGAAAAGGGAACTACCGTTTGCCAAAACTGCTGCACAAGAAACTGCGGTCGCTTTCGACGCAATCATCGATAGCGAATGAGCTCCGAAGGTATGCAGCTAATGCAGCGGAAGATTAAAGGCAATGAAGTCGTAATACGGCACGAAGCTTTACGGCTTTCCTGTTGTTCGCTTATGACCATGGTAGTGCAAAGTTTTGGTACTTCATTTTCAGTTGGCCTTTAGCAAAGCTTTAGCATGCTTGTTCGTGGCACTGCATGCTCGGCATGCTCTGGGGGTAGTCTGAATATCGTATTTTCTCGTGTATAACCTACCTCTGCATATTGGCCTCGAGGAGTTACGGAGTCGCCCTCTATCGGACGCCCCTCGATTGCGTGCTAGGCAAGATACCGCCGGTGCGCTCCCCATAGGTTTTGCTGTCGGCGCTCTACAAAAAGACCTCGCGGAAGCCCTCCAGGGCATTTCTGTAAGTACTTTCGTAATGAACTGTGTTCTTTAATGTCAAAATAATCATTTTCGATGAACTGAAAGCACAAGATAGTCTACAGTCGCTGTCTCTTTGCAGAAAACCGAGCACCCGCTTCACGCTGTCACCGCGTTGGAGACCCCTGAACCGGCTTCTTGCGTGAAAGGTAGTCACTCGCTGAGTGCAAACTATGTGAAATATCTCGTTAGAGTAGACTGCCTGTATAACCAAACGGAGCATAACAGAAAGAAGCCTCAAGCCAGCGATCGCACGGGTTCGCGACGACTGACGGTGCCTCTGTATGTATGAGCGTCTGCATGTATGTTCGTACTGATGGTTTCGCTTTTGCTACGAGCGCGTTTTGGCACCGTGCTGTTAACTTTAGGCCGCAAAACATGAGAATTTGTGAGTAAACAAATAACTACTGTTGCGCGGACGCTATCAGAGCAGTTCAAAAACAATTTCCTTACAACTGCGGCTTCGGTGCGCATGGCAACTTTGTGATCTGCCGTCCCGACGATTCAGTGTTTTCTTTTTCTTTTCCGGTCTAAATTCGGGTACGTTTTAATGTAATTTGACAAGTTGTCTCGCACTGCGTATTGATCGGTCTTCTCAGCGGGCAAATACCGCTGCTTCTGTTTCTTTATTCAGCGCATTTGTTTCGTTTGGTGCTCACACAAAACGTGAGCAAATGCGACGCCTTTTTTTTTTTAATGTTCCTTAATTATCGTTCCGTTTGCATTCCAGTGAACTTACCGGTCTCTGTCATCAACAAATTCATAGACCAAAGCTTCACCACTTCGAGTTTGCTGGTGGAAGAAGAACCAGTCTACGAGATCGAGCATGTAGTAGCATGCGACGGCTAGGAAAAGAAAGAAAATACAGTAACGTTTGCCGGACTTGTTCTGCAAACGTCCGCTGTGAACTAGGACCCACATGAACTTGAAATAGCGGTGAATAAAATAGAAATTATTGCAGCAACCAGCAGCCGCAAAACAGGATAGTAATTATTTGGCGAGTACCCCAGCAATTTTGGCAGCAGTGTCGTGTCTAACGCCAACAGGGTGGCATATTTCCCACGTAAATAAATGAGGCTCCAAGAAAATACATGGGGTTGGCCGGCGGGCCGATCACGGAGGCAATGCAAAATTTATGTAGCTTATGAAGCAATACATGCCTCATCAAATGGGAAGGTTGCCCGCCGGCGTCCCGCGTCGGCGGCGTCAACACGAGTGATGCAAAAATAATCGTCACGTGATGGTGTCACCATATGACGTCATCATGACGTCACAGATCACCAAAATAGTAGCGTCATTATGACGTCACATAATGTGACGTCACATGATGACGTATTCACACGTCATGGTCGCTTTGCATTGCCTCCGTGATCGGTCACGGAGACCGTGCAAAACAGCGTTAGGCGCCGAACGCTTTTGGAGGGGGGCGCGGGAGAATCAGTACATCGACTGACAAGAAGAAGATGGCTTTCGCCTTCTAGTCATCTGTAACGAATGCATAAGGGACCCTGTGCGTTTTTTTAATTTAACCTATCTAAACAATGACTTGCGCATCTGCAGCCGATTTTGTGGACGCTGAGCACGGGGCCGACGATCAAGAGGTCGCATTGGAGGGTTCTGAGATGGCATCGCACGTGGTAAAAGGTAGCGCTTTTACCATCCTGTGGCAGATAAGCATCATTTGCCGGCGGGAAGCGCGCGCGCGCCATCGTCTCAGTGCGCGCTGTCTGCTTCTCACCGAACATCGCAGGCCCAACGCGGTAATAAAAGTCTCCGTCGCGGAAGTGCTTGTTGCACACAAGACTCGTAGCGGATGGCTACTTGCCGGTTCTCAGCTTTAGAACCCATGCTTCACGCTGTTCCTTGTCCCGCGGTTACCAGTGCAGGCTGACACTCGGCTCCTTTGCATAAGCGCGGCACTGCGGCACCGAGCGGTAGTGCCCCATGTTCGTCGCCTTCGGAGGCAGCCACTCTATTACAATGGTTTCAATTGAGTAGAAAATGCGAGAAAACTTCCGAATTTGAACAGACCGCAGCGCATGTGCGACTTGAAACTCGTTTTCAAAGCACGCGGCAGTGCACCACAAGCAGCCGACGCGGCCGCTGAGACCACGTGATCCTGCCAAGCACGTCACGCCGACGGTGGCGCCGGCGTTTCCAGTGGTGGGCCTCGAGGCCAATAATCAGCCCCCCTCACTATGAGCTGCAGGAGAAAGAAAAGGACACCTGCATAGTGATGCAAAGCCACCTTCCTTGCATTACCGTAAAGGCATGCCGTCACGCCAACTTGTGCACCGAAATTGGCTGCTTGCCAGTTCTAACTTTCGCAATCCGAGCTACATGCAGCTTCTTACCCTGTGAACACGTGTGGAGGATGACACAGGGCTCCATTGTGTACAACCAGCACAGCAGTACCAAGGAGTGGCCTACCATGTTAGACACCTTCAGAGGCAGAAACAACATATCGCAGTGCTTTCAAGCGTTGACAAGTGCACACCTGACGCAGGAAACCCTCCCCGCTTGATCCGAATCGCAGAGCAGATAGCATTCTATAATTTTGCCTTCAGAACTTCAGCTCGCTCCAGAAGTTGTGAAACAGTTGACACAGCCGCTATGACCACGTGATCCCTCACAGCAGGTCGGCCAATGGTGGCACTGCGTTTTCCAGTTGTAGGCCTCGCCCAAAATATGCTCAAGCACAACAGTTGTGCAGCTGGAAAGCACGAAATGGTGGTTTCTGCGTTGTTTCTGTAACAGTCCTATTAGATTCACTGTATATCGCAAAGAAGCCTGGGCAGCCAGAAATCATGGCCGCACAGTGGAGCGCAGGAAAGAGTGCCAGCCGCATTGTCTATGATCTCTGTCATATAAAACCCACACAACTTCTACATCGCAATGTACAGTTAAACCTCGACATAATGACCTTTTATATAATGAAATTCTCCATATAATGAAGTATTTGTTGTGTAGGGCAGGAGCGCGGCGTAACCCGCGGCGGGCCGACGGAGAGGCCGAACGACGGGAGGGTGCGCGGAGTGACGACGCAGAGACTAAGCTTCGGTGAGACTGACGGGAGACTGCTCTCCCACGTTTATTGCACGTGGTTTTAAGGAAGGGGAAGAAGGGCTATTGGTCAGCGAGGCACGGGTCACATGACCGGCATGGCCACGCCGGATTGGTGATAGCAAAGAGGCATGGGGGAGACCCAGCTCCACCCAGTGGCATGTACAGGGACCTTTACTGCACTGGTGTTTCCGCGTGCCACGAGGGGTCGTACGACACAACAGTATTTTAGGGAGCCTACATGACCGGCCGTTTTTAGGGTGGAGACATCTTAATAAGTGCCTTCAAGAAACTCAGCCAAAACCAGCGGGCAATGCGGCATGCTGTTGCCAGACTCCACCAAATTCAGCATAGCTTTCTGTGCGCCACCATATTGGTGCCAGCCGCTGCTCCCTCCAGCTACGCGAAGCACTCTTGCTCTCCACAAGGGTTACTCGTGATCTGCATGGTCAGCAATGACTTGCCGTGTATTCAAAGGCCCTTTTCCAGGTGAAAGCCTTATTAAGGCGAAAGCCTTAGATGCATCCAACACAAAATGTAACCGTCATTGGCGTCCAGCATCGGCGTCAACACGAGCGATACATCAATTAGAAATACCATGGTGTATGACACCAAAGTATGACGTCATCATGAGAATCACTATGACGTAACTCGTATGATGATATTACCACACACTGTCGGGGGCGGTGTCAACAAAAATGATTCAAGAAAACGGAATAAAGGTAGGCCAGAGGTCACGTGCTGAACAGGTGAATGCATGCAAGCCGACGGCGCATCGAAAGTCGCATGACCTGAATGTCAATCGATGTCATCAAGGAGCCGACCGTGTGACGTCATCATGAAGTCATAGAGCTCCGAAATTTGTGACGTAATCATAACGTTTCATGATGAGCTCATCACATGACCTCACATGATGACGTCATCACACGCCCTCGTCGCTTGGTGAAACGTGTGCCCATCTTGGAGGCAATGCTTAACAACGAGAGTTGAAAATAAAAAGTTGCAAGCCTATGATCGCGGAGGCAATGCAAAAGCACGTTAGGTGCAGAATAATAATAATATCTGGGGTTTAACGTCCCAAAACCACGATATGATTATGAGAGACGCCGTAGTGGAGGGCTCCGGAAATTTCCACCACCTGGGGTTCTTTAACGTGCACCTAAATCTAAGTACACGAGCCTCAAACATTTTCGCCTCCATCGAAAATGCAGCCGCCGCGGCCGGGATTCGATCCCACGACCTTCGGGTCAGCAGTCAAGCGCCATAACCACTAGACCACCGTGGCGGGGCACATTAGGTGCAGAAAGCTTCCGGGGTAAGGATAAATATAATCGAGTGAAATGAGAAGGCTTTCTGTTTCTTGTCATCTTAGGCAAAGGCATAAGGGGCCCTATGGCGACATAATACTGAGGTTACGCTGATGCGAACTCACGCAAGGGAGGCAACAGCTCAGACTAGCGAGCGCATCTCCGTATGGACGCGCGGACGCGTCCCGTTTGTAGGCTTCCTACTCGCAATGCGTGGACGCAGCAACGACAACTTCGGTTATCTACGCATTAGCGAACACCGTGAAAGACATATAACGTGTGCTGCAGCAAAAAACAGTGAACGAAATACGCAGTATTCAGCGAGCAAATACGAGACGCACTCCCCCAGCCGTCTCGCCTCAATTGAGCCAGCCAGAGTTGTCGTCGGCCAGGGCTCGCTGGGAAGCGGAACATTCGCATGCCCTTACGGTTGTGGTTAGTGCAGAGCGGTACGCAGCATCCAGGGCTTCACCGGCAGCGTTTAACACGCTACCACAACGCTCGACGCCGTGTTGTCGAGAACTAAACGCAACCAGGAGTAGACGCAGTGCGGGCACCAAGATGCATAGTTTTCTGTGCGCCGCCATATTGGGGCCAGCCGCCGCTCCCAGCGCGGCGTTGCTGTCTGGCAACACTGTGTTTTGGCGGGCAGCAGTGCGTTGGCGGCATGTAGTGGGTCAAAGGCTGACATCACCCTAATACGGCCGGTCATATAGGCCCCCTACAGTATTTCACTTTTTACAGCTTCATGTCTATAGAAGACCATGTATTTTGAACCTCAATATAATGAAGCGGGTTTATCTGCGACTATGATGCAATGAAGACCAAGGCAATAAACTGAAACTTCTGTTAGGGCCAGTGGTTATGTGGTTGAGTTGCATGTGGTTATTGCGAACACATTTTTCGAATCATGAGCCGTAAGATGAACAACAGCCTTTGAAGCATGCAACGGCACATTTTGTGGCATCGGCTTCTGGGGAAAGAGTGCCACTCAATGTTCCCCACGTCTCAGGAGTGACGGAAAGAGAGAGCATGCGGCTGTATTGTGCACACACTACCATATGCACCACTCTTAGAGCTCTGCACAACGTACCTCCCTATTCTGTGCTGCGCGTCAGTACCAAATATGAAATTTTTGTTATCACCACGGGTTAAGTAGTAAGCATGATTAGCTATGGAGGCAGTGGCACTAAACGAGACAAGCTCTTACTTATCTTACATGCGATATCGCTCACGAAACGGATGCCTCCAATGCAACCAGTATCCTGCAAGTGATCTTAGAATGGGAAGGAAAAAGACATCTCCGCCAGTTTCGAGATATAGAACAGCTTACTCTCTACGATCCCGAAAATGGAAAGAAGCTATTCTGGACTCTGAAGAAAGTGGGATAAGTTCTCATCGAAAGAGACTGGAACAGGTGTCTTTACTGCAAATGAAAGATATTTCGGTAAGGGCACTGCTGCAAAAAGTTTTAGGGAGCTCTTAGCTACATGCACCTACCAGTCGCAAAAAAAAAGCTGTTACAGTGAAAGCTCGTTAATTCACACCTCGTTAATTCGAAATTTTTGATAATTCGAAATGGTCGCCGCAGTCCGGTCCGCAGTGCGTAGAAGACCATGTGTAAAACGACTCGTTATTTCGAACAGAAATTGCCGCCTCTGCGGATAATTTGAAGCGCGCGCCGCCGAGCGTCATCGTCGTCAAACACCAGTGGAACCTTTTACGGAAGAACGACAGGTGGCACGATCGGTTTTTTCGAGCTTTGATGCTCGGTGCTTCAGGTGGCCTCCGAGCAAAGGGCGAGCAAAGTATGGCCTCCAAAATCACGGGAGCAATTTTGTTCCGTCGCCTTCCCGCTAGCTGGCGCCACTTGTACTATAGGCGGGACGCTGAGGCAGCGGAGTGGCGGAGTAGTCCTAGGCCGTACCCGGCGGCGTCACTTTGTTGTACGAGCACGTTGTTTGTTCATGCCGTCAACGCCGTCTTATTCTGCATCAAAGTTGCAAGATGCCGCGGGGCAAGCACTACTGTGCGAAGACTGTCAAGGAGAAGGTAGAGATTTTGCGAGAGGTAGACCAAGGGAAGTCGAACAAATATGAAATTGCAAGGAAGCACGGCATACCTCCGAGCACGTTGTCAACATACATACGGAACAAGACGGCCATTGAAAACGCCTATGAAGCCGAGGATTTTGGCGCCAGTCGGAAAAGGCTAATGACAGCGAAATTCCTGGAACTGGAGTCAGTTTTGATTATCTTATTGATCATCTTATGATTATCCGATTAGAAATGAGAGCCCAGAGTATCGCATTGAGCGGACCTATCATCATGGCCAAGGCAGCCGATTTCGCCCTGTGCGTGGACATTGAAGACTTTGTCGCCTCCAAGGGATGGTTTCATCGTTTCAGGGAGCGGCACAATCTCATATTCCGCACATTATCCAGCGAGGCAAAGGAAGTGGACGCCGAAACATGCACTACTTGGAGAAGCGACACCCGGCAGCAGTACTTGGAGAGCTACTAGCCACAGGATTTGTTTAACGCTGACGAGACAGCGTTATTTTTCAAGTTGCAGTCAGACAAGACGATCACCTACAAGGGAGACAGCTGTGCCGGCGGCAAGCGCAGCAAAGAGCGTATCACTGTTCTGGTCGCCGCAAATATGACCGGTACGGAAAAGGTCCCGCTTTTTGTGATTGGCAAAGCGCACAAGCCACGGTGCTTCAAAAACATTCGGTCACTCCCGACAGAGTACGCTGCAAACAAGAAAGCCTGGATGACAGGTGACCTATTCAGGAAGTGGCTATTTAAATTCGACAGGCAAATGGAACTGGGCGGCAGACGCGTTCTTCTTGTCGTCGACAACTGTTCGGCGCGCAAAGTCGACGTTGAGCTGAGAGCAACAAAGTTAGTGTTCCATCCAGCAAACACGACTGCGGCCCTACAGCCAATGGACCAGAGTGTGATAAGGAATATCAAGTGCTTTTATAGGCGTCACATGTTGGAGAGAATGATTTTGTGCGCGGGCGACAGGAAGGACTTCGGCATTACATTGCTCACTGCCATGCACATGTTGGGGCGCGCATGGAAACAGGTGACGGTGACCCCAATCGCAAACTGTTTTCGCCACAGTGAATTTGCAGCTGGAAGTGCGCAGGATAGTTGTGACGTCGGGGTGGATGGGGCTGAGGAGCTCATGCCAGTGGCATTGCACGGCACTCTTCAGGGCGTAAGTTTTGCCGATTATGTTGAAGTTTACACCTGTGCATTGGTGTGTGGTGCCCTGACTGATGAGGACATTATCGCTCGAGTAGCCAATGCGCAGCCTGTTGCTGAAGAGCCAGAAGGTGAGGAAGACGAAAATGACGAAGAGCCTGTGCGCCCGTCAGCTTCTGAGGTGATGGAGGCACTTAATGTGACGCGTCTCTTCTTCAGCTTCAGCTTGATTCCCTGCGCCGCGTCCACGCGCTGGAACAGAGAGCCGCAGCTCTGGCATTCAGAGAAAAGAAGCAGATGGTCATTACCGACTTTTTTGGCCAATAAATATTTTTCGTGCCCCACTCCCGAAATCCACCCATTTTTGCTCACTTTCATTATTTCGAATTTTGTTTAATTCGAAATTGCTCAGCGTCCCCGTGGAATTCAAATTAACAAGCTTTTACTGCATTAAACTAATCCATATAGCAGACCGAAATTCGTGATGCTGCACTGGGTCTTGATCAATTCTTCGGACATTTGAGCAGAGAGAACAACGTTGAAAGACGAAAAACGTCACCTCTGTAGATGGAGATGCCGTAATTCAGGTTGTCGTCTTGCTTTTATCACTCTTGGATCACAGATCTCCTGATTTTGTGGCATGAACGGATTTCATTACTTAAAATAAAAAGATATTCAGTGAAAACATTTCAAGATATACATTTGGTAGCTTGTGATGCTATACAAAGATTATAGAAGTTTGAGAAAGCATTGCCATAAGCTGTTCTTGCCTCAAAAAGAAAGAAAAAAAAAGCTAGTGTGGCTGCATGGCATGCCATACTCCAAAGCAGTTCCTCGTCAGGATGAAACACAAATAGACATCACACAGCTCACGAAAAACTACGATCTTCCTTTCTACTGTATATTTCTTGTAGCAGAGCTCGCAATTACGGTGCTTTCCTTGTACTTGGGGCTTGTGTTCCGACTTCCTTGGAGGATAGGGAGGGTGAGCACTTCTGTCCTCCATCCCGAGAATCTGATGGGCCAGCTCAATTCGGAATGCTAGTTGGTCAAAGCCAGTCTTCCTGGAGATCTCTATCTCAGGGTGATCTTCCCTGTGCACTTGACAAAGGAATGAAGCTGTTGACAGCAATGTCAATGCAGCGGAAGAACAGTGTCTTCCGCCATGCAACGCCCTTCCCCAAGACATCATAAGTTGATAAGGCTTGTCAACGCCAAGCATGCCCTTACTGTACTCTACCATCAAGAGCGCCTTCCTGATGGGGATCTTTGTCCACTGGTTGCCTCTCTTCACTTTTTGCTTTGCAGTGACGTGATTGTTGGCAGCGTGTGCTGTGCTCATCATGTTTAAAGCACACTTGGCCTTTTGCCTGTAAGTACAGCACATAACGGCACCGCAGCCAGTGAATGTCCCCTTGAGTTGCTCCTTGCTCTCAGGCGATGTCTTTCCACTGAGAGGGGAATTCACAATCATCATAGTGCACTGTTTCACAAGAGAGAGTTTTCCATCAAGAAGATGTACAAAGAGGGATGTGGACCTGTAGAGGTTGTCAAGGTTCATGATGCACCCTTGATCCAAGTATGCCTCACACAGGTGGGTTACATCATAAGCCAGTCCCTTCGAACTGGGCATTTCTCGACTCATAAACAGTGAATTGGCCAGTGTAGCCTGCTCTTGGGTCAGCGAGGACCTGTGGCTTATACCCCCATTTGACCCGCTTATCACGCATGTACTCCCAAATTCTTGATCGTCCTTTTGATTTAACCATGTGTTTCTCCACACACAAATTACAGCTGAAAAAGCTGACAGGACACGTCATTGATGTGCTGCAGTAGATATGTGAACCTGTGCAGCTTGCCATCGCGGACGGGTTCAGTGTTCTCTGGGTCCACAACACTGAGAAAAGCAAGGAACGAAAAAAATATCGGGTTCTGGGCATAATCTATAAAGAAATGAGGCTCGAAAATAACTCTGACATATTCCAGTATAGATGAAGATGAGGCAGCTCTGCTATTCCCATGTAGATGAGAACTCCTATGCACTACATCCCTTCATCATGACCGAAACATTCCCACGAGCCGTCTTTTTCTACGTACGTCTCCTCCGCGCATGTTTGTGTTCTTGGCCATGTCTATCAGCTCTGCGGTGAAAAAGGGTTCCAAGAAATTGACGACCTGCAAGAAGTACTGTGCGTTACTCTGGAGTGCACCACAAACTTTAACCCTCGCGTTTTGTCTCGGAAAAAACTGCATGCGTTTTACAGCTACTGGCAAGGAATCATGTCCAAATGATGCTGAGACCCTGAAAATAAGTAATATAGCTGTGAATACCCACTCCACCGCCCATACAGCCGGCGCTCACACGCTAGATGTTCCGGCTTGACTTGACGCATCCTCATCATCAGAGCTGAAATCTGATGTGTCCACATCTTCTTCAGGCTCACTACTGCTGATTTCATCCACCAAATTGGCTCTTGAGCGTGATTCGTGAGAAACACGACGTTTTCTAGGAGTGTCTGCCCACGATGACGATGTCATGATTGATGTACTTGCCTGGCAATCCGAAACGTTTTGCGTCGTGGCAGAAGCACCACAAAGCAAAAAACCAACAAAACATTGTCGATCACGTTGCGTTTCTCACTTTCTTGCCTATACAGCCAAATCTCGTTATAGCGAACCTCAGAATAAAGATTTTTACAGATTAATGACTATTTCAAAAATCACCCTCCAAGTGTCCATTGGTTCAATGTAAAAATATTTCACTGCTACGAATTTCAGAATAGCGCAACGTATGGCCCTTGTATCTCAACAACGAATTGCAAAATGAAAAAGCTACTCGCGGCGGCATGAACAATGCCCAGCTCCGTACGTGCCACTACCATCTTTATCAGAATGCGCGCTTATTTCTCTATGCGCCTGCCCTATTCTAAATGTGCGACAGCCCTATTGCCATCGCCATTGCCTGTACTTGTTTTCTCGTCAAAGCAGTCAAGACTTCGCCTCGTTGCCTTTGTTTCGTCGGCCACAATGACTTCCAGAAGCAGCACGAAAGGAATGCGGGAACAGTGAAAAATGCGACACGAGTTACCTATGGGATGAAGTCGCAGAAAGACACGTTTCAGTAACGTTTCAACACTATGCGCAGTACGACCGGTGCGACGCAACGAATGCATGTCTGCTGAACTGTCGACGGATGAAATCAACACCATTTGTCGTGATCAAGGAAACAGTGACGACGACGATGAGAGCGAAGACGACGCTGAAAGAGCGCGCGAACCAACGTGCGGAATCGGTATCTAATGCCAACGTTTCGAAGTGTGGCAGCTGAGCTGCACCGATCTGGTGCCAGATCACGGCCTTCAAATAAACGTACGCTCATTCCGGGAGTACTTCGCGATTATTTTTTTGCTCCACTACCGACAGCGGACGAAGTGGCATACAAAGCCCCACTGAAAGCAAGGCAAAGTGTCAGGTAAACTTGCCATTTGAAAGAAAGCCTTTCCCATATCTCACATATGGGCCATTTCTGAATGCGATTTGGCGTCGAATTTGAGGAACATATCGACACCGATCTCCAGAATAACTAAAACCTGGACGTTGATCCTGAAATATAGAGTTTTTCTTCCACAGTTATGTTTCAACACACTGTGAATGCCATGTCACCATGGTGACACATGGTGACCATTTCGGAGGAGAAGGCAGCAAGACGACAGGTAGAGTCCCTTCTTGCGGCGAGCAACATCACCTTTGGCAACCTTAGGCCACTACAAAATCACGCCTTCAGTCAAAAACATTTAAAGGACAACCCGTTCATCGGCCTTGCCTCTTAAGTTCCTTTCCGTTTAAGACAGCTGATGATTGCTAGCTGAAGGCTATGAACATACTCATTAAGAAAATAAAAAAAAAACATACGGGACGAAGAGAGTCATGTGTGGGCCAGGTCACTATCAATAGGTCCATGGAGCACATGTTTGAGACCCCTGGTGTAGGAAATTGGAGCCACAGGAGCACCACAACTAAAAAGAAGGCCATCCTCTTCTTTTTTTTTTATGTGTGCAGCCATGCAATGAATGTCTTTCTCCTTGTTTTCGCAAGCTCAACATCGATTGTCTGCATGAGCAGAATAAAGAGTAAAGGCCAACACTTATGAAAACTGAAAGTACACTGAAGGCTGGCCAGACTAGCTTTTTTTTATCTGGGATCACCCTACGTAACACATGCCTACTTAAAAGCCAGCTTGTGTAGCAAGCATAAGGCCGCTGCATGAGCATGGAAGGCTGCTCAAGCAAGATGCAGCTACAGAGAATGCACCTTTAGATGCTTCTGCAATTAGAAGATTGAACTCACCTTTCTCTTCCGCATCGGAGGCAACACTAAAGGCAGTAATGCAGGTGCCTGTCGATGTATTTTGCACGCCGGCTTCTTTACCTCTGGTCCCAACTCCAATGGAGCACAATGTAGCAATAAACTTGGTACTGCTCCTTGTAACTGGCCTTATTCGAACAAGACTGTGTGTAGAATCCTGTTCCATCACAGAGGCCGCAGGCTGCGCGGTCACTGCTGAATCTCCCGACTCTGGGCAGAAATGAAAATAAAAATATTCAATTAACTTTTTATTCTCTCCGACAGCAAGAGGTAAATGAGCAAAAGTGTACTCCTGACCTACTAAAACAGCCTACAATAGAATCTCACAAAACCGAAATGGTCAACACAGAATTGCTGCTTAAAGAGGATAGCCACCTCTAAGTTGGTTGGTTTCGTATTTAGATAATGTAAAAAAAAATCGTTCAGTAATCGGAACCAAAATTTCCGCATCACAGTGTAAGCACAACTCAAAATAGAACTATAAACTATGGGTGTTCGAATATCCGAAATTTCAAATATTTTTCGAATAGTCTTTGCTATTCGATTCGATTTGCACTGGAATTTTACTATTCAAACTATTCGAACTTCCCAAAGACAAATACAGTCAACGTCCGAATGAAAGTGACACCTTCAGATTTTTGGTATGCTTCACCTTATTACACTCTCGTATTGCGGCAAAGCTGCCTTTGAAGCTCCGTTACGGTCGAGCATAGCCAAGACACAGTTAAAGGGACACTAAAGAGCAAAACTATTTTTCTCGCATTAGTAAAGTAGTCTTCCACGATACCAAAAACAGCATGCTTGCTGCGAGAAGACGCTTAATAAGTGAGAAAACGCGCAAAAAGAAAATACAGGTGGCGCCGCGCCACCTTGGAATTCCCGCACCATTTGCCATGACATCACATATTTTTGACGGCGCCTGCTTGGGCCTACGTAGTTCCTAATCGGTTAAATCGAAGTACATTGTCCTCTGAGGGGGCCAGAGACTTGACATAACGAGTTTGTGGAAATTTAGTTGAACCAGTGGCGCCAAAATACGTTAAATGCTCTTCGAAACCTTTTACGTCACGAATTCCAAAGTTCGGCGCGAAATTTAAAAATGATACTTTGAACTTGGTTTTCTCCTCTAATAATAAACCTATGGTGGTGAAATAAACTACACAAGAGTTCTCTGAGCACACTTTATCAATCTAAACCAATTCATCGTTTCTCTTTAGTGTCCCTTTAACTTCCAATTAGAAGTGGCCCCTAGATTTTCAATATGCTTCACCTCATCACACCCCCGTATTGCGGCAAAGCTGCCTTTCAAGCTCCGTTACAGTTGAACATAGCCAAGGCACAGTCAACGTCCGATTAGCAGTGGTCCCTAGATTTTCAATATGCTTCACCTCATCACACCCCCGCATTGTGGCAAAGCTGCATTTCAGGCTCCGCTACGGTCGCAAGTGTATTAACTCAAGAAAACTCAAGAAAAGATGTAGCAGAGGTGGGGGCTCAATTAATGCTGTTTTGGACCAGAAATTTGGACAGGAGGTCTGAAAAATCGGATGCCGAAGCTTTTTAGCATTCAAAATTTCAGATGTTATTATATATCGATGTCTCAGAGGCAGATTTGGAACTCCAGACTTGAAGGGAGCCGACCCTTGTCCGCCACATCAGTTGGGCTTCAACAGAAGTTGAAAGAGGAGGAGAGGCTGAGGAAATGGCATCTTTGCCTACCACGTGTAAAGTGTTGTCGGCAACACTTTGGTTGCACCAAATCATGTACATAAATAGAATTCCTCCTCTTCATTGTGCTTCGACCTAACGAAAAGAAACACTTTCATGTTGCTATCTCATAAGAATATGCTTAGAAATCCTCTCCAACTTTTTTCTACAATTTAGCTTCAAAGTATTAGAAAAATATTCTAGAAATATTCGAAAACTATTCAATTTGATTCGCACTCACACTTCAATATTTGAATTCGCTTCGCACCCAAAATTTTGCTATGCGCACAGCTCTACTATAAACATTTTGTAAATAGTACCACTCGTCAACTTCTCATCAGATCCATTGTCATGAACATTAGTTTTTTTCTGGTTCTGGCTAGGCTCTGTCCCCGTCTCTCTTTGCTTTAGCCTCATCAATGTCAGCCATGTCAGCACAGCGAGTGCAGTCCTTGTCCTGATTGTTCAGTTCCTGTTATCATCACTGGCGCAAGTTGGTGAAATTACAAGGATTCATTCATGCCATGGCAATTTTATTCTGTGCGCTACTGCCACATTCATGTCTTATTTCAGTGGCTAGTGAAAACAGGTGAAGTTACATGGCATAGCCTCCACTGTTTTAATGGTGGCACAGAAGCATGCACAACGTTCGCTTACTTTAGAACAGAAGATGGATATTATTGTTGACTTTAAAAGCAGCTATTATTGGAAGTAACAACTGTGACAGTTGTTAGTTCTTGCTCATCCTGTCTATACCTGTGCAATCTTTTCAAGCGACCTTCTTATCGTTTAAACAGCGTGCTGCAAGTGTTGAGCTATGACAGTTGTTTGTTCGCAATCGTCCTGTGTGTGTTCTTTTCGTGCGTCCTTTGCGCTTGAGCAGCACGCAGCAAGTATAGAGTTGCTTGCCATTCTTCTTGTGACATTCTAATTCTTTGCTATCGCATTCATTGCTTCGCCCTCGCCACAAAACTGTGACTTTTTTTTTTCCAGTGCAGTTCTGCAAAACAGAACCACGTGTCCTCACGCCGAATTACTGTTTCTGAAATGAGTTTGTGAGGTCGACGCCGATCTACCACATTAAAGAGGTCGCAATGCCAATATGAGAGTGCACTGCTCAGGAAATTCAAGGATTTTCAAGAATAGGAAAAAATTCCAGGACTTTCCAGGGCCTTGAAAACAGGCCTGCGCGGAAAGCGCAGCACAGTCACAGCGAAAGCTCGAAGAGTGGTATTTCTAGAGCCCATTATAAACTCTCTTGTGGCTACTAATACAACTACACCAGCAACGTACCCACTACGCCACAAATCATAATTTTTGTGAAGTTGGGAAGCACCCACCATGACATTACTCGTCATTCTGTGGAGAAGCGAGGTACCATCTGTAAGGCATCATGAGCACTTTGTTGATGCGGCGGTTGATGATGATGAAGAATTATGGCTGAGCCCTTTGTAATGGGTTGGAACCTTTAAAAGACCTACCAGTTACGTAATTCGCATTGTGCGATGCCTAGTCGTTATTGAACTCTCCCGCCACGCTTTATAACATACGTTAACCTGAGAAAGAGAGAGAGAGAGCAAATTAACTTTATTGAGACCCTGAGGAAATGGATCATGGAAGCCTTATGGGCTTCCTTGGCAACCAATAGAAGAGCACTTGCGAGGAGCCCACTACGCTATAAATCATAATTTTTGTGAAGTAAGGAGGCAGCCACTACGCAATTTTTCGTCATTCTGCGCTGCACCGTGGTACCTGCTAAACACCTGTAAGGCATTATGTGCACTTTGTTGATGCTGTGCCTAATGACGAAGAATTATGGCAGAGCCCTTTGTAATGGGTTGGAAGCATTCAACAACTCACTCGTTGCGCAATTCGCATTGTGTGATGCCTGGTTACAGAATTCGCATTGGGTGACACTTGGTTGTTATTTCACTCTTCTACCACGCTACATTACATATGTTAATGTGGTTCCTTCCCAACATGAAGCCTGTACAGGGTCTTTTTGTAAAGCAGTTTCAAGCATCGGCGTGGCTCTGAGGTAGGATACTGGGCTCCCACGCAGAGGGCCTAGGTTCGAACCTCGTTCCATCCTGGAAATTTTTTCTCATTTCGTTTTTCTTTCTTATTTCGAGTATAGTGGTTATGAACACCGGCGCCGGCGGACAACTACGGCGCCAAAAACGGCCCTTGTTGTGATCTCATAACAGCTTTCACTGTAAAACTCCAGGACTTTCCAGAGCCTTGAAAACATATTTCAAATTCAAGGGTTTTCGAGGTCTTCAAGGACTTGTACGCACCATGCACGTGCCTGCTTCATCGATGCAGGCAATGTCCTCGCAATCAGACATCTTATGAAAGGTAGACAAGGAACGAAAGAGCGTTTTCCCAGCTGTTACGTTGTTTTCCGCCGTCCCGGCACAGCTCCCATAGGGTACAATGTATTGTGATCTTCGCTGTTACGTCGTAACTGTGGGACCATTCCCGTATGATACGTCGCGAAGTGCACTCCGGGCCGACCGAGTGAGTACAGAAGAGAGCGGTCATGGTGACTTTTCACGCAGCTTGGCCTGGTTTGACCGTAACATTAGCTGCATGAGAGGCGCAAGCGACAGGTACTTTCGGTTGACGCAAACAAAAGCGTAGCCTCCGAGATCCGTATTGCAAAAATGGCATCTGTGACGTAATTGCTCGCAAAGGCAAGGCCTTCGCGATCGGCATTTACTTATGACAAAAGCATAGCCTTTGAGATTTGTATTGCAAAAATGGCGTCTATGACGTAATTGCTTGCGAAAGCAAGGCCTTCCAGATTGGCAATTACTTCTGCCAACCGCATGGGCGTAGACTCATCATCATCGTTCTTTGTGGGAGGAGTTCGAGCTCGTTGGAGTTCACGTGGTCGTGTGCGCGGTTCGTGGTTGGACTGGCCGCGCTGGTCGTGATTGCGTGTGCTTAGTTCTTTCACGCCTACAGCTGTTGGTGCTAAAAAACATCATATACATTGACTACATTTCTGTGGATGTCGCCGTCCCCAGCTCCACGTTTTTATCCGTCAGCTAGGCCGTGGCCAAGTGTGTCAATGTGTGCACCAGTGATGAAATTCAGGAGTTGGTGGAGCAGTGGTCCTTTTCTTCGATGACCGCTTTCGGGGGTACTTCTACTTTCGCAATGCATTCGACTGTTTACTACAAACCACGGTGGTCTGACCATCTGAACAGCAAATGGCCATCCGACACTACGCCAATGGTCCTACAGTATCGCTCGGAGACGCCGACGCAACCGGCGACAATCTCGCGAAGGTATCGCCATAAGTAATCGCTTGTCAGGTGTAGGCCGTGGTGGTACTAGATTTATGAAAAGGATGCGAGACTGCAGGTGCTCGAAAAACTTTTCGTTCTGCTCAGACATGAGTAAAAGCACCAGGCAACGTTGCACGGTTTTTTCACACGTAAGCATTGAAATAAAATTCTGTACCACTAAATATTTTGTTGTTTTTCCCGTTTCTCGGCTCTTGCGTTTCCCGTCTCTTACGTTTATTTCTTACGGTCCCTTCAAAAACATATCAGTGGGGTTCCTGTGCACCTGCTGAAGATGCACATGTGAACTAAAATACATAGCAATGTCCTAGCCATTCAGCAGGTTGTACCACGTTTGGCCATCTGATACTAGCGTACTAATAACGCAACAGACAAAAGTAAAACAACTGCAGTGCATAAACTTGCCGAGCTGTTCAGTGCCTACCTTCAGTTGCACATGCCCGATCCACAAACTGTGGATCAGTCTGAGCACTCCTCGACTCTGCTGTGTAGGAGCACCCGACAGACATGTCAGCCATAGACAAGCTGCACTGCACACCAGTTGTGACCGCACTTGTGAGGCCTGAAAAAGAATATGTACCGTAATTACTCGCATAATGATTGACTCCAGAACACAATCACACTCCGGAATGTAATTGCACTCCTCGATCCTGTGACTCTCAAAACAACGTCACCACGAAATATTTTGTTCTCCCAACTAATTGTTCCACCTGGAACATACTCTTTCCATGAGTGATAACAGCAGCCACCCACTATAGAATCACGGTAATTCAGTCACATAATTAAGACAAATTTCAAATTCTTTGTCCGCCCACTGTGTTTAAAATGCATTTTAAAGTCTCTTAATTCAAAGTGCTCCACTGTTTCAATTTGGCAGGGGTCAGATGGTTGAAACTGAATTGGGAGCAGTTTTTGGAGCAGCAAAATTTTGATTACGGAGCAGAAGAACCTTGATTTGAAGCAGTTAGCGGCATTTAATATGTCATCCTAGGAACATGAAAAAACAAATTTTTAGCAACTTGGGGGACAAGTACATATTTTATTTGTCTTAGAATACACCTAACACTAAACCAGCCTTTGGATAAAGTTTTTTTGACAGTCTATCGTGAAGATTGAACTACATTACCACTTTACATACCCCGCGACCTATCTAGCCCGTGCCACAAGCATATGAAATAAGTGAAAGAAGATTCTGGAAACTAGGTTCACCTCAAACATTTGGAAAAAAAGAAAACAAAAAAAAAACGAGAAAGCATCACACTTATCAAGAATTAAAAAAAAAAAACATGGTTGATCCCTCCGTCATAGGAATCGGAATAACACGAAAGTAAAGCGTGCCCTTACAGAAGTAACTGAATGTTTACTGTCCATTGATATAAGAGAGCTTGTACAATGTATATTGATGTCTGGCAGCTAATGGCACCGTTTAACGTGTATGCATTCACTTTGATGATTGGTGGTACATCTCCTTCCCGACGACTAACGTCCATGTTAAATGATTAAACAAACCCTTGTGGTAGCTGTAGTCGTTAACGGTGAAAGCGTAATCGGAGAACAAGGTGTGATAGCCAGAAGAGCGTCGCATATTGGACGCAGAACTTGGTCGCCATTCTGCGGCATGTTAAAATGTGATTGAGCACCATGGCCGGACTAGAGGGAAACGCAAAGCGCGTCGTGCCACCCCGGTAGCCCGGCCGCGATTTTTCTCGGGGCAAGCGTATGAGCGGGGAACGCGGTGTTACAGCCAGGTGAGGCAGGCGCGCGTCGCAGAGCTATTTTTGGTTTGGATTAGCGTGATGCTATGAGCAAGGCCGACGCTTTTACAATGCTTGGGCTAAGGTCGCCACCTCACGGTATAACACATTGACAAAATTGAACTTCTATTGAAAACGCACCGAATGGGACGGACCTGTAACGCGTTGCAGGTGCTAATCGCGGAGGCCACAGTAATGACGAATTACTTTTACCTTACCGCTCGCAGAGGACAACACCACCCCGCCGACTGGGAGAGTGGTAGATATAAAAGGCGCAGTGGATAGCGTGCCCGGCATCTGTTGTTGCAGACCGAGCAATCGTGGGTTCGATGCCCGTTGATGGAACCTTTTTTTCTTTGCCATCTGATCGTGTAAATTTTTTCGACGTCATTTCCGTGACGGAAATATGTCACTAAAGTCTCAGTGTGCCCCAGCATAAAACACTTTCGTGTTACAAAATTGTGACTACACAAAAATTGTAGTTACACTGCAGCAGACCTCTGCTTAAGGTCAGTGATATGATTCAGCATATTACTGCTCTCGTCTGCTTATTTAGCTTTTCAAACTTTGCGAGAGCTTCCTGTAGGTCAGTGTTACTCTTTGTCAGGAGAACATCACAATAAGCACCCTTTAGCTATCTGCTCGGTTGCGTGCTTGGCACAGCGTCAAGTGTACTGTGCACTTTTAACAGACGACAACAAAAGCGCGCTGCACCACCGTTTGCTGCCACCTCGTGCGGGACCACATTCAAGAGTTCGGCGTGGGAGCCAAGAAACCTCGCCGCACTATCGCGCCAAACGCATGCATATGGTACTGCAAGAGTAGCACTGTTGTAACCGTACTATAAGCTTTTATTTAGGGACGACACAAATGCGCTTCGCGTCATTTTGCTGCCACCTTCTCGTGCGAAACTGCCAGAGCAGGGGTTCTCAAATGTTCTGGCCTAGGGTAATCCCAACGGCTTTTCCAGAGTGCCACAGAACCCCTAATATCATTGTAAAACAGCGCAAAAAGATGAAGACACGAGATGGAGGACCACACAGGACAAGCACTGGTCAAAAACGAGAAGGGAGGAGCACGTAGAGCACGCTTGAGTGCGTGCTCTACGAATGTCTTATTTTCTTGGTATTCCTGGCGCTGCTTCGAAAATCATATTGTCAACTCAGCCTTTTTTTCCCACTGAATTTCACGTGGGCATCAAAATTTTTGCTTTTGAGGCTGCTTTGGAGGAGTCCAGCACAATTTTTGCAATTTTTACGCTTTTGGAGCAGCTTGGCGCAGGAAAACGGAATTGTATCAAAAATGCGCAATATGCACAGCTGTCTGACCCCTGATTTGGTTTGACAATACTTTTTTGACTGCCTGCGCTGAAAGATATCTGCTGCCTTTTGGCGCTTTTACCTGAAAATTTCCTTTCCTTAATCACTGACAGTTTCAAATAAAGCCAATTGCCTGCCTACACATATCTAAGTGGTAAAACTAGTCAAGCCATGTGCGTCAACAATGGCGTGCCCATTGAGGCAGAAAGGAAAAAAAAAATGGCTGATCCCTCTGTCATAGGAATCGGTATAACACGAAAGTGAAACGTGTCTTCACAGATGTAGTTGAGCGTTTGTTGTGCATTCTTTCACCCCAAGCATGAGGAAATGAATGCTACACCAACAAATTGTAATGTCCCGCAAAGAACGGCAAGCAGCTCGAAACTTGCAACGCGCTGCTCAAGCAGAAAGGGCGCACCGAACGAACATATACAGGCTGAGTGCGAACTGTCACAGTTGTAACTTATTTCTGTGTGAGCAGCAGGCTCCTTTCGCAAAAGTGTCCGCTGCGGTGAGTGAAGGGACCTTCGTGCACTCAACGCAAACTTGCGGTGAGAGCGCAAGACGTACACACCACCACCATCACGAGATAAGCCCGCAAACGAGCGACCACGCCCTGTAGAGGCACGCGCTGATCTGCGTGGGGCGACGACCTCTTTGAGCCCTTTGAACTCTGACGACCTCTTTGAGCGCACTCTTTGAGCCCTTCGCGCCATCTCACTAGTGATAACAAAAACAGGCTGAAGTGCCACCGATCTCTGAGTGTCGCCATCGGTAAATTGTGTATACAAATAGCTCGCCGTTAGCATGGCAAAGAACGTGCCGTCTGTGGCCGAATTGTTTCGTGCTCGGCGCTGCAGAGCGAGGGGTCGTAAGTTCGACTGCCAGTGACGTAACTTTTTCTTCTGGCTGTTTTCTTTGCCAACTGTTAGTCTTTATATTTTAAAATGTCATATCCGTGACGGAAATACGTTAGTAGAGCCGTGGTGGACCCCGGCATAAAACACTTTCGTGTTAAAAAACGAGACTGTCTGGCCTTTGCCTACCCCGTGTGGAATGCTTATGTCACTTTTGCCTCGGTACACTGGTGTCACGTGGAAAAGTGTGCTAAGGTTCCGAGAGGGTCACTATTTGTGGCCCCCTCGAAACATCCACCGACATTACCACCAATATGGTCTGAAACCTTTAAGCGAATTTTAGGCAGCACAAGACAACGCACTCACATATGCAACCGAACAGCAAGACATTTATTTTATTTTCTCCATTCTCTTCTGTTACAGCTATTGAGCGGTATACAGTCAAAGCTCGTTAATTCAGATTTTCACGGCACTGGAAAAGCTGTCAAAAGTATGGAGGAAACACTAAATAAATGTCTATTACTTCAATGCACTTTCATTTTCTTGAGGAATACGTAAATCCAGTAATTATTTTGCATAAGAGCAGTGCAATACCACCATTTTTGTCATTTGGGACTTCCTTCACAACGTGAACACGCCTCAGGACCCCTGCGTCTTAATCCGGAACCTGCTCTCAACCCATACCTTATCACCGAGCAACAACGCGACCGTGGGTGGCGACCATGCCTTTCTGAAAGCCCGCAGCCATTTCGGCTGTCCACGAACTCCATTTTTGACCCTTTGCATCGCACATTTGCGCCGCTTTGTGCTCGGCGTACTCCGAGGATCGTCCGAATTAAAGGGGTTGTGGCCAAATATGACCGAATTAACGAGTTTGATGCCATTAAACAATGCATACGCTGGCCAGCACCAGAGAACGTGCCCATAAGCGGTGCCATCAAGCGGTGCTATAGCTGCCGAACACCAACTGACATCGTGCAAGCTCTCGTATAACAATGTATAATAAACATTCAACTACATCTGCGAGGACATGTTTCACTTTCGCCATATACCAATTCCAGTGACGGAGGAATCAACCATGTTTTTTTATATTTTTATTGCGTTATATGGACACTCTCAATGGGGTTTTGCCATCATGATTGCCGTCATTTTCTGTATGGAAGACAAATTGATAACATCACCTCGCACATTGTATATTCTACCTGTGAGTAAAAATTCACGAGCGCTAGTGACGAACGCGCCTTGAGCGAAGATGAAACGAGCCGGCCATCTTTATCGCACGGAGGGCACATGCCATAACATCACCCTGCGTCCGAGGTCTGCCATCGACAGCTCATCAGAGAGGAAACGCCCTGCCAGTCTTAAAGGGGTGCTGACACCTTTTTTCGAAGGCGAATTTACTCTGCCATACATATCTCCTGTATGCAGAGACGGCTCTGAGCAAGTGTGAAGCTCAGCAAATGCTGATAAGATATTTTAATTTGATATTAAAGTCAATTTTTCCATGGCTCACCTACTGACATCGACATTAGCTTGACGTCAGGCTACAGTACAAATTCTGGTGACTTCACGCAGCAGTCTGGCTTGTTGTGATGACGTTAGGTACCAAAACTTCCAAGATGGCCGCTTGTACGTCATCAAAACTTCCAAAATGGCCGCTTGTGCGTGGAAACGTCACTATATATTGTGCGAGCACGTGACGAGAAGTTCATACCGTGTTGTGACGTCAGGGTACAGTAGGAACCGAAACTAGCTTTTAAAAACGTACTGTAATTACTTTTTCAGGGCGCACTCGCGCTTAGCACTACCTTTTCTAGGCTCTTGAGGGCTTCACCTTTCATTTGACGCAAAAAAACGACAACTGAAAATATTCGTGTCAGTACCCCTTTTCATAAGGAGCATGAAGGGACACCAGGGGAGGGGAGGATAGGGGGTTGCGACGCATCAGGAGACGGCTCGTAAACTTGCTGTGCTTTAGCAGATTCGAGGTGAGGGCCAGTTGGTGATGGAGCATACTTGCCTGTGCTCTTAACATTTACTTCGCACTTATAGAACTGATAGCACAAAAACCACTTCTATCACTGGAGCAGCCATATTCCCTTAAACCAGCATTTCATTGAGTTACGCAAGACTGGATCCAAAAGAGTTAGCTGCTAGCGTTACTTCGTATACAAATACAATTTGTTGGTATCGCATTTATTGCTTCACCCTTAAAAGGGCCCCGCAACACTTTTTCAGCATGGTCAGAAAACGCTGCCAATCAGTAGTCAATGCTCCTGAGAACACGCGAGCCAAACATTATAACGCAGTACGTGGCCTGAAATTTACAATGAATTCTCAGTCAGCTAAAAATCGCTCCCTCTTCTCTCTAAAAATGGTGACACATACTCAAACGACCGCACCATATACCCAAATTCACGGCCTTTGGCTGATTTGAGCATCGTGAGCTGCATAGTTACTTCGCCCGCCACGAGAGGCCGCCATGTGCCCGCGCTCGCGATCTCACTGAAAGCCACGTGTTCGAAGAAAAAAAAAAAGGCAGAAGTGCTTAAGGTCTTGATGCGCACATGACATAGCATCTTTCCCCCGTGCCATCCCTCCCTGCTTAGCTTCCAGCACATTTGTCGAAACGAGCCAAGAGAGGAAGCAATTACAGCGTGCAACAAATCTCTGTAACTCCGCTCGTACTTGACAGATTCTAAAAATCTTTGCGGCGGTCGATT